>NW_027187344.1:6683742-6816100 GCF_028583685.1 Petaurus breviceps papuanus | reverse complement strand
ATATATATATATATATATATATATATATATATATATATATATATATATATATGGGCCAATTGCATCATCACTGATGGTTAGGACATTCTTTGCTATAAATCTACCTCTGATGGTCATCTGAGTTTGTTTCTTTTTAAGGTTTATTTGACTTTTGTCCTGAATCATTAAGCTTTTTAAAAAAATGCTGTTACAATTTCAGGTCAATATGAAGATGTTAATTATGCAAATTAATTGTTGACTACAAATGTGATCTCCAGGATATCTCCAATATGATCTCCAGTTTTCATGAAGTTGGTTCCTCTGGATAGGTCATCACAGATAAAAAAAAATTACCACTAACTGGCCAACCTTTTGGGGATAAGCCACTCCATATTAGACTAGACTGGTCCTTGAAAAACAGATAAAGTCTATAATCTGGAAGGATGGCCCTTCCAGTTTGGAAGGTACTATTAGAATTTCACTCTGCTGGCATAGCCTTTGTGAACCCACTGTCTGTCCCCTTCACATCTCAATCCAGACTCAATCTCTGCCTGTGAATTTCAAGGCCTTAAAAGATACATGCCCTTCTCTGACTATAACCCATATCTTCCCTCATCCCCTCTCCCCAGAATGATCTACTCCCTTTTAAGCTATTTATTTAATTTTGGTACTTGGGAAAAACAGCTGTTGAGAGATGAAACACACCCACTTACCAAGAACAGACTCCGAGAAGTACCCCACACAACCCAACAACTGAAAGGGTTCCAGCATGTTGCACATGGAAGCATGGAGGGCTGTCCAAGGACCACTGCGCTGCCAGCTGTTTTATCTTAAGATGGCATCTGAGACCCCTTTGAATTATTTCCTTAATGCTCTTTGAACCCACAGCCACCACCCAACCCTAAGAAAACAGAGAACCCAAAATATAAAGATGAAGTAGGTTGTCTTAATCCCCCCCCAAACATGGGATCAGGGTTCACTGAAGTAGAAGGCAACCCCAATTGTTCTTAATGTTACACTGACCTTCTGCCTCTGAGACCTGGGAACCACAGCACTGGTGGACATAAATTGTACTGCTTGGTGATCCAGATCCAAGGGAGGAGGGTAGCCCTCTGGTAGAAAATTGTCTGTGGCCTCCTGGAAGAGAGGAAACCTGGATTCCTACAGGGCTTGAAATGGCCATTTTAGGCTGGAGGGAGGGGTTGACAACATCAGCAGCTGTTTCAATACATCTGCTGGATTCTCCCTATTGAGGTTACCAGCAACTGAGGACATCTTTGGCTAAGGTTCAAAGACTTTGCATTTTTAAAAGCACACACCCTAAAGCCAAGAGATGATCTGGAAATCATAAACTCCATGGTAGTGCATTTGTACTACGCCAGGGAATGTGGGAAACTTTGGGATGGGGAGGTGGTGGCACCAGAGGGGTGTGAACATGAGGCATATTCCACAAAGAGTTGCTTAAATGCCCAAAGGATTATAGAGCTAGAAAAGGAGAATGTCCTTGGGCCAACTGAGCTTGCTTTTGATAAAAATTAAACAAACCATCTGGATGGTTCATACTATAGCAACTCAGAAGGCCTCTCCTAAAACAATGAAATACTATGGAATAGATGCAAGGTGCTAGAAGGAACATTTCCCGGGAATGCAATTTAAAAGCAGCAGAAGCCCCTATCAATCCCAGCAGGTAAAGGCGAGCAAGACTAACCCAAGAGAAGATGCGGAGAAGCCCCATTCATCTACTTACTTTGTTCACAGGTTTCTCAAGGGTTTTCACAGGCACATCGGCTGGTTTTCCTTTCTTTGATGGTGTTCTCTTGATTTTGGGTGAGTGAAATTTGTCCATCAGCTTCATGGTGAAGGAGGAGAGATGAGAGCGCTGAGAATCTGAAAACAACCCCAGGTAGAAGCACTATGAGTGAGGAGGGGAATGGCCCAGGTTAAGCTTGCTGCTTGTAGCAGTGAGCAATCTACCCAACATAAATGGACTCTGGCTTTTCTGACGGTTCCAATTTCTTGGACAGGGAAAGGAAAAAAAAATGTAACAAATTTGTTTTGGAACATCTTAGTTCCAGCAATCTCCTTGTAGGCTGGTTTCTTTGGGTTGTAGAGTTAGGAAAGAAGGCAAAGGGATTCTAGAAAAAGTTTTTAATAGATCATTAGATTGGGTCCTTATAACTTTATAGACTTCCAAAGAATACATCAAGAAGGAAGAATATGTTTAAGAGTAGGCTCATAGAATGCTGGAATTGGAAAAGGTCCTTAGAGGTTATCTGGTCCAACCTCCTCATTTTTTATAGGTAAGGAAATTGGGACCTAGAGAGGGGAATGTGTATCCTCCAAGTCACACAGCTAGGTAGGTGCCAGAGCTCCAATAAAAACCCATCCCTAAGTCTCTTGGTTCTCAGTCCAGTACTTGGTCATCCCAGTTCAGAAATAAAAGAAGTTTTCTATTTAGACATCACAGAAGACAAGGTAACAGCTGAACTTGAGTGAAAACCTGGGTTGGGTAAAAGGAGGCAATCCTAAGATGGCAAGAGAAATATGTAACATTTTATATTATGAAGAATAATCTTTTCATTTTTCTGTAACTTATAAAAAATCTAAATAAAACTTAAATGGCCAATTTTCACATCCCAGTGCAACATATCCGCGCACCAGACTCAAAGTTCAAGTCCATCTCCCTTAGTCAGAAAGAGGGATGACTTTAGATAAGCTGTCTGACTTTGAGAGTTATCTAAGAATGAGCTGCACTTGTGGCCCACAGGTAAGGAGAAGGCAAGACTGATCACCCCTTTGATAAGATGTAAAGTACAAAAACACAGTAATATCACCAAACCTCATACTGACCAGGTATATACTACATGGCTAGAGTAACCCAGTGACAGTGCTAGGAGACAGGTTGGTTTCCTTCCATCACATCTCCTCCATAAGACATCCCTCACTAGAAAAGACCTCTGAAAAGAATGGCTGGGGGTAGGAGGGTAAAACCATACCCTGGCGACCCTTGTCTTATGAAATCATAAAAGCATAGAATTTAGGGCTGAAAGTGACCTTCATGATCACCTAATCCAAACCCTCATTTTAGAAATGAGAAAGATTTAGACTGAAATAGAATTCTAGTAGCCTTCCCTCTACCAGAATGTAAGGATCACTGTCTTAGAGGCATCATTTGAAAGTAATACTATATCTATCATAAATCTCCCCTACCATAGAATTAAATACTCTTTAACAAGCTTCATCCTTAGACACAAATAATTAGGTGGTAAAAGGTCTTAGGTTTTGTTTTTGTTTATTTTAAAATGGAAATTAAGGCCAGCATTAGCTGGCACAGAATTAAGTTTTGATAATGTCATTTTGTAAGCTATCAGTCAATAAACATTTATTAAAAGCCTACTATGTTACTATGTGACAAACACTGTGTTCTAAGTGCTGGGGATACAAAGAATGGAAAAAAGACAATCCCTACCCTCAAGAGCTCAGGACAGTCAATGAAAATGCCTGGAGTAGGGAGATGGTGTAAGAGCCAGGAGGCCAATGTTGCTGGATCAAAGAATGAAAAGGGGCGAGGAGTTGTGAAAGATATAAGAGGCACATAGAAAGGGATGGGGGGAGGCAGACTATGAAGGCTTTTGAATACCAATTAGAGAGTTTTATATTTGATCTTGTAGGTAATAAGGAGTCATTGCCTGGAGTATTTTGTTAACAAGTTTGTGCTGACCCTTACACCATTCCAACTATCTATTTGTCATAAAATTTAAATCTATGAAGGAAGATCCTGACCAGTGGTAACAGGGCAGGAACACCTGTGCAGCTGTAAGCCAGAATCATAGTTCAGGACATACTGCCATCCCCTCAAATCACTTGGCCCATTCATCCCCTTATTCAGTCTTGAAACATCAGACACATATTCTGTAGAAGTACATCAGAGCTAGAAGAAATCTTGGAACACAGAATGTCAAACATATCTTAGAGATCAATTCAATTCATTCCCTATTTTATAGATGAGGGAACTGAGACCCAGACAGGGAAATGACTTGCTCAGAGTCACACGAAGACAGTGGCTGAGCCAAGACAAGAAGATGGGCTACAAACCTGGGTCTCCTCAGCTCCTTTCATTACTTACTGATGGCAAGTTCTTACTGAAATTATATTGACCAGGAAAGTTTTATCAAGTGCTGGGCTTTAGGCTACTACTGCCTCCAATTTCTATGCCCTATCAATTCAAACCCTATTGTAAAAAATCCTGAGTTCACAGTATCTTCTTTTCTGTCTCTGTATCTCTAATACTTAGGATAGGCCTGTAGACAGTACACATTGTAACAATATTATTGGAATTGAATCATATTTACATAGTGTTGTTTATAAAAACCTATACGATTTTTCCATCTATTTCTGGATCCTTACTTGCATCCGTCATGTATAAATTGCATAATTAGGTGTACTTCTTATTGGACCTACAAATGCGGAATTATAGGTTACTTCAAAAGTCTCCTGAAATTTAAAAAAGGAAAACAAAGTATCTTAAGGGTAGGCTATTACTTACATATGACACTGATACCAGAAATGGTCAGCAATTCCTAATGACAAGGTTTATTCCTCATTTCTTCCACATGAACCTTAAGGCTTTTATGATATCATAGATCGTTTCTTAATGAGTGAATACAATATTAACAGGGGCAGCTAGGTGGTAAAGTGGATAAAGTGCCAGGCTTGAAATCAGGAAGACCTGAGGTTAAGTCTGGACTCAAACACTCTTACTAGCTGTGTGACTCTGGGCAAGTCATTCAACCTTGTTGGCCTCAGTTTCCTCACCTGCAAGATGAGCCGGAAAAGGAAACAGCAGACAACTAGAGTATCTTTGCCAAGAAAACCCCAAATGGTATTAATAAAATAAAAGTCAGATACAACAGAACAACAAAATTTCTTTAAAAAACAAAACACACAACCGCACAAACATAAAGAACAACAAAATTACATGTTCAGAATTTTCCATGAGGTTCCAGTTACTTCAGTTTACCCTGACACACATCACTGCCTTGTGCTGAAAAAGTCAGGTAAAGTCATTAATTGACCTCTCCAATGAGGTTTATAGCTTAACAATATTCTCTACCAAGGGTTTGACTTCAAGGCTAAAAAAGAAAAAAGGATGTATATGCATAAAAATATTTACAGCAGTTTTTTCTGTGGTGGCAAAGAATTGGAAAGTGAGAGGATGCTTATGAATTGGGCAATGGTTGAACAAGTTATGGTATATGAATGCGAAGAAATACTACTGTGCTGTAAGAAATGATGAAGGGGATGGTTTCAGAAAAACCTGGGAAGGCATATATAAGCTGATGCAGAGTGAAGTGAGCAGAACCAGGAGAACAACTTACATAGTAATAGCAATATTATAAAGCTAATCAACTCTAATCAATACAACGATCTACCACAACTCCAAAGGACTCATGATGTTAAATGATATCCACCTCCAGATAGTGAACTGATGGATTCAAAGTGCACAACAAAGTGTACTTTTCCTCCTTTCTTTATTTTTCTTGCTTTCCTCCTCTCCTGCCCCTGTTCACCTCACCCCAGAATGTGGCTAATGTGGAAATATTTTGCATGATCTCATATGTATAATGGGTATAGTGTTTCTTGCCTTCTCAATGGGTAGGGAGAAAAAGAATTTAGAACCGAAAATAAAAATAAAACTAAAAGCCCTTAATGACCTGGCTCCAGCCCATCTTTCTAGATTAATTTCACATCATTCTGCCCTCACACACTCTAAGTTCTAGCCAAGTTGTACTACATGCTATGCTTCTTACATGATATCCCATTTCCTCCAGGTTTTTGCATAGGCTGGCCTTCACACCTGGAACGTTCTCTCTCCTTGTGAAAAGACTTGGAAATATCTTTACCTTTCTGGGTCTTAGTTTACTCATCTGTAAAATGCTGTGTGGATTGGAACAGATGATTTTAAATTCCCTTCTTGCTCCAAATCTATAATTCTGGGATATACATATGGAAAATACCTTGTTGGAAGACAGCTTTAACTGCAGCATTTTGCTACTAAATCAAATGCTTTTTAAAAATAACCAACATGCAATAAGCACAATGGGGTCTTACATGTTTTCCATCTTCCACTCAATTCCATGAGGACAAAGATGAGATTTAATGTAGACCATCATCTGTGAAAGCCTGCCTGTTCCCTACTAATAGGCTCACTAAAGATGAAGGTGTCAATTATTCTCACAAAAAATATTACATAAGTGGGAAAGTAGGTATATAGGTCAGTTTTTGTTGTAATAAAGGGTGTCATCAAAGAAATATGCAATTGAAAAAGAAGCTGGGCTAGTCATGTGGTGAGAGCCACATGGATAAATGATGCTTTATCTAGGTGTTCTACTAGTATATTTTTGCCAGGAAAAAGTGAGAACCACTCACCACACCCCGCATACAGAGTGGACCAACCTGTGGCAAACGTATGGACAAGAGTCACACAAGATGGGCAATCATGAGTTGTGATGTACATTGCTGGAGGAAATATCTATCTTTGTGAAAGTGCAAATCTACCTCAGAATTTGAGTACAATGTACAAAACATGCAGAGTGCCTTACATAAAAGGTAAAGGAGTTTGTATTCTATATTGAAGACAATAGGGAAACCTAAAAGGTTTTGGAGTAGAATAGTGACATGGTCAAGCATATGCCCTAGGAATACTATTCTGGCAACTGGAGGGAGTATGGATTCCCTATGGAAGCAAGGAAACTGTTAGGAGCTATTAAGATTATGCATATTTGTTACAAGGGTTTTTTTTTCCAATGGGAGGGAGGTGGGAGGAATAGAAAATAGATTTTTGTTTATTGAAAAAAAAATTTTTAAGGAAGAAGCAGAGTCAAGATTTGAATCCACTTCAAATCCATCACTCTTTCCATCGAACCACTCTGTAATAAGGAGACAGATGCTAGAGGATGTTACGGACATTGAGTCAACAAACTGGCAACTGATTCAATGTAGTAGTTGTAGGAACAGGAAAGAATCAAGAATAACTTCCAGGTTATGACCTCGGTGACTAGGGAGTCTTGAGAAAGATAGCCATTTTCCCCATAGTGGGGAAGATAATACATTCCATTTTGGACATACTGAGTTTGAAATTGCCCATACATAGGACCAATGGGAAGAGATATCTAGCTGGAATTCGTGCTGTAGGAATGGAGTTCAATGGAAAGGTTATGGTTGGATCTGATTATGATATGGATTTGGTATGTAGATTGAGAGTTATATGCACAAAGATGATGCCTGAACAAATGAGAATGGATGAGACATAAAGGAGAGAGAGTGTTGATAGGGGTGTAAGATGAATGATGAGCCTGTAAAGCAGACTGAAATGAATTCATAGTGAAGTGAACTAAGAGAGCTAAGAATCTAACAAATTCCAACTGAAGATGAGGCATGTGGTTTTCACAGTATAAATTTATTGAGAACATTTTTTGAACAGTATTAGTAAAATTCTGACCAAAGCATGCATGCTTTCAAGTAGGTAAACTGCTCAGCTATCATTCAGGTGACCTGAACCACCTTCATGAACAGCAAACTGTGAGAGGTGAGGAGACACTGTACTTTGCTAAGGAGTGGAAAAAGAATGTGCTGCAGCCACCAAGGATGCTTATACTTGTGATGCTGGGACTTGTGATGTTAGTGACAGAATATGTACTTTACAAAAGAAGTATATGGTGTGATTACTACACAATGGAGGGCATTTGCTTTGAAAAGAAGCCCTGTTTTTAACCCAAGAAAAGAATAAATTCCAAACTATATGGCTAATAATGGCCAGAAACTGTTTTTGTGACTCTCAAGTGAGCAAGTCTACATAAACAAAACCAGTTAAATTCAAAACAAGTTGTATGGGCCTATCCCATACTAATGGGGGAAAAAGTCCCACTTGGCCATACAAACAGCAGGAGTCGTCCCCAGGAGTCTAAATTAGTGAATGATTGGCCTTTTCCGAATATAATTCAAATCTAATATATAATAACATAATATAATTAATATGATAATTCAAATCCTAATATAATTCAAAATCAATCTCTGCAGCAGAGATTGGCCTTAGTTCAACTGTATTCAACAAGCATTTATTTAGTACCTACAGCGAGCAAAGCATCATCCAACCAAGATTACAAGGTTGAAAGAATACGTGTTCCTGTCCTTATGGACAAGATTCTAATAGGGAAATATGACACACAAACATATATAGGTAACAAGCTGTCAAGGACATGGGGATTTCATCTTCAGGGTCTATAACTTATTTTGGTTGGTTGAGATTTGGAGAGATTAAGTAACTTGGCCACAGTCACACAACTGGTAAGACAGATAAAACCCATGAGACCTAATAATAAGCAGAATTCACAGGTCTTAGAGCAAAAAGAGATCTCAGAGAGGGGGTCATAGCAGCATAGACTGAGACCAAGAAAGGACTTCAAGGCTGTCTAGGCCAACCCCCTCATTTTACCAGATGAAAAGTTAAGTGATTCATTCAAGATCACACAGGGAGGAAGGAGAAGAAAAAGAGATTTTTTTTTACATGCCCAATACAAGAAATTTTTTCTTTCTGCTTGACTACATATTTGTTACAGGGTTTTTCCCCCCCAATGGGAAGGAAGTGGAAAAGAAGATTTTTGTTCATTAAAAATAAAAATTTATGAAAGGGAAATTCAGAGGCAGGATTTGAACCCAGGTCCTCTGACTACAAATCCATTACTTTTTCCATGGTGTTGCTCTGAAATAAGGAAAATAGATGTGTGGAGAACAGAAGTAACTTACTCAAGGTAACACAGGTTTTAAGTTATAGACTCAAGATCTGAACCTAGGGGCTTTGATTCAGTCCTTCTATCTGGAACTTTTCTAAATTTATCATGCTATTCACTTGAGGTATAAAAGAACCTTACTGATTTAGGGGAGAGGAGGCAGACAGTCTTCTTGGACAAGGTAGCATGCAAACCAAGTTTTAAAAAATGTCAAAATGGGGAGTCAGGGCATCCTAGACATGGCGGGGGCGGGGGGGAGTGGGAAGCAGAAGACAGCACGTTGTGAGAGAATAGGCCACAGTATCGGGTATACAGAAAGGTTCTGTATGAAATTAGCCGGGAAAGGAAGAGTGGCACCAAAATGTAAAGAGCTTTGAATGCCAGGCAAAGGTGGAGAGGACAGGAGTCCCCTATTATAGATGATCTTCTGACTAAATAAAAGCCATTGAGATGGCAATTAAGAGGTTTGCTTCTGTTAACTTGTTCTGTATTTCAGGTATTATGATCCCCATTTCATAGGGGGAATTGACATGTCAAGGGGCAGGGGCAGGACTCATGAGGACCCTGTTTCCGAGTTTAAGTTCAACATTCTATGGTACACTGCCTTCCAGAAGATGAGCTGGCATAGAGGGGTACCGTGGTACTCCTGAAATATGAAAAGAACTGGGATACACACAGAGTAGCATATTGACGGTCCATATCTTGCAGCCTCAAATTATGCTTGGACTCATAGCTTCCTTTAGATGTACTTTCTCCTTCTGGTATCTTAGCCTGAATTTATTAAACCTGTGATACAGGGATAATAATGCCTGCAGTATCTACTTACAGGGCTATTTGGAGGCTTTCATGAGTTAAAGCACTTGGTAAACCTTTAAGGCCTGATAGAAATGGCAGCTACAAATGGCAGTCTACAGAGGTCACTGTTAACCTTTAAGAAGGCAGCTTCATCAGAGTGGTGGGTGTGGAAGCTAGAGAGGAAGGGTCTGAAGAGGAAGTACAGGAATGGCATGGACACACACACATCTAATTGCAGAGATTTAACAGTAAAGGCACAGAAAGGGATTGCCAAAGATGGGTTGGTGCCAGCTCAGCCAGGCTTTACAGAGATTGTTAAATTCTCAATGTGAGCATTTATCCCTCAGAAAATTGGCAAACAGTACAAAATCAGAGCTTGATTTATTGTCTTGTTGACTGTCCAGACTTAAGAAAGCGATGAAGAAAATGTTAATAATGCAGTAAACATAAAAGTCTGCTGTGATTTTGGATGACCCATTGTTATGCATTTACCAGCACCCTCCTGGATGGGACAGTAGTGGGGCAGGGGAGAACAGTTAAGGGAAGTCTTTTCAGTGAAGGGGGGAAGTTCATTGTGTGACACAGGGAGAAGCTAGTAAAAAGGGAGACGTCTAGATGGCACCTTTATTTGTCCTTTAACTGTTCTCACATTCAACTTACACTGGATTTACATGATTTCCTAGGTAACAATTAGGTAATCAAGGGAGATGGCACAATCCATTATGATATACGCCCTCCAAGGGGAGAACTACTTCAATTTTGCGCATTTTATATTACACCTGCACTATTTTTTTTTTTTTTTGGACCTATGATTTCACTGGCAAGGAAAATCCCCTGGGAAGAAATTCCCTCTAATGCAGGTCAGCAGCTGCTCTGCAACTTTAGAGTCAGCTGGTCAGTCAATAACTATTTATATTAAGCCCCTACCATGTGCCAGGCACTATGCTAAGTGCTGGGGAGGCAAAGACAGTCCCTGGCCTTGAGGACCTCACGATCTAAATATTTTTTTTTTGTGGGGGGAGGGGAAGGAAGGTAAGAGAGATACTCAGAGGTTAAGTGATATGTTTGGGTCACATGGCTAGGACAGAAGGCTGATGTACCCTGCCTTTCACACAGGAGGCTCATAATAAATGCCTGTAGTCGAACTGAATGGCTTGAGGGCTGTCCCACTGCTTCGTTAGGGGCCCCTGCCCAGAGGTGATGAATGCTCTGGCTACAGACATAGCTTTAGAACCTCAAAGCTGCTCTGGGCGGAGCTCTGGGTTTCTGGCTACTCTGATAATATATTATGTACCATTTTCACAGACCCTATGTAAAATAGCAAGGCAACATGAATGAATGTTGGGAAAGGGAGTCAAGGAGAAAGAGATTAATTAGCTTTTGGCTACTTTCCCAAAGTGAAGCCTCCCTCTCCTCCTCTATTACATCTGCCTGAATATTTCTCTTCTAGCATGGTATGATTTAAAAGGCAAACTAACACTTCAGATTCCTTCTCTGCAAACTCACTAGGTCCTTGAGATTACTGGCTGTTCTTGTTCAAGTTGAAAAATGCTGATCTTGTGGCTGTTCAGTCCATCCTTCTTCTAAAAGAAAGGATCCTCGAGGCTGGATTTGGATAGCTTCCAGATGTTGAGTCATAGTTCTATTGAGGACTACATGGCTGTCTCCCCCAAGTCGGCACGTGTCTAGTTCAGACTTCACAGGAAAAGGCAGAAAGCTCTCAACTACAATGCAAGAGAACTGTCTTCTTAGCCTAGCCCTGGTTTCAAGGGCAGAATTTTATAATACACCCTTTCTGACAGCCATTCTCTCTACCAGAGAATATGGGGCTTGTCTAAATGATACCTTTGATGAGGATAGAGGGAGTGATTTATTTAGGCTAGTTAGATTAGCCCTTTCACCTGGAGGGAAAGAAGGGAAGACATGCAGAGAGAAACATCTGGATTCTTAACCTTTTTTGTGTCATGAATCCTTTTGGCAATCAGGTGAAACCTTATAGACCCTTCTCAGTATGCTGTTTTTAAATGAATTAGAATAAAATACATAGGGTTATGAAGGAAACCAATTATATTGAAATATATGAAAGTATTTTTAAAAAGTGACCCCAGGTTAAGAATGCCTGATCCAAAATGACTAATGAATATATTCATGATGTCAGGCTCTGACACCAAAGGAAATATGCCAAGCCTTGGTTTAGGCTTATCTGATCCATTCTGGACAGATGTATGGGAAGGCAGCTGGAGTTGGCTCACACTGGATTGAAACACAGAGCTCCCTCTATCGCAGTACAAAGGTGCAATCCACAGCTCCATGCAGACCTACTGGACCGCCTAGACCCAATTCAAGGCCTTTTCCCATAAATGAATGTTCTGTTAGTGGTTTATTTATTATCAACAAACCTAGCAGTAAGTTCAGTTTAGGGTGAGGCTTTCTGTAATGTGCTCTCTGAACCTTTCAAAGGCTGGCAGCAAACTCTAATGTTGAGAGCAATGGACTTGAAGTTAGAAAATTGGGTCTTGGCTCTGATGCTTACTAGCCCTGGGATTGTGGATAAGTGACTTTGCCAATTTCCTCATATGTAAAATGAGGACAATAATAATATTCGTACTATTCATCTCACCATGCCTGATAAACTCTAAAGCTTTAAATGGGAACTATTATTATAAAGCCAGAATTAACTAAACAAAACATTATTGCTATCATTAATAATCACAGCTGACAGCTACATAGCGTTTAAGGTTGGCAAAGCACTCTGTTATTTAATTTGATCTCGGCAACAACGCTGTGAGGTAGCAGCTCTTATTATGCCCATTTTACAAATGAGGAACATGAGGCTCCAAGAGGTTCAATGGCTGTACACACAATTAGTGTCTGAAAAGCGACTCAAACCCAGCTCTTCTTAATTCCAAGTCTAACGTTGTATTGATCGATATGACAGAAATGTCAGCTACTTATAAGGAGGTCAGTCTTAACCTTCAAGAGGATGGTTTCTGTAGTATGTAAGCCAGATTTGGAAAGGATTTTTGGAAAAGAGTAAGTGGATAACGAGGAAGCAGAGGTAAGATGGGATGAAGAAGCCATTCCATGAAAGCTTAAATCTGAAGGGATTAATAGTGCAAAGGGTACAAAGGGACAGAAGAGATTCAAAGGTTTGGTTACAAATACAGGTAAAGAAAGCTTTCCCATGAACACTACCTCTACCACAACGACCATGACCATGACCATGACCATCACCACCACCACCACCACCACCACCACCACCACCATCACCATCATTATCTTCAAATTTATTTAGCACCTACTATGTGCCCACTCTGTGCTAAACGCTTTACAAACATCATCTCCTATGATCTTCACAATAACACTGAGAGGCAGGTGCTATTTATTATTATTTTATAGATGAAGAAAGAGGCTGGATTTG
The DNA here is from genome assembly GCF_028583685.1 of Petaurus breviceps papuanus. Taxonomy (NCBI): domain Eukaryota; kingdom Metazoa; phylum Chordata; class Mammalia; order Diprotodontia; family Petauridae; genus Petaurus; species Petaurus breviceps. The sequence continues at coordinate 6,803,116 of NW_027187344.1, read as the reverse complement.
AAATCAAGCCCTTCCTGACTCTGGGCTCAGTGGCCTATCCATTGTGCCACTCACCTGTTCCAAGGTACAAACACTACCTACCTCACAGGAGAACGGGAAGAGATGAATATTAAATGTACAGTAAAAGGACAGCTAATTAAGCATATGTGGATTCCACCATGATTTCCCATGACTATTTCTTCCCATAAAGTCAGACTGAAACATAATCATGTTACAAGAGTTCACCCACACATGATAAGGTTCAGGATAGTTAAAGTCCTTCAGACATGAGAATACCAAATAAAAAAAAATGTGGTTATTCAGTGCTGAGAATGACTCTTCAAACCTCACCTCAGGAAAACCCCTTCATTAGTCACACTTTATGTGCAACAGGACATGATGGCAGGTCCTTCTGCCATCTGATTACCTCTATTTTATCCTGTATATTTCTTGTTTGTACACAGTTGTTTTTATGTTGTGTTCTCCATTGGACTGTGTACTCCTTGAGAATAGGGGCTGTTTTTTGCTTTTCTTTATAGCCACAGTACCCAGCACATAGTAGGTTCCTAATAAATACTTGTAGATTGACTGAGTGCTTCTAGGATGGGTGAGTTTATCGGTGTGTGAGCTACTTTCATCCACATAAATTGCAACCCCTATGTGACTTGGTAGGTGGTCTTTCACAATAGTTACTAGAAAAAAATCCATCATGCTGGGGCCAATCTGGTGATGAACCTCTCCAAAATTGGCTAGGCAGCTACTCTGATGGCAGATGCCCATACTCCAAGCCTTCTCAGACTGTTAAGAACTACCAGAGGTTGGGTTCAGCTGGTACAGCTTTGAGAACCCAGAGTCACCTCCATGTCACAATAAGGCTCCACACCCACATATATTTGTGTATTACTGAAACACAGATTTTGGTGTTAGAATGGATTTCAGAGTGCCTAATACATCCTACAACCTTCACAACAGATGTTCACACCTAACCTCCACTGACTATTTCCAGAGAGAGCCCATTACTTTGCCAGAGTTTTCACAGTTAAAAAGGTCTTTCTTATATTGAACCAAAACAAACCTCTTTACTATTCCCACTTTGATCTCTGAAGCTACACAAAATGAATCTTGCTCCCTTATGTTCACAGAAACCCTTAAAACATTTGAAAGAAATGTTAACAGGTTTCTTTAAGTTTCCTCTTCCCCTGGTTATACATTCTTACCTCCTTTAATTCTTTCTCCCAAAACATGGTTTCTGGACCTGTCAGAATCCTAGTCACCCAGAATGCAACATATTGTTCCAAAGAACAATAACAATGGCCAATTATTCTGGTCCCAAAACACTTCATTATCTAAGATCCTTATTTCTTAAAATGCAGTATTAAAAACAAACCCAGGCCTTCTCTACCCCTTCTTGCATCCTGACCTTCCAAAGCCCGGATCTTTCCTCTAAGAGTGGGTTGAAAAACACTGCTCTGAAGGGTTCATCAATATCTCTCTTGAAATGTGTTGTTCAAAACTGAAGACAATACTTCCAATGTGGACTGGCCAAAATAGTAGGCCTACTATCAGATCTTGATATAAATTTTTATTAGTATATACTAAGATTATGTTAGCCATTTTAAGAGCTATATCATACCAGTTCATTAAGCCATTCAATGAAGCCAGGTTATATATAATACTTTGCACACTGCATCAGTGCTCAATAAATACTTGTGAATGAATGAATAAACTGGTGGTAAAGTGAACAGTAACGTTTTTCATATGAATTGTTGCCTGTTCTTAGTGACATCATTGAGAAGGGTAATCCCTGTGGAGAAGGGGACCATCTTCCTTGCCACCCCTACCACCAATCACTGACCAAGTGCCACTTATGGGCAGGTTAAATCCAAGAGCCCCAGGAATGGCAGTGGCCCCTAGAATACCAGTCCTGCTTCCAGACTGGCCGCTGTAGCTATCATCCCAGACAACATCTCTGTGGAGATGCCACCTAGCAACTGCCTCTGTAAATAGCAAAGACCCCACCTCCTCAGCAACCATATCTACGGGAGACCCAGAAAACAAAGTTCCAAACACTCAAATACTCAGTGTTCAAACTGTTCAACATTGAAAAGAGATAGTAATTTATCAATGGAAATGCCATTTTGGATAGTGCATTAAAATTTGCCTAGCAGCAACATCCTAAAGATCATGAGATCTTTCTAGAAATCTGACTTGTAGCTGAAATCACCTAAATGTCTCCTCCATTAGAAGACAAGTTCTTTGAGGGCATGGACGGTCTCCACTTTTCTATTTGTACCACCAATGCTTTATACACAGTAAGGGCTTCATAAATACCTTTTTAGAGACTTCAGGAGAGTGAATCACCAGCAGTTGTGGTGGTTTCCAGATTTCTCAACCCATAAACACCAAAGAAAAAGTAAAAGATCAGTGGGAAACTCTGTTGGAACCAGGTGATAGAAGAGCACGGTCTGGTCCCTGCCCCCAGGGTGAGAAGTAGTGGAGGCCCAGTTGCAGCTGCTGCTGCATGTGATAGTAATGGCATTTAAAGATTCCCCTGTATTGGCTTGGTTTTTCAAATTGATTATGTTAAAACCCAGAGCTTGTTAATCCCACCTGTGGGATAGACTTGTTGATGTGAAAAGAGAGTCGGAACTGGGAGGAGCTGATGCCGTAGATTTGGAGAGACAAGGGAGAGGCAGAAGAACCTTTTTTTTTTTTGGAAGCAGCACCACGTGGAGGCAGAGAGAGAGACTGAGAAGGATTGCTGGGGGCCACTTTGAATTGCCCTGGACTTTTGAGACCTGCCCCCTGAGCTGCCAAGGACTGAGGAGACATGGCTGTTTTGCTGGTACTTTGTCTGTCTGTTTTGATGTTGTTTTGCCAGATTTGTCCACTGGTGAAAGACAGTCCTGTTGTTGAAGAAGTCCTGGAACCTGGCTTTTGGTTAAGAAGCCCTGAGACTGTCCTGCAGACAGAGAGTGAATACTGTCCACTGGTGAAGGACAGTGCTGTTGTTGCAGGGGTCTGGAGACTGTCCTGCAGACAGAGTGAATACTGTCCACTGGTGAAGGACAGTGCTGTTGTTGCAGGGGTCTGGGAACCTTCCTGTTGGTTCAGAAACCCTGAAGAAGGATTTTCTTGTTGTATGTTTACAGAAATCCTGGGAGAGGGTTTTGCTAATGTTTTCAGGGGTTCTAGGACTGTTCTACAGACAGAGGATGAATTAATGAAGGGACTGGCAATGTATCTTGTGGCCTTGCTAATAAGCCTTGTCTCCCCAGGAACTAAGATTGCTGAGAACTTGCCTCATGTCAAGTTGAAGAAAAGACCTCCATTTGGGTATTAAGTGCTGTGTTTAAACTTGATGTAACTCTGGGGTAGATTCAATTGTGATTCAGGGGTGGGGAACTTTTGACCTTTTTGTGCTCTGTGATTGACAAATGAAGGTATAGCCTAGGGGTGGAGAAGTATTTAGACCAGGGACTTTGTAATTGATTGAATGATTGGAAGGTCCTGGGGTGGGGTAGTACTTGGAGATTATTTAATCACACTTAGTAAAAGCTGTATGTTGAATGATGTAATGTTTTGACCTTCTCTGTTCTTGGTTTGTCACTGAATAAAATGGAGAGCACCTATGCTGGTATTCTGAACCTTGGGAAGTTGCCTTTCCTTGGCAATTATATTACACTGCATTGCCTCTGTAGCTCCTGACCTACAGATAGTATAGAGACCAAGCAACCGTTCAGAGGGTAATTGCTCTTGCTTTGACCTGCTTGGATCTGGACTGTGGTCTTGGGCAGTGGTCCTGGGATGTGTGGCAGTGTGCCAGAGCTTGTGGTGGCTGCAGAGAGGGCACCCTCCTCAGACCTCTGACAACATTTGTGAAAACCCCAGCCATTTGGGACATAGCTTGCTCCACTCTGGAAGCAGAGTTCTACTGTGGCAAAGAGCTCAAAAGTCAAGTAATTGGCTGGCAAGATGAGCAAGCAGAGGAAGCACAAACAGACCACAGAATACTTTTTTGGAGACAAAAAGGATCAAAACATGGAACCAGAAGAAGTCAACAAAGGCAAAACTCCTACATCAAAAGCTTCCAAGAAAAATATGAATTGGTTACAGGCCATGGAGGAGCTCAAGAAAGATTTTGAAACTGAAGTAAGTAGAGGAAAATTTGGGAAGAGAAATGAGAATGATGCAAGAAAATCATGAAAAGCAAGTCAACAGCCTGCTAAAGGAGACCCCAAAAAATACTGAAGAAAATAAAATATATTAACTCAAATGGCAAAAGAGGCACAAAAAGCCAATGAGGAGAAGAATGCCTTAAAAAGTCAAATTGGCCAGATGGAAAAGGAATTTCAAAAACTCACAGAAGAGAATAATTCCTTCAAAATTAGATTAGAGCAAATGTAAGCTAATTACTTTAAGAGAAATCAAGATACTATAAAACAGATCCAAACAAATGAAAAAATAGAAGGCAATGTGAAATATCTCACTGGAAAAACCACTGACCTGGAAAATAGATCTAGGAGAGATAATTTAAAAATTAATGGACTACCTGAAAGCCATATCAAAAAAAGAGCCTAGAAATCATTCTTCAAGAAATTCTCAAGGAAAATTGCCCTGATATTCTAGAACCAGAGGGCAAGGGGGAATGGCTGAACAAGCTGTGGTATATGCATGTAATATAATACTACTATGCTATAAGAAATGAGTAGCAGATGGATTTTATATTTACCTGGAAATGCTTATATGAACTGATGATGAGTGAGAAGAGTAGAACCAGGAGAAATTTGTACACAATTACAGACACAATGTATGTGTGATGACCAACTTTGATAGACTGGACTCTTGTCAGCAATGCAGTGATATAAGTCAATCCCAAAAGACTCATGATGGAGAGAAATATGTGTATCCAGAGAAAGAACTACAAAGAACTGAGTTTATATCCAGATGGAGGCAAAATACCTTATCTTTTTCCTTTTCTTGTTTGGTTTTATGTCCTCTTTACCATTTTTCATTCCATCTGATACAATCCGACTTTATAACCTGACTAATGTATAATGTGAAAGTATTTACAGATCCTATACTTGACTATATGCCGCCATGGGGGGGAGGGGAAGAAGGGGGACAAAATGTGAAACTCAAGGAATAGTGGAATTAAATCTTGTAAACTAAAAGTAAAGAAACAAATTAATTTTAAAAAATAATAAAAAACAGAAAAGAAATGGGGTCTACCTAAAAAAAAAAAAAAACAGAGGGCAAAATAGAAATTGAAAGAATTCACCAATTGCCTCTTGAAAAATATCCCAAAAAGAAAACTCCTAGGAATATCATAGCCAAATTCCAGAGCTCCCAGGTCAAGGAGAAAATATTACAAGCTGCCAGGAAGAAACAATATGAGTATTGTGAAAACACAATCAGGATAACACAAGATCTAGCAGCTTCTCCACTAAGGTATCAAAGGGCTTGGAATATGATATTCTGGAGGTCAAAAGAACTAGGATTAAAACCAAGAATTACCTACCCAGCAAAACTGAGTATAATGCTTCAGGGAAATATATGGTCATTCAATGAAATAGAGGATTTTTAAGTATTCTTGATGAAAAAACCAGAGCTGAACAGAAAATTTAACTTTCAAATAGCAAAAGAAGCATGAGGAGGTAAACAGGAAAAAGAAATCATAAGGAACTTTATTAAACTTAAACTATTTATATTCCTACATGGGAAAACGATAATTGTAACTCATGAGACTTTTCTCAGTATAGTTGAACTCAGTTCAACTCATATAGTTGAAGGGAATATATATGTGTGTGTGTGTGTGTGTATATATATATATGTATATATATGTATACATACATATATAAGTATAGAAGGGTGTATTTGTATATAGATACATGTGTGTATATATGTGTGTACATGTATACATAGACAGAGGGCACAGGATCAGTTGAATAGGAAGGGATAATATCTAAAAATAAAATTAAGAGGTGAGAGAGGAATATGAGAAAAGGAGAGATAGAATAGGGTAAATTATCTCATACAAAAAAGGCAAGAGAAAACTGTTAGAATGGATCAGAAGAGCAGGAAGGTGAAAGGGAATGGGTCAACTTTACTCTCATTGAATTTGGCTTAAGGAGGGATATTTGGATATCTTGCCCTACAGGAAAGTGTGGGGGGAGGGGGGGAGAGGATAAGAACTGGGATGATGGAGGGGAGGGCAGATTGGAGGAGAGGGAAGTTAGAAGCACATATGGTTGAAAAGTGACAGGGTCAAGGTAGAGAATGAAATGGGGGGGGGCAGGATAGGACAAAGGGAAATGTGGTTAGTCTTTCACAATATAACTACTATGGAAACGTTATATGTAACTACACATGTATAACCTATATTGAATTGCTTATCTTCCCAGTGGTGGTAGTCTGGAAATCAAAGTTTTAAAAACAAATGTTAAAAAAAATTTTTTTAACTGTTTTTTTTGCATGCAACTGGGAAATAAGATATGCAGGCACTGGGGTACAGAAATCTATCTTTCCCTACTAGAAAATTCAAGGGGGTGTGGGGGAGGATATAGGAGAGCAGACTGAGGGAAGGGGTACTCAGTAGGCTCACTATCTTGGGGTGGGCAGTAGGGAAAAGACAGGGAGAAAATTTGTAACTCAAAATCTTATGGAAATGAATACTGAAAACTAAAAATAAATTTAATTTTAAAAGTGTAAAAAAAAAAGAGCAAAAAAAAAAGATAAATACCTTTAAAAAAAATTCATACAAATATTTACAGACCACCAACTGCAGTCAGCAAACTCTTCTAGGCACTGATGAGGAGGTACTGACCAGACAGGGACCTTGTCCTTCAGGACAGCACTATGCAGTGTGAATATCATTTTCATACCAGTGGATTTGCATTCCAAGATCTCACGGATGAAGAGCCTACCTTCAGATGAAGGATAGCAGCAACAAGCTTAAGTGGAAAAGGCAATGGGCCTCAAAGTCTGAAGAAGTGATGCTGACCCAGTCATTTGGTACTCATTTCTGTCATACGGAAGGGGAAAAAAAGTGGCCATCCGGTCTTATCTCTTAGGTCCCTTTCAGCTCTCCATCCTAAGGCTTGAGTTTGAGCGTCTGTGTGTGACTTCAGACTGTTCAGTCCCCATCTCTGCCTCCATTTCCTCATCTGTAGAGTACAAAGGGCTAGATCTGGAGGCAGAGGACCTGGGTTGAACCCCAGTCCAACTTACTACCATAAAGTGAACAAAATCACTTAGCTTCTCTGGGACCCAGTTCTCTCTCACCTCTAAAACGAAGGAGTTGACCTCAATGACCTTAAAGGTCCCTTTGGCTTTATATTCATCACTAAGATGCTCTCTAAATTCTAGCTCTATGGGTTACAGTTTTGAATCCCAGGTCTGACATGTACCAGCTGTGACAGTGGGGAAGACCTTTAACGTCTTTCTTTAACAACTTAGTCTGAAAAATGCTATTTATACCACCGCCTTCACAGGGTTATCGTGGAAGCTATAAAACAAATATGAGCTGCTATTTTTGTTAAGGGCAAATCACATATGATGCTGACAAAAATACTAGATCCATGTTCACATTTGCTGACAACTACACAAATTCTTAATAAAATGCTTGATCAAAAAAATATTAAATCTGTCGTTTAAATCATAAGCAAGGCTGGTAAATCCATGCTGTGTAAAAAGGGTCTGACACTTGACACTGGTGGGGTTCCCCAGTGATACATTCCATTCCAAATGTTCACTGAAGGAATGCTTCATTAGGTCATATGTTGGCCACAGAGTGGCAGAATTACTGAATGCTTTGATTCTGGGCTCTGTACCTGGCCAATAAGAATTTCAGGCCCAGTGCAAGTTTTTCCTGGTAGAGTTGGCACAGGAGCCTTCAGGTCTGTCCTAAATTTGAGTCACTAAGATCTTCATGACTGCACCTGTCCCATGTGTTCTCAGTAATCAGTACACAACTATGATTGTTGACCTCTCTCAGGGCCTTTGAAGGATGTTCATTCAGGAACCCTTTACACTTTTAGCACTTTACAATTTATAACACATTTTCCAAAGATTCCATTTTAACCTCATAACAATTCTGGGAGGTAGGTGTTATTTGTCTCATTTTACAGCTGATGAAACTGAGGTAGACAGTTTAAATGACTTGCCCAGGGTCACACTACTAGTAAGTACTGAGGTCACATTTGAACTTAGGTCTTCTTGGCTTCAGGTCCAAGCTCTATCCACTGACACACCTAGCTGGGGAAAAGAAAAAGGAAAAGATAAAAAAGGAAACAGCCTCAGGGAGCTGTCAGAAACCCTGTCTCCAGGTTCTCCCACAACACTAAGCTCTCTCTGTTATCCTGCCATCCTATAATGGAATGATAAAGGACAGCTGAAGTTAACAGAATAGTGCTTTAAGGTGTGCCAACGGCTTTTATATCCATTATTTCTTCTGAGCTTCACAAAAATCCTGAGAGGTAGGTGCTACAGGAATAATTACCTCCACTTTGGAGAGAAGTAAAAGAAAGTTCAGAAAGGTTAAGCGCCTGGCCCACAATTCCACTGCCAGAGGCCAAATATGAACTCAAGCTGTTCCTGACTCCAGGTCCAATGCTCTTTCCAACATCCCCAAGCTGCCTTTCTAATCAAACAAAATTTTTTTTTTAATCAAAAGGATGCAAATGCAGACTTTTTAATGATCCTACCTGTTCTCTCCCTCAATCGGCTGCCAAGTAAGAGTAATGCTTTTTGGGTCTGGAAAGTACACACATCTGCTGATACTGGCAAAGAGGCTGCCAAAAACAGAACCTCACAGAATCTGAAAACAGGTGCAGGACTTATTTATCTGTCAGGTTATTGGGGTCACAAGAAACTAAAAGGCTAGACTGAACCAGCAAAGGCAGAAATGTAAAAATGATCCATCTAGTCCATCTGTACCCTAAAGGATCAGGCAATGGGTGTGTCTGTGTTTCTCTCAAGGGCAGCACTATGCAGTACAGAGATCATTTTGAAATGGTAGACTTGCATTCCAAGATCTTATTGATGAAGATCCTGCTTTTAGATGAAGGCCAGTAGTAGCTAGCTTAAGCAGAAAAGGCAACGAGATTTGAAGTCAGAAGAAATGATGTTGAACCATAAGCATTTAGTACTCATTTCTGACATGTTAAAAGAAAAAAAAGGTGGCTGTCCTGTCTGATCTTTAAGGTTACACACACACTCTCTCTCTCTCTCTCTCTCTCTCTCTCTCTCTCTCATATTTTGCCTTAACAAAATATTTAGATCTAAAATTGACAAAACTTTAACTCCTTCCACCCCCAGGTTTCAAACCCAACTTCACAAAAACCAAACTTCAATACAGATCAAAGTCTATCTGATTAAAAATGTCTATAAATTATCTCTTTTCTTCTTATAAGTCCTGGGCAAGGCATCCACTGGAAAGATTCTGAAAGGCAGGGTTTGTTAGAGCTCTGCATTTGGTGCTAGCAGACCTGGTGCAAGGACATATCTGCTCAGCCACTTAGGATTCTGAGTTTGGAGCTAGGAGAGACCTTTGAAAAGCTCTCTAACCTACTTCCTCATTATGATACAGAAAACGGAGACCCAGAGAAATGAGCTAGTGGAGTGACTGAGGAAACCCACTCACATCCTCTGTTAAAAGACACAGCTGGACTAGTCCAGGTGTTCTTAACCTGGGCTCCAAAAATTTGGAGCTTTTAATATTTTGATAGGAATATTTCAATATAATGGGTTTCTTTTAAAATCGTATCTGTTCTTGAAAACATTACTCTGAGAAGGGGTCCCTGGGCTTCACCAGACTGTTAAGAGGATCTAAGACACAAAATTGGTTAAGAACCTCTAGACTAGATTCTGTGCTCCATCAATTCTATGAAGCCAAGGGTCAAGGAAAATGCTAATTATATCTAGGCCCAGAATCTCAATGTCAGGCAATGGTATGCTGTCTCTTAAAATGGCCCTCTTTCTTTCAAGCACACTTCAATCACTCTGTAGAGTCCTCAAGCTAATCATGATAGGCCACATTATACCAAATTACAGTCTATAGTGGAAAAACAATAACAAAACCCAAAAACCTGCCCAGATGAGAATATTCTTGAAATTTAAGTCTGATTTAAGGTGCAAATTCCCTTCAAGATGAGAGTTAGTGAAGAAGAATGAGTAGGGTGCAAAAGTGGAAAGTCAGGAGATCCTGAGGTCAACTTCCGCCTTAGTCATTTACTATCTGTGTGACCTTGGGCAAGTCAACTAGCTTCTCTGAGACTCATCTTTGTTATCTATAAAATGAGGGGGATGGACTCAATGGCTTTCCCTTGCCCTTCTAGCACTAAATCTACAATTCTACAATCCTAAGACCAGAGCAAATCCCACAGGTACTCAGACACTTATCAACTCTGTGTGACCCAGGGCAAGTTGACCTCTCTGGGACTCAGTATCCTCACCATAGGAAACATTTAATAAATGTTTGTTGACTGACTCTGAAATGAAGAGGATAGACTGACTGACCTTTAAGGTCCTTGATTTATGATCCTAGAACCACCCGGTGGCGGGGGACTTAGGAACCTGAAGAAAACTTCAGTAACTCTCTGTGAAATAAGCACATGAGTCTTATAGGATTTTCATCTAAACCACAACCTTCAGAACTGTGCCCATCCCTTTAACACATAGTTGTTTGTTAAGAGCCTCTCCTGTGAAGCACGGTCATCTGTCACTAAGTGACACCAGATGAGTTTCAAGGCTCCCCCCCCAGTCTCATTTCTAGAACAACTCTGTTCACATGTCTTTTTTAAAATCTGCTCACAGAATAAACACAAAAGGGAATTGAAAGGGGGTCCTGGGTACCACCCAAACACCAGAAGGCCAGGCCTGCAGAGATTTTTAGCTGTCGCAGTTCTCAGCCCCACAGATAGAGGGTTATGGTGTCACACAGTATTACAGCTAGAAGGGACTTCAGTGATAATCTCTGAGCCTCACTGTCATTTTACAAATAAGAAAACCAAGACCCAGAAAAGAAAATTTCCTGAAAGGATCATAGATCATAAGTTGCAAGGGCTGTTAGAGTTCATCTTGTTCAATCCTCTCATCTTACAGATGAGCAAACTGAGGCTCAGAAAGGTTAAGAGACCTACTTTAGTGGTGACAGGAAATGGATTCTTAGTGCAGGGTTCTTTCCACTACACTTGCAAAGCAACTTAGAGGTTTCTAAGGCTGCCAGCATCACAAACTGTCAGAGGCCTGAATCTATCTCATTTGTACAAAGACTTGTTCCCCACTAGAGACAAAACATATCAAAAGTTAAAACAATAATCTCTCATCGTTAATAACAGCAACAATAATACCATAAGGGGGAAAGTGGGTGGGGCCATAGGATGTCAAATGATTTAAAAACCCTGTGGAGGGTCCTTCACCATACAGGAAGCAGGTCCACCCTAACCTCTGTACTTTAGGTGGGGCTGTTTGTAATGGCCTATGTCCCTCTGAGGGACTTGCACATTAGGAGAGTTGCCAGGGTGCAGAGGAAAAAGGTGGAGAACACACATTTTAGAATCCAAATAACGTTCCTGGACTGCAAAAGGAACCCATTCTTCAGCATCACGTCACTGGCAAGACAGCCAGGATCTGGAAGCAGGAAACCTGACGGTCTCCCTCCTCGCTAATGGTCCACGATACAATGATGGGGTAGGATTTTTGTCCTATGCAGCAGCTGCAGAAGTACAACTTCCAAGAGATAGCCCACCCCTTTCCAAGCTGGCAACTGCTGCTCTCTGTGACTCAGAGAATTCATTATTTTTCATGCTACCCTGTGGGGCTTCCAGAGGAAAGGAAAGGAGCCCTTTTTGGGGGTGGGAGGGTATTTGTCAGTGAGCATGTCTTCATTTATTTATTTTCTAAGCAACAGGGAATGAGACACCACCTCCAGCTGTTTCAGACCCCACGCAGAAATAGCTCACTGGGAGAAGGAAATGGGTGGGGCTCAGAATCAGCCTGTAAGCTCATCTCTCTCCCCTCCCACCCTGGAAGAAAATTCTGGAATTAGGGACTGAGCTGGGAGGGAGGGGTTACAGGCCAGGTACCATACCAGCTGCCTTCTGACTACAGCTTCATAGTATGTGAGCCCAATCTAGGGCTGATATAAGGAGCCTTTGTGTCATTCAGTCCCCAAAGAGGAACATAACCCTGATGGTTCTTTGGGATACTGTAAAGGGAGGGAAGGCATATACTGGATGGCTCCTGGAGCTTCATGAAGTCACTTGGAGAAAAATGAGAGAGACAGCAGGTTGCCAAGACAGGCCAGGGCTTGTGAAAGACTCTGGAATTCTCCAGCAGAGCTGAGGAATTGGAACATGACCATGTCTCCAAAGCGACACTTTTGGTCTCTAAGGCTCGAGGGGGAATTAAGAGAAAGCCCTCCTTCCAGTTAAACCTGATGTCAGGGCCAGAGTCCCCTTTTCTGGGAATGAAACATGTGTGGGGTCACTTACAGCTTCTTCACTGGCTCATACTCTCTGCATTGCCCTCCCCCACCCCCCCATTTCAGTGGTCTAAGCAGAAGGTCCTACATGAAAAATGTAACAGCCTGGTCTCATGCAGGCAAAATCAAAAGAATCTTGCTTCAGGCCTTGGCTGATGTTGATAAGTCTGTCCTCTCCTAATGGTCCGAGACTGGGCAAAGTACAAGTTCCATCAAAAAAGTTGACCTCTAGCAACTGGAAAATGCTGCCTTTAGGTTATATTCTCCAGTCTGGAAGACCTCATGATTCCAAAAAAATAAAAGCCACCAGTGACCTGAAGGGTGATGATGATGGGGTGAGGGGGAGAGGAACAGGACACAACAATGACAGGCAGACTGCTACCTATGGAAGATAACACCTGTAGTTCATGGGATTCATGTAAACACAAAGGAATAATGAACAGAAAGTGCTTAATGAACGATAAATGGGTACTAGACCCATGCTGGTAGTGGTGGTTACTGCAAAAAAAGGACAGAAGAGATATTATCATCCAGGAAACATACAATCAGAAAAGGAGGAAGGCAAACCTAAAAATACTACATAAATGCAATTTGTTGGTGCTGTTATTATTCCTATTACTATTTTTACAGTTTTAATTTTACCACGAGGAACCATGGCACAGTAGATAAGAAGATGACCTCAGAGTCAGAAAGACCTGAGTTCTAAGTCCCACCTCTGATACATGCTGGCTGAGTGACCCTGGGTAAGTCATTTTTAAAAATCTAGGTTTAAAGACATGAAAAGTTGTCTCTGTTCCATGGCAAACATTAGCAGAGAAGGCTTTTCTTTGCTTTTATAGTCATTTTTTTTTTACAGGGCTTATCAGGATCTAGAACTGGGAGGAACTTCTCTCAGTGACCTCAGGTGACTCTTTAAAGCTGAGAATGAGCTACAGCAGATCTGCATTTACCTGAAGTCCACCAGTGGCATGACAGACAAAGCAAACACGATTAATGTTGTGATTTATGGATTTACTTAACTACCAGAGTAGAACCACTGGGAGGGAACTCTAAGATCACAGGCTTAAAGATTTAGAGGTCCTAGAAATCATCTCCTCCAAGCTCCCTCTATCTAATAGAAGACCTGGCACAGCTTCAAAATCAAGACCTCTGATAACAACAGGGACATCTTCATCATCTAACCCAGCTGCTTCCTTCCTCGGAGTCACTTGGAAGAGCAGATGGCTCACCCAGAGTCACATAGTCAAGAGGGGGATCTAAACTGGAACCCAGGTCAACTTACTGAAGTAATGGAGGGAGGGTGTGCAAGAATACCCACTATGTTTGAATATTAATTTTCTTTTCTTAATGTGACAAATTCATATAATAATTAGGAAAACAGTGCATAAAGCCAAAGGAAAAGGAACAAATTTGTCAATTCCAGAATCACCTTTATCCTATTCATCCAGATGTTTTCTCTGAGGCATGAAAACTGTGGTCCTTATATATCATCAATAAACATTTACTAGACACCTACCATGTAGAGAAAAGCAGAGCACAAGGCTAGGAGTATTAATACTCTGTATGTTTGTCTGCCTGGTGATTTAAAACACATCTTGGTGTCATTTTCTTGTGTCAAGACCAAGCAAATGAATCATTTATTACATGTGTTCACAGCTTTGATCACTGGAGAAGCATGCCACCACATGGATTAAAAGAAAATACTCCAACTTTGTGATCTGCATGTACAAGATGAATCATACCCTTCTGGAAAATTCCAAAAATGAAGCAGCTCATTCGGGTTACCTCACATCAAAGAAAGGTCGCTTGGCTATGCTGCTACTCACATTTTGACTCAAGGACTGTTGGCTGGAAACTCGATGGGGTCTTTTTGTCAAAGGGTAAAAACTCTGCTGAATTCTTTGGGCCCTCGTTGGGTGCTTGTCAAGGAAGTGGAGATCTGAAAGTTTTAACTTGGTGGTGTGAAGATAAAGGCCAGGGTAACACACAGCCTTGCTCGGGGCCCTATTCCAGCAACAACCTGAACAAAGTAAACATGGTGTCACTTAAGATTCATGGGATTTGGGTTCAAGGTCTAGCTGTGCCATTTACCACCTGTGTGACCCTGGGCAAGTCACATATGGGACATCAGAGGTTTTCTCATTAGTAAAAGGAGGGCGCTGGCCTAGGTGACCACTAATAAAATCCCTTCCAGCTCAGCATCTGTGATCATGAGATCACCTATAACGTGTAACAACAGCTCTGATCAAAACAGAGGCATATGCTACCACATGGATTTTACAGAAAGCTGAGGAAATGGTTTTGAATCCCACCTCTGTGTGATAGTAATGGAATAGAAAGATCCCCCTGTATTGCCTTGGTTTTCAAATTGATTGTGTTAAAACCCAGAGCTTGTTAATCCCACCTGTGGGATGGACTTGTTGACTTGAAAAGAGAGTCCTGAACTGGGAGGATCTGGTGAAGTAGATTTGGAGAGACAAGAGAGAGGCAGAAGAACTTTTTGGAAGCAGCACCTCGTGGAGGCAGAGAGAGACTGAGAGAATTGCTGGGGGCCACTTTGAATTGCCCTGGACTTTTGAGACCTGCCCCCTGAGCTGCCAAGGACTGAGGAGACATGGCTGTTTTGCTGGTACTTTGTCTGTCTGTTTTGATGTTGTTTTGCCAGATTTGTCCACTGGTGAAAGACAGTCCTTTTGTTGAAGAAGTCCTGGAACCTGGCTGTTGGTTAAGAAGCCCTGAGACTGTCCTGCAGACAGAGAGTGAATACTGTCCACTGGTGAAGGGCAGTGCTGTTGTTGCAGGGGTCTGGGAACCTTTCTGTTGGTTCAGAAGCCCTGAAGAAGGATTTTCTTGTTGTATGTTTACAGAAATCCTGGGAGAGGGTTTTGCTAATGTTTCCAGGGGTTCTAGGACTGTTCTACAGACAGAGGATGAATTAATGAAGGGACTGGCAATGTATCTTATGGCCTTGCTAAGCCTTGCCTCCCCAAGAACTAAGATTGCTGAGAACTTGCCTGGTGTCAAGATGAAGAAAAGACCTCCATTTGGGTATTAAGTGCTGTGCTTAAACTTGATGTAACTCTGGGGTAGATTCAATTGTGATTCAGGGGTGGGGAACTTTTGACCTTTTTGTGTTCTATGGTTGAACAAATGAATATACTTTACTTAGATTGGAAACTAATCTCCATTTGAGAAGAGGGGCTTTGTGGTGGACTAAATGAAGGTACAGCCTAGGGGTGGAGTAGTATTTAGAACAGATTTAGAATCAATTTGTAATTGATTGAATGAATGGAAGGTCCAGGGGTGGGGTAGTACTTGGAGATTATTTAATCACCCTTAGTAAATGCTGTATGTTGAATGATGTCATGTTTTGACCTTCTCTGTTCTTGGTTGGTCACTGAATAAAATGGAGAGCACCTATGCTGGTATTTTGAACCTTGGGAAGTTGCCTTTCCTTGGCATTACATTACACTCTGAGAGTTAATGTGTGTGTGGCCTTGGGCAAAAACGGAGGCCCAGAGAGAAGTGACTTGGACTGGCTTATACAGTAAGTTTAGTTTACTAGCAGAAGTAGGGCTACAGCTGCCCCGCTATTTGATGGACTTGGATAAACATACTAAGCAAATGCAAATAATCATTTTTGCTGAATCTAACTGACACAATTATCTCCTTGACTGGAACTCCCAAGTTTGTGAAAACAAAATCATGTCTCTGAAAGCCTTCTCTATCAGTGGTGTCGGGCATTCTGGAGGAGATACACTGCATGAAGAACAGAGACTCTCAGGTGAGTTGCACTTAAACCCTATCTAATCCACTCAATCTTGGATGAGACCCACTCAATGGGAAACTCAACACATCTTACACTTCAAAATGTTCTCTCTCTAAGCTACCATGTTGGTAAAATGATATTCGAATATGGAAGACAAAATCTTCCACCTGTCTGCAGAATTCTGAAGCACTTGCACAGGGCACAGGGCATGAGGGGTATGCTGGGGGAGGGCCCCCCACAGGCATAGGATAACTGGCTTTAGTCAAGAAGTCAATGAGTATTTATTAAGCATCTACTGCCATGCCAAGCACAGCACTAAGTTTTGAGGATTCAAAGAAAAGCAGAAAAACAAAAAGAAAAAGCCCAACCCCAAGCTGAAAGGGGCCTTAGGAAAAGTCTATTCTAATTTCCCTCATTTTACAGATAAGGAGCCTGGGGCCCAGAGAGTCAAGCAGTAAATAGCAGGGTGGTCTTCAAACTCCACAACCTTTGCCTCCATACTCAGTGCTATTTTTTTTAAGTAATTGGGGTTAAGTAACTTGCCCAAGGTTACAGGACAAGTTTCTTTGTGTGGGTATTAAGTGTCTGAGGCCTGAACGGATCCCAGGTTCCCAACTCCGACTTCGACTTCAGGCCGGTGCCCTACTCACTGCACCACCTAGCCACCTCACTCAGTGCTATTTCTATTAGCTCCCTACTCCTTCCTCCACCCCCAGGACCTTTTAAAAAAAATTAAAATTTTATTTTTCATTTAACAAGTATTTATTTTCTCTCCCTCTCAGCCCTCCCCATTAAAAAAAAATTCGCTTGGTTTCCTCCTGAGAAGCTTTCATCCTAGATGGAAGGGAACATGCTCTCCAGGGTTCCACACTAGTCCATTATTGTTCCTCACACAAGGCCCCCCATCTCCTATCTCCAGGGCTTCTGCCCTGGCTATATTCCTCCTCCTCAGAGCGCTTTAAATCCATGGCTTCCTTCAAGCCTCATATCAAACACCATCTGCGGGAGGATTTTCTCACACACACTGGAAACCCTTATGGCACTTTTCTCCTCAGAGTCTACATTTCATCACCTATAAGATGAGTGGGTTGATTAGACTGGATGACCTCTCAGGCTTCTTCCAATTCTTCCATCCTATGAATTTATGAATATATCAAACATTAATAAATGAAGTATTACTATATTATTTAAATGTGATGGGGACTGCCAAAGGTTTTGATGCCTAGGTAAAGGCCCTCTCCCTGGGTAGAAACTAAGGGGTGAGCTAGGTTTACCCCTTTCCCTCCCACAGATGGAGAAATTTCTCAAGGAATGGCTAGGAATAAGAACCCTGATGAAAGCTAAGGAGCAAGGTTAGCCTATCAGATCTGGTCTATCAGACTGGCGGAAGAGTGAGGTGTGACAAGGCTCAAATTCTTCCTTTGATTCACTTTGAGTAGCATCCAAGCTAAAGGGATGATTCAGGTTGTAGAAGAGAGCACAGGCTTTTTGAATTCTAATGCAAGTCCCTTCTGTAATCTAATTGTGTAAATAAAATTATTTTAAGGCTTCATTTAATGATTAAAGATTTAAGGCTTCTATGATGTGAAGCCTCGTGAGCCAGCATCTATAACGCTAGTAAGGGAAGTTGGTGATTATCCTTATACGAGGGCCAGAAGTTGAAGTTATCATGTCCAACTCAGTTGGAGCAGGGTCACATAAGTGGGAAGGACCTCAAAGTGTTCCTGGACCCTGTGTGTCAGAAGGTGGTGTCTGAAACAAGGGTTACAAAAGCAACAAATAAGATCATAACTCACATTTTAAGGTTGGCAAACATTTGACCCTCACAGCAATGTTGTAAGGTGGGAGCAATTATCATTCCCATTTTATGGATGAAGAAACTAAAGCTGAGAGGGGCTCAGTGACTTGCCAAGAGTCACAAAATTAATGAGATTCCAACCTAGGCCTTCAAGAACATAAAAAGGAAGATATCTGAGCAGAGTTGCCGTGGGTTAAACACATTTAAATTATATGCACTTCCTAGCCAATGAGTCTTTTACTAGAATGTAGTGTGGCCTAGAGGAGAAATGGTCAGGAGGCCAAGGTTAGAAAGGGAGTATTGACATTTACTAGTTATGAGACTGGAGTATCAGACAGAACTTTGGCTTCTTTATGTATAAAATGAGGTCAAAGATATCAGCCCTATTTGTCCTACAGGATGTTGGAAGGAAAGCCTCAGGCAAACCTTAAAGCCTTCTATAAAAGTAAGTTGTTACCATCATTGTTATTATATAGATAATTACTGACTTGGCCAAGAAGTGGTGGGAGGGGAAACAGGTGAAGCCCCCAAGAGCTGGGGACAGGGGAAGAAAGGGGAGATCATTTCCATTCAAATACAGTATGCGAGTCTAGGGGATGAGAAAAAAGAAAGAGGTTGCTTCAGGCATGGGGTGGAGGTAGTACTAAGCTCACCTGGCCACAAGGGAAAAGAGGGAAGGGAAAATGCTACTTCTTCCAGTTCTTTTTGAAGCAAGCAGGGAAAGGTTTGATAAGACTGACAGGCAGGGTCAGGACTACAACAAGAAATCAATGTGTCTTCTAAGCTATCCCATCTAAAATTTCTTTCATTAGGTCATAATAGGTCAGTGAGAAAAAAAGGCTCTCTCCATCATAGCTGGTTCTGCTTTGTATTCTTCTCTCCCACGGCCAAATGTGATCTCTCTCCGCCTCAAAACCCTGAGATTGGGTCAGTTGGGATTCAGCACAGACTCTTCCGACTCTAAGACCAATTAGATCTCTTTTTACCAAATTATGCTGCATCCCAGAGAGAAGCTCTATCGTTTATAATTATAGTTACAGAACTAGAGAATGACTGCATGGCAAGGAATCAGAATTTCAATCCTACATCTCAGCTTACTACCAAGGGCTTTTAGGCAAGTAAATTAGCCTCCTTGTGCCTCAGTTTTCACATCTTTAAAATAAGGGGGCTGGACTAGATGGTCTGAGATCCCTCCTAGATCTAAATCTAAGATTCTATAATTCCTAATATATAAAGTAAGAGGATTAGATTAAAAAATCCCCAAAGTTCTTGAAGTAGGGATGGTACCTATTCAGGGTGGTTAAAGAAAAACAAAACAAAAAAAAAATCTACTTTCTTTAAAAGTATTTCTTGTTGCTGTGATTAAGTTTAAGAAATACCATGGATCAGAGAATTATCTATTTAGTTTCTTTACAATAATATTTTTGAACTCCTGGGGGTTGGTTGTGGTGATACTTTTGAACTATTCATCAAAACAAAAACATTAGCATACAATTATCTGTCCTGAAGCTTGGTTAAATTCCAGGTCAATTCAAGTGTGTGGCAACCACTTTATCTTAGACATTCACTTTTATAAAGGCTATGAACTCAAATTGACTCTGGAAGGTTGGCCCCCAAACATGCCTCTTTCAAAAAATATGAATTCAAGGTATTTTTTTGATCACTTATCCCTAAATACCATATTAAGGAGGCTATATTTCATCTCACAGGCAACCAGAAGACACTAAAGCCTTTAACTCATGAGTATCTGAGCTGAGTTTTATTTGACAAAAGCTTTGGTGGGTCCCCTGGCTCCAGACTACCTTTTCCAACCCCCTACTACTTCTCAGCCAAACTGTTCCTCAATTGGGCAAGCTATCACTCATGCCTAGAATGCACTTCCTATCATCTCTATCAAAATCTTTCTTAGCTCAGCTTGGGTACCACCTATTTGGTGAAAGCCTTCCCTGACTGCTCCCAGATAAATGAGATTTTTCCTTTGTTCCCATTACACTCTATTTGGTATTAAACGTATCTGTGTATTTGCTGCATTTACCTCACTTCTTACCCTTCACCCATAGAATGTAAGTTCCTTGAACACGAGGCAATTTTTTCCCCCATCTCTGCATCTCCATTTCAGAACACAAAGCCTTGCACAAAGCAGACAATTAAAGAATGTTAGTTGAACTGAACTGGCAAACCCTGCATCATAGGCACATACCCATGTAATAACCTTACAGATGAAGAAACTGAAGACTAGAGAGGTCAAGTAATTTACCCAGTATTACACAGAAATTTGCACCAGGCAGCATTCCATAGACAGTATTTGTATTCTCAGCACTGAGCACAGTGCCCAGCATGTATTAAGCACTTAATATTTGCTGACTAACTTAAGTAGCATAGATGGGGCTCCAACCTATGTTCTTTGACTCTAAATCCAGCATTCTTTCCACTAACTTGGCAAAAATGATTAAAAGCAACAAAAGGTGCTTGTAGAGGTCATGAAGAAATAACTACACTTATTCATTGCTAGTAGAATTGCAAGTTAGTGGAATATTTTTGTATATTAATCAGGCAGTAAGCAATAAAAGTTGCAAAAATAATTATACTTTCTGACCCAATAATCCTATTGATGGGAATATATACTGAAAATGTTATCAGAAAATAAAAAATGAATAAATATCTTTATGATAGTCTTATTTGCAATTAAAAGAAAGCAACCTAATGTCCAAAAATTGGGAAATAAATTGTGATCCATTAATAGAATGGAATGATATAATGCAATAAACATAATTGAGAGAGCAGAATACAAAGAAATCTGGAAAGATGTCTTAAATGATGCAAAGCGCAAAAAAAAAAAAAAGCGCAGAATTTGAATAAACAGCTACAAATTAAAACCATGTAAGAGGAAAAGCGAGTTGGATCAGAAGGACAAAGGATCCTGATGGAGACGGAGAGAGTGATGGAAAAATTAATATGGTATTTTATGCATTGGTATTCATTTAAATATAAATAGTTGTGAAACAAGTTTAATTAGTTGTACTGGCATTTAATGTTAAGTTTCTAATAAAACATTAAAAAATAAAAAATGCTTGCAGCATGTGTGCATAATCATTACAGAAAAAAAAATAGTGTGAAGGAACTATAATTACTCTGAGTGTTGCACTGCCAATCACATTACAGAATAAGCACTAATTATACGACGGCCTTGCTAGAACCTGACAGGCTAACTCTGATGTCTGCCTCCTGTCGACTTTGGCCCCCACAAAAACACAGTGATATACACAAAACCACAATATTAAAATGAGTTCTCCATTCTACTGGCCACAAGTATTCAATACTGGAGATTATCCCCATCTACCACAAAGAAAAAGAAAGAAAGGAAGAAAAGTACTATAAAAGTAATATAATCAATTCTCCATCCACCCACTCAATTCATTTCTCCCTTGGAAGACTGTACAATGGGTGTTCAATCCTCTGAAGACTCAGGACAGGAATTTGAAGAGGTATGAAATATGTTTACTTGAACTCTGATTGCTTAATAAATAGGCGACTGATTCAGACACCCCACTGCTGGGCATAAATCCAAGGAGATCAAAGACTGAAAAAGGTCTCACTTATACCAACCAACATATTTATAAGTGGTAGAAAAGAACTGGAAATAAAGTAGATGCCCACTGACTGGAGAATGGCTCAACAAATTGTGGTACGTGAGATGTCATGGAATATTAATGTGCTGTAGGAGTGGTAAATAAGAAGAGTTAAGAGAATGGGAAGACTCATATGAACTGATGCAAAGTAAAGCAAGAAAAATCAGGCAAACAATATATATGACTATAACAACATAAATGAAAAGAACAAAAATATATCAAACTGAACACTATATAATTATAATGACAAACCTGATCCTGGATCAAAGAGAAGATGTTACCCATCTCTCATGTAGTACCATGTTCTCAGTAGTGGTAAAGGACTATGAGTGAGGAATGTTGCAAATATTTCCAGAACCAGCTGATATGTCGTTAAATTGCTCCTTCCTCATTGTTTTGTTTTTAATTTTTTGATATAAAGGCTGGCTAGGTGGGTAGGTGAGGGTGAAGGTATACATATTTATTAATAATTTTTAAAAGGAAAATAAATGAGTTTAAACACCATTTACATATTTTCTTAAGTTATCAGTCTACAGAGAGGCTCAGTTGTTATTTCCTATAAAGAATCTTCAAATTTTTCATTGCATTCTGCATGGATCTCTCCTCTGAGCTTAATTCATGTGACTTTAACTCAAACTTATTTCTATACTTCTCTCCCCTCCCTCCCATGAGATTGTAAACTCCAGAAAGTATGTCTCCCCTGTGCCTCTATATCTACTATATATAGTTTATGTATACTCTAGGGCATACATAATAGGTATCTAATAAATGTTTCTTAAATTTGAGTTGAATAGGAGTATAGGATTTTAAAATGGAAGGGTATTTTAGAGATCAACTAGTCTAATCTCATTTTGCAGATGAGGACAGACACAGTTAAGGTTAGGAGAGTTGCTCAGTGTCATATGATAAGTAACAACATGAATAGGTTAGACAATGACCTCCGAGGTCACGTCTAGTCTTGGATCCATGATCCTATGAGTCAGCTCTGCCATTAATTTACTGTGTGACCTTGGACAAATAATTTCCTTTTGAAAGTTTCAGCATCCTCAGTCATAAAATGAGAGAGTGGGCCCAGATTTCTCCAAGAGGCCTTCAGTTCAAGCCTTCTTTGCACTGCCTGAGTTTCAGGGGTGTTCCTGTGTTAGCAGATTCTCCCAGGTCTTAGCAGTCAGTCCTGGGTCACTGCCTGGTGGAAATTTCTTGCAAAGAAAGCAATAATAGCTCACATTTAAATAGTGTTTTATAGCTTATAAAGTTTTCCTCACAAGAACCTCCTGATTCTAATTCCAGAGTTATTAATATCAACCCCAATATTAAAACTTCAGCACACCTATTCCCAATCAAGAGCTGATGGCCTGTTCTCTAGATCCACAGTGAGCTAATCTTTACTTATTAGGTATTTATTCTCCTGGAGTGATGGATGGATAGTGCTGGATCTAGAGTCAGAAAGACCTGGTTTCAATTCCTACCTCAAACACTGTGATCCTGAGCACATCACTCAATGTCTCTCGACCTAGGTTTCCTCCACTATGCAATGAAGGGGTTCCACCCCTACTCTAAATCGATGACCCTGGGATCTATGTAGGGTCACAGAACTCTACAGAGGTGTACATTTTGACTGGATACCAGGAAACATTTTCTAAGCACTGGCACCCCCAAAAGTTGAACAGGTGGGTCACTGATGGAAATGGTAGGGCTGCCTCCCTGTAGACTTTCCAACAAAGGTCTGCTATCCATCTGTCAGTGATAATCAAGAGGGAATTCTGGGTCAGGTATGGGGTGGACTAGACGGCTAACCCTGATAGCCTGATTCTCGGGGTTTCCTCAGACCAGAGGGCAAATACACTCAGAGACAGCAGATGTGAGTGGTGCAACAGCGTGCTTTTCTATTAATCAGATCCCACAATTACACACAGGTTAGACAACACATGGGGGCCACAGACACTGATGCTATTTTAGTGCAAGACCACAGCACCTTGTGGTCTTGCACATTATTCCAGAGGCAAGCTGTTGTAAACACGAGGTGACATTTTTAGCATCTGGCAGAGCTAAAAGAGAAAGAAAGAAGCCATATACAGGAAGTACACAAGCAAAGGCCAAAATACTTTCCAAGCTTAGAAGAATGCAATAAAACTAACATATTATTAGTAACAGTACTAATTAACTTTCTGACTACACTACCGCATTGTCCTCTTTTTCTCTACCTCTATAAGCAAATCACGTGCCGCAAATGGAACAATATTAATTTATTCAACGAATATTATTTTATGTGCTGGGATGAAATTCAGTTCAGTTCAACAAGCATTTGTTAAGTACCTACTATGTGAGAGGCACTGTACTCAGGAGCTAGTGATACAAAAAAATATCACATGTGTATAGCCCTTTGTGAAGAACTTTCTCATAATTCATCTCATTTCGGTTTAATAATCTTGTCAGGTGGGCAGGACTGGTCTTGGGAGCTGTGGTTTGGAGATTAACTGACTTGCTTAAGAACACAAAGCTAGAAGAAATCTTACCATCTTGAGTCCAATGTGTTTTTTATTACATCAAATCCAGAAATATCACACACAATTCCTCTACCTCCTCCTTTGGAAACTGAAACAAGTGTCAGTATAACATTTATTAAGCACCCACTGTATACTGGGGACACAAAGAAAAAATAAGACAACAGGCCAGTCACTGTCCTCCAAAAACTTAGAATGTAATGAGGAGGATTAGATATGTGTATAAATCAGAATGAGAAAAATAAAAAAAAATTTAAAATTCAAAGAAAAGCCATGGGACATTTGGGAAACTTCCAGCTGCATGGATGCAAGAAGGCCACATGGAGAAGGTGTCACCTGAAGAGGGAAGAGAAGGGTTTGGGGGTAGCTGGCTAGGAAGACGGTTCATTCTAAGCAGGTGGGACAACCTGGGCAACAGCACAAGTATGGTGGAAGTCAGACCAGGATTGGGGAGGATGAGTCAGGGAGTAACTGAGATGAAGCTGGAAAAGGAGACTGGAATCAGGGTGTAGAGGCCTTGAATGCTAGGAAAGTTTATACCGAAGGCCACAAGGGAACCCATGGAAGGTTTCTGAGCAGAAGGAACACGATCACGTCAAAGTATTTTGGTCCAATGTCAGACAGAGTACAGACACAGAGACAGAGACAAAGCTGGAAGGCAACTCGGGAAACCATCTAATCCAACCCTTTTATCTTCTCAATGAGGAAACGGAGACCCAAGGAGGTGAGTAACACAAACAAGATAACTTTAACAAGAAAAAATTCTATTTTTCAAAGTTTTTGAACAAATTTATGAATGAAAGAAATGGCTCCTAAAAGAAGCTGTCAGAGACTTAACCTTTAAGACTCAGCACATGTTAGATGACCAGGCCCCCTCCCACCAAATGATCCTACTGTAGTGGAGCTTGATGTAATTCCAGAACAAAGAATGTTAAAGCAAGGTTTCTGTCAAAGAAACACTGTCAGAGCTGAAGAGGACCTTATGTTGAACATGACTATGAAGGTTGGAAGGGGCCTGTGAGATTAGCTAGTCCAAGGGAAAACTGAGAGCCCAGAGACACATTGCAATAAGCGATGGAACTGGAATTCCAACACAGGTGCCCTAACCCCAAATTCCGTGCTGTCTTTCCATAACCCACTTGGATGCTGATACCAAGGTAATTCCATTTTTGCCTTGAACTAGAGACTTCTAAAGGATGGTCAAAGGGACATAAATACATACTCCAAGGTTATAATCAGACCTTTACAGGAAAGTTTGTTCCCACCCATTGAGTTAAATATAACGGAGGACTTTCCACATACAATTCGGAGTACCTCCACAGTCCATGAGTCATGCTGGGCACAAAAAGTTTTGCAAAAAAAGGTAGCTCTCAGCTCATTTTCAGTTCTGTTACTTGCAAGGCTAAATAGGATGCCTGTAGACTCCAGAATTATTTTACTTTAATTAACAACCATCAAGATGTAAAGTATCCAATCATTTTTCTTTCTCTTAAGGCATTAAGGAAATTGCCCTAAAAGAGTTATGATTCACTTTTTACAAAGTCTAAGTCCAGTAAGGGGCAGGGGCTTGGTGCAATAGAGAGTACAGGACTTGGAATCAGGAAGACCTGAGTTCAGATTCCACCACTGATACATTACCTGTGTTAACCTGGGGAAGTCACTCGACCTCTCTAAGAGGCTCAGTTTCCTCATTTATAAAATGAAGGCGTTGGACCAAATAGCCTTTAAGGTCCCTTTCTGCTCTAAGTCTATGGTTTTATAAATAATATTGCCCATCCCCCACCAATACTGTCATCCCATACCAATATCAAGAAGTGCATTAGTATCTCAGACATAATTCTAGATTCGGAGTCAGGGGACCCAGGCTTGAGTTCTGGCTCTGCCACTTACTTACTGTGTGTTCTCAGGCTCTTCCCTTCACCTCTGCAAGACTCAGTTTCCTTACCTTGAGAACAGAGATCCATAATATTCTCCACTGCCTATCTAACTGCTGCTATGAAGTTCAAATGAGAGAGGGGAAGTAGGGTATTTTTAAGACCTTAATGCCCTCCACAAATGTCAGCTACCATGAGCACCCTGGTCATGTGCAGCTGTGCTCTTATAGAAATACAGGGACACTGTGGTCTAGGCAAGTTCTACAAGGGGTTATGTTTCAGGGTGGTTTTAGCTATGCTAGATTCAAATTTTTCATGCTACCATGTGGTTATGGTAAAGGGAAAGGTCTAACTTAAGGGAAATGGCTCAAACATTGAGGTTTTCAAACTTAGCCAATAAGATAGTCACTATCAGGAAAAGCTGAGTTGAGTTGTACTGTTCAGCACGTCCATCTGTCAGCAAAATTAGCCTGGAAACTCAGAAGTTTGGTATAATATATAATAAGCAATCAACACCCAGTGGAGATGCTAAGAAAATACTTCCTTAGAGAATTAGGGAAGTATTTTGAACCTCACTGAGGATCCCTCTTTGCTTGGATGATTGCAATAGCATTGGCTCAGGTTAAGTCCCAAGTGTGAGTTCCCTTCATTCAGAGGCACATTTTATAGCAGCCTTCTGATCAGTCTCTCTGTCAATCCATTTTCCAAGAAGCTGCCAAAGCGATTTTCCTGAAGAACTGATATCAATATGTCACTCACCTACTCAATAAACTCCACTGGCTCCCTATTACCTTTAGAATCAAATAAAAAACCAAAACAAACCAACTCCTCTGCTTGGCATTTAAAGCTCTTCACCACCTGGCTCTTTCCTACCTCTCCAGTCTTCTAACAAATGACCCTATAGTTCAGCCATACTGGTCCACTTGCTAGTCATCATCCAAGATGTCCCATCTCCCATATTCATGCCTTTGGACTAGCTGCCCCTCATTACTGGGAATGATCTCACTGTAGCTTCTTAGAAATCCCTGGATTCCTTCATGATTCAGCTCAAACACTAGTGGCCAAAGGTCTTTCCCAGATGTCTCCAGCTGCTGGCGCCTTCCCCTTTAAGGTCACCTTACATCTACTCTGTAGGAATCCTACACATTCCTAATTATACATATGATGCCTTTTCCCATTAAAACATAAACTCCAGAGGACAGGGACTGGTTTTGCTTTTTCTTTGCATTCTCTGGGCTTGGTGGAGACATAGTAAGTGTTTAATAAATGCTTGTTAACTAACAGATTGCACTGGCCACAGCCTGGCTGACAAAAACAGGGAGATTTATGCCTCAGTCTAGAGGCTTCACTCTAGAACTCAGAACCAAGCCAACTCACTCACAACTGGTCTTCTGAATAGAATCTTAAAGGGCAGGGATGCAGTTTGGCAAGCACCCAATGGAAAAAGATATTCCCCATGACTTCTCCTTGAGAGCCAGAGGCACTGTTCTTCACGCCATGGAAGGCATGCATCAGAAGAGTGCTCCCCTATGCCAGCCCCCGAAGATTTCCACGGAACTCGAAAATTAACTTGTCAATCTAGATCCTGTATCGGCATCCCATGAATCCAATAACTTCAAGGCAACTCCCTGCTGACTGCTTGTAGCATCCTCTAACTACCCATCCAGAGAGACTTTGCTGAGCCTTACTCCATGTAAAAATCATACTGAGCTACTCACGTGTGAAGGCTTCTTGGGACCTCCTAATGGGAAACATTTTCATTAAGAACCCAATTACCCATGAAAGACAATAAAAATGAGCAGTTTCCTGGGCTCATACCTTTTTCGTGAAGGGTAGTCAATGCTCAGTTATCTCCCTGGGTAGCAATAATATCAGCCAAAGAGGTGATCTGTAGCCTTAATAGCTACTGGGAAAGAAGGAAAGCGTCTCCAAGCCTTAACGCAACAATACCTTCTCTGGAGTTGCTCCTTTTCAAAGTCACCAAATTCCACATCTCGAGCATCATCAAGAATTTACTAAAACTTACTGAGGCCTTACAAGCAGGACTGGTTCACAATCCACCTGACTCAGTATCACTCTGCCCTTACAAACACTTCAATTATAGTTATTAACCAAACATCAAAAGGTCTTTAAATGGAGTCATCTTATTTAGGAGGTGAACCCTCCCCCAAAACAGTTTAAAATACTCACTTGCTCTGTGTTCAAGTCTTAAGTTCTCTATTTCCTACGAGTAATGGAAGAGCAGAGCACAAGAAAAACACGTGGTAAGAATGTGTAAAGAATATGAATTAAAAATGGCAAAATGACAATTTTAGGCTAAAACCAAAAGCATCATCAACACAAATACTTACTAAGGGACTACTATGGGGGAGGCAGTGTGACCTCAGGGAGCTTATACTCTACTAGGAAGAGTTTACAAAGTGCCTTCCTTACAAAAAATCCTTTCAAGTAGCTAACTACCATGAATAGTATTCTTTTCATTTAGCCATCCAGGGTAGGCAAAGAACAAGGACTGACCTGTGAGGCAGTGTGGCCCAGTGGGGGGAGAAGAGCCAGTGGCAGGGCAGCTGGGTAGTCTGAGGCTTAGAAAGAATCCTGGAGGTCTCAGGCAGTGGCTATGTGACCTCAGCCAAGCCACTGAATTTCTCTTAACCTCAGTTTCCTCATCTGTGATTTGGGAATAATACTAATAGCACCTACCTTACAGGATTGGTAATGAGGACAGAGTGAGAGAAAGTATGTAACATGTTGTTCAGTTGTTTCAGTGGCTTCTGGCTCTTCCCCATTCGGGGTTTTCTTGGCAAAGATATTGGAGTGCTTTTCCATTCCTTCTCCAGATTATTTTATAGATGAGGAAACTGAGGCAGACAGGGTTAAGCTACTTGCCTAGGGTCACACAGCTAATAAGAATCTGAGGCCAGATTTGAACTCAGGAAAATGAGTCCTGACTGCAGGCCCAGGACTATCCATGATCCCACCTAAATGCCCAAATAAGTATTATTTTTTAAAATATGCAAAGTGCTTTGCCAATCTTAAAGTACTATGTCCATGTTAAACATTATTATAATTGTTATTCAGAGTCAGATGACTTGGGTTTAAATTGTGGCTCTGCAATTTACTACCTATGTGACCTTGGAAAAGTCACAATTGTCATCTGTGAACAATGGTGATAATCTAATGGCATTAGATAATCACTTGAGTGTCTTCTACCTCCAAATCTACAATCCCATTAAATGCCTACTATGTGCAGAACACTATGCTCAGGCTGAGACAAGAAATTTATATAAGATGAGTCAGTGAGATAAGATGCCAAAGTAGATAAATCTAATGCATGTGTGCTTATAAGAAAATGCCAAACAAAGTGTTATTTGGCATCTGATGGGGGAGACGTCATTCTTCCTACTACTGGGCACAAATTAAGAGATTGGCTGAACCTGATCTGAAGTCAGATAAACATAATATAGAAACACACTGTGCCTTGCAAAAACTCAGCAGGTGCTTAATAAATTTCTATCAAAAGAATCCCATTAAGACAACTGAAACTGTGGTTAAGAAACTTCACAAAATAACAGTATAAACCTAGAAGTAGTACTAACAGTTGTATTATATAAGGAGGTGCTAGACGCTTATCTGAATCATAGACACAGAATATTAGGGATTAGAAGAGGCCTTAATTATTTTGCTGAATTTACGCAAGACACACATAGGCTTTACTTGGCACCTGACTCTGGATTCTTGCACAATTACCTTTGGGAAGATTCTATTTGTCACTTCTTCATGAGTTATAAATCAAGATGTGGGCAAAAATAATTTGTTCTTTACTCTTGAATCAAATTCTATAAAGGCTAAGACAAATGTTGCTTCCTGATTCCCATGCTCTGTCAACAGCTTGCTAAAAATATAACCAAAAACAAAGGGCCACTTCCCATTAACCAGGGAATAAAAGGGCTCCTCAGCATGGAAAGAGCACAGACCCCAGCTCCTTCCTACAGCTCTGTTCCTCTCATTAAAAATGGAAGGATGGGGAGAAGCTCTAGGAACAAGTGTCTTCTCAGTATGAAACTGCCTGATAATTCATCTAAATTATTCTACTCTTTAAGTCTAAACTGAACTTTCTTTTCTCCCCACATATATTTATTTATTTTTAGTTTTCAACATTCACTTTTATAAGATTGAACTCCAAATTTTTTTTCTCCCTTCCTCCTTCACCAAGACAGCAAGTAATCCAAAGTAGGCTATACATGTACAATCATATTACAAGTATTTCCACGTTAGTCATTAAACCGAACTTTCAAGATACTTCTTATAAAGGTCATTCATTGGCAATGACCTTCCAAAAGAATTCATCACTTCTCTGCACAGGCCTTACTTCAAAGATCTAATGACTGGGCCAGAGGAAGAAGCCTGAGGTAAAGAGGTTGAATCATCAACCACACAGACCCCTTCCCTCCTGCTAGCTTCCTAATTAGAATCAGAGGGGACAGCAGCTGTTCTGGCCCTGGGGCCAGCAACTTCTTAACACGGTAAAGGGAAACATGGGGAATAGGCAGAGAATCAAGGGGCTGTCAAATACACACAGAGGTCAACAATCAGGCTTGAGCGCTGCAAGCTTGATGCTGCCACAAACAACTCTCTGGGCAGATTCTACCCTTCAAATAGAACTTAGAATCATAGAACCCGAAATGCTGGCAGGGTCCTCAGAGACCATCTGCTCTGACAGTCTCCATTTGTTTTTATGTCAGATTTTTGGACATATCTGTAGCTCTCTAGATAATCATGCTTGGGCAGTTCCTGGCCCATCTCTACCTGCTGAAATACCCTTTATCCACTTCAAGCGGCAACTCCTCAATGAAACTTTCCCTGATATACTCCTACCACCTACAGAAGTAATCTCTTTTGACTCTGCCCTACCATCACGTGGTGTTTGTGTCTGTCTGACCATGCTTTTATCTGGGTGTAGTGTGAATTATCCTGTATGGCTCCTAATATAGGCCATTCCCTAAAATATAGATTCCATTTCTAAAAATGAGGTCTAAAAGCAAAAAGTATATCTGTATACACACATGTAATGTATGTATACACTAAAAATAACTCCAATTATAGGATGCATTTAGGTTTTATCCAAGCCAGGTCTGGGGAAGATGTTTAGCCTACATTCAGACCATTAAAGTAGGTTACAAGTCTTGTCTCTGCCACAAGACAATACAGTCTCTGAGGACAGGGTCTGTGCCACTCACCTCTGTCTGCCTCAGTTCTAGCACAGGGCTTTGCATGCGATAGCCAACCAAAAACAGTTTCTGAGTGATTTAATTTTAAAAAAGAAAGAAAAAAAAGAAACATCTTAAAAGTGAACGAGTCTAATGTGAAGAGGGAAGCTTCCTACTGTCCTGTTTCTAAAAAGGAGATACCATCAATCTACCCTCAAAAGTGGGGCCTGAGATTTGTGGGCACATCTGTGTTGAGCATTCCCAGTCTTCTGCTTGGTTCCCTTTTTGGGGGCCTAGATTTACAGCATGGCTAGACAGGGTAAGAGGTGGCAGCTTGCTGGCTGTAAAGTGGAGGTCTAACTATCTGAGCTCATCAGTCACAGAGTCTTCAGGGAAGTGAGCTGCTAGGCCCCATTCATCCTTTGGATGATGTTCCTCAGAATAAAACAGCTATTCTCAAGTGGCTGTGGCATGCTCTCCTATCCCTCCAAAGACTAATTTTCTTACCAAGCTTCCTAAGCCAGGAGGAACAGCTGGCCTTGAAAGGGTTTCTTAAGAAAAGATTGCAAGAAAGCACGGAAAGCTATTATGATTCTTCAGTATTTGTATTAGGGTTATTACAAAAGAAGGAATACATCCTCATAAAATGTCTCGTTAATAAAGACCCTAAGTAAATGAGCCTTCAAGACCTCAACAGAATCCTGAAGGTCTGGCTGCTACTGTTGCAGATAAAATCAATATTCCCCATAGTAGGCATGTTTAAGTCACAGCAGTGAGACAATTGAACAGATTTGAAATATTTGTTATTTTATACCACTCTTCAGAAAATCACAATCTTCCTCAACTCTTCCCTATCCCACCCCCACTGCCCATACAGTGTCAGGGGCCACTTCTTGTTGTCATCTCCCCATTTCCAGCATCAATCCTCTTCTCTCTACTCATGTCTACCCCACGGCTTCAGACCCTCACTGCCTCTTCACCCAGACTCCTGAAAACCTCCTAAGTGATTCCTGTCTCCTTCTCAAATCCACCCCCCCAGTAGCTGCCAAAGTAACCCTTAACTCATTCTCCTGGCTCAGGTGCCTTCAGGGGCTCACTATTGCCTCCAAGACAAAAGGCAATCTCTCAGCCTAGAGTTACCAGCCCTTCCAAACCTGGTCTTAGGCTACCTTACAAGGTTTATTTCACATTACTCTGCTTCATACTTTCTATGTTCCAACCAAACTATGCCGTTCCATTTCCCACCCTAATGTCTTTGCTTAGGTGAGGCCCCCAAATCTAAAATTCACCCCTTTATCACCTCTACCTCTTGGAGTCTCTGAGCTTCTTTCAAGGCTGAGCTCCTAAACCAGCAAAGACTGGAAGTCTTTCCAGATGCCTTAGTCAATTTCTCTCCTTTCTCCTCAGATTATCCTCTATGTATTATCTGTTTCAGAGGTAGCATGGCATAGGAGATTGAGTGCCAGACTCAGGCACAAACTGCAGCTCCACAACATTCTCACTGGCCAGAACCATTTTAAAATGTAATTGGAAGATGTTTAACAAAATAAACAAAAATACAATAGAACATAAATAATGTTAATGTGTGGTTTTCTAAATCAGTAGGTAGCCCACAGGGATCTTTCAGCATGGTTTAATGGCCTCATTTCTATTTGAACTGGACACCACAGATCTAGGCAGCTCTCAAGACTTTCTGTTCCAAAACCCTGCCCACTTGCTCCAGCACCACATCAGAGGGGCCAAACACGCTGCCCCCCCCCCCCATACTCTCAGGTGCCTAAACCAGAATAAAATACTGTTGAGGGATATTTAATAAAATAAGTTTTAAAAAAAGATAACATATTTCAAAACTATGTCAGTATACAAATTGGTGCCCCCCACGTCTATGGAATTTGACACCAATGCCCTACACCACTGAAAGAGAGCCTTGCCTATCCCTACTGTGCCTCTTAGCTCCTTGAGATTGGTGACTTTTCAAAAACTGTACCCAACACACAGTGTTCTGCAATGCACACAGTGGGAACTTAATCAATATTCTGTTGGATTACATTAGACAGGATCATTTCCTAGGGAATAAAAGAAGAATATCCCTCCTATATCTCTCAATCTATAATCTCTCAGCTTCAGTTTCTTCATCTGTAAAGCAGGGATAACAATAGCTCCCTTACCTCATAGGGTTGATGGGAGAATCAAATGAGAACATATAAAGAACTCTGAAAAGTCTCACGATGCTATGTGAAATGCTAGTGGTGAGTGATCATTCTCATTCCTCTCAAACATGTGCTGTATGCAACAAAGCTCCCCAAATCAGAGAAATAAAGTTGAGAAGGCAGAGGGTTCAGAACAAACCAGTTTTCCTCACTTTGTCATCAAGTAGCATCTAACTGAAGAGGTTCCAATTCTGACAAACTTGGGGCAGCTAGGTGGAACAGCGCATAGTGTTGGACATGGAATCGGGAAGACCCAAGTTCAGATCTGGCCTCAGACACTTAGTAGCGGCCATATGACCCTGGGCAAGTCACAGGGTCGTTGTGAGGATCAAATAAGGTAAGACTGATAAGGTGCCTAGCACAGGGCCTGGAATGCAGTAGGTGATATATAGATGCCAGTTATTATTGTTACTGTTATCATGCTACCCAAGAACTTCCCAGCTACAGTCTGCAATCCTTCTGTGCCCTCACAGCACCCAAGCATAGTTAGCTATCTTCATGCCTCTCAGTCACTGTCCTATTATAACCCACCACCTGCCTGGTGCCTCGTATATTTTTAACCATATTTCAGTGCGGGGGCTGCTCCGCCCCCATCACAGTAACTGAATTCTTCTCTGTCTCACTGTGACAGTGCATTTCATGCTGGCCGTCTCGTCCTGGGAGACAGGCTAACAGCCTCATTTTCCATATCATCTAGGGTTCATGTGCTCGGGACCTAGACAGCAACCAAAGCAAAGCTTGAGTAAGCATGAAGGAGGCCTAGGTTTCAGGCTAAGGCCTGTCACTTACCAGTCTTGGGTACGTCACAAATGCTAAGACTCCATTTACTCATCTGTCAAATGGGAGTAATAATAATAGCTACTGTACATATCACAATAGTATAGATTTTTCTTGCTAGAGGGAAAAAGAGAAGTTAGGCGGCCAATATGCGACTAACCTGGTCAATATTTTATCTCAGAAGTTGGTTGCTTGTTATTAATAGTTAATAGTTATTATAATTAATTACTATATTATCAATATAATTAATGTATTACTATAATGAATCTAAGAATAATATAAATAATAATAAAAACAACTACAGGGCTGTTTTACTTTTCCATTTTGGTGGCATAGAAAGAATGCTTGACTTTGGAGACAGGAGAGCTGGGTTTGGCTAATGCTGACTCTGTCACCTACTAAACAGCAAGCTCACTGGCAAAACCTTTTACCTCTTGAATAAGGGCGTACAAAATACACATAATAGATTCAAGTTAATTTCTGGGGTGAGGGTAGAAAGAAACACTAAGGACAAAGGGAAGAAGAGGAAAAGTCTCCTGGAGGAGGTGACACCTCAGCTATGCTTGCTTGGAAGGAAGTTATGAAAATTCTATGAAGGAGAAGGACAGAGAACGATTCAGGCCTTACTCTCCAAGGTTACCTCCAGTCTAGCATTCTATGCTCTGACATATAAAATGAGCAGAATGGACCAGATAATCTCTAAAATCCCAACAAATTTATTCTCAAGATCCTGTATTATCAGTTTTCTTCCAGTTCTGACATTTTATGTTCTCAAGTCCTTTCCAGATCCAACATTTGGTTTCTGTCACCAGAAACACCTCCACTGCCATGACCCAGCCATCAATCCCCTAGAACAGCACTAACACCTGATGCTAATGTGGTCTGGCTTGGCTTAGGAGCAACCAGGGACAGCAAATAATAAACAAAGAAATGGGCCATTTAAAAGACATAAAATAGCAGTTTCCCTGCTGGAGATGCTGATTACTGTAATTTGAGGCAATGGAGGAACCACGTACAATTTGTAGAGGCTTTGGAATGTATTATTAAATGTCCAGTCCCTATTCATATCTAATGAGAAACTGATGGGTTTCAATCTCTACTAGACAATACTATACAGTCAGTCATTCAGCAAGGGTTCCTCTCCTCGAATGCCATTACTTAGAGAGCACACTGCCTTCAACTCTGCAAGGCAAACGTTTATCAGTTCAAGAGACAGACAGTAATGTGGTCTGTGCTCAGATCCGATGTTGTCATATGGGAGGAGAGATTCTGATGATGCCACTGCTCTAGTTCACATCCCCATCACCTCCTGTCTGGCTATTGAAGAGCCTCCTAACCCATTTCCTTGCCTCTGTCCTCTCTCCCCGAAGACGAGCTAACCTTCTGACATCTATCAAAATAACTTCTCCAATATACCAGTCTGATGATCAGCAGCTCTGCTTAAAAATCTTCAGTGACTCCCCACTGTCTAGAGGATAAAACAGAAACTCCTTGGTGCCACATGTGAGTACCACCTTTCCTTACACTACACACTTCCTGTGATACACTCTCTGTCCCAGTGAGACTGTACTGACTAGTAGATGTTCCCTAATCCTGTCTTGCAATGCGGTCCCATAGGCACCTTCCCCGCCCCCCCTCCCCCACATCTAAACTGCAGCCCTCATCTTCATGTATTAAGATCCTTTTCCTTCAAGATCCAGGCTCCTCCTTGCTGCAGCTATTCTGCTTCCCCTCCTCATCTCCCTCCAAAAATATTCTCTACCTAGGACTCCAGGATCATTCCAGGATCATTCTGAAGTGTCTTCCTACAGCACTCTGCACTAAACCCTCCTTTGTTCCTATTACCTTCTGTCTTGAATTAGATTCACATGTACATGCCGTATTCCCCCCCCCCCCCCCCCCCCTCCCTTAACCTTTAAAACTTCCTCCTTTTTTTTTTAGCTTTTTTCTTTTTTTTTTTTTGTCCCGACCCCTCTCTCCACCCCCCCTTTTTTTTTTT
Organism: Petaurus breviceps papuanus; assembly: GCF_028583685.1. Taxonomy (NCBI): domain Eukaryota; kingdom Metazoa; phylum Chordata; class Mammalia; order Diprotodontia; family Petauridae; genus Petaurus; species Petaurus breviceps. The sequence goes on along the minus strand of NW_027187344.1, from coordinate 6,766,886 downwards.
TTTCCTTTTTTTTTATATTAATTTACCATTTACATGCCCTTTTCCCCCCCCCCCCCCATCACCCCATATAAGCTTTGAGAGACTATTACTTTTTGTAGAGACTATTACTTTTCATCTTTGTAGCCCAGTGCCAGGCAGGGTCCTTTCTCATGGTATATGTTTAATATTTGTCAGGTGAAATTGTTGAATGGGGAACCAGTCTATCAGCTGTTGGAGAGCATCTTCAATTAAAATTTGAGGGCTGATAACAGATGGGCCTGAGTTCAATTTCTGACTCAGCTACTTACTGACCTTGAACAAGGCACCTGAAACTAAGCCTCAGTTTCCCCACCTATAAATGAAGGTGTTACGACTAGATGATCCCCAAGATCCATTCTAAGTTCCAAGTCCTATGAACCAATAACCTTCTAAACTGCAGTGAATTCTACTTAGAGCCAGCCTAGCTTTTCCTATTTCTTAAAGGCAGGCTGAAGCCTCACTCAGGAAATGGGAGCATCCAGGAAGCTGCAAGCCCCTTAACCTAGCACTCAGGGCCCTCTGCCTTGCCAGCCTCCTCCATCTAGGCTCCTCTCTATGAAAGCTCTGCCCTGCTCCTCACCTCTCCTATGACAATTCTGGGACTTTCCCCCTTCTTCCACTTTACTCATGCTATTTGCTCTACCTGGAATTTGATCCTCTCTTCTTTAAATTTTTCCCATCCTTCAGGGCCTGATTCAGCATCAGTTCCTTTGCAGTCTTCCTTGGTTGCAGCCAGGGGATCTCACTCACACCTTTGAACTCTATAAAGCACATACTGCCTATATCACCTTTATGGCATTGAACATATAATCTTGTTCTTAGGTATTAATATTGAGGTCTTATTCCAATGGAGGCAGTGAAGTGGAACAATGGATACAGCACTGGGCCTGGAGTCAGGAAGACAGGTTCAAATCCAGCCTCAGATACTATGTGACCCTGGACAAGTCACTTAAACCTTTGTTTGCCTCAGTTTCCTCAACTATAAAATGGGGATAACAACAGCACTTACCTCAAAGGGCTATTGTGAGGATCAATGAGATAGTATCTGTAAAGCACTAAGTACATAGGAGGCGCTAATTAGATGTTAGATTCCTTACCTTCCTCCCACCTCTACCTTCTAGCCTGCAAACTCTCTAAGAACAAGGCTTCTCTCATAGATCTCAGTTACCTACCATGGAGCTCTGCACATAATGGGTCCCCATAAGTGTTAGTTTAATGGAAGAAAAGCTCTTAAACTCTGCTACTTGGTAACTATTTGGCTTCATTGCCATTAGCAAAAAATGTTGGACTCAGTGGTCCCTAAGGTTCCTTTTAACTTTAAATCCTTGAATTATCTGGTATAATGTTCCATTCACACGTCTAAGTGATAAGATAACTGGTCTTCTTTCAATCATTCACCTTTCTTAACTATCTTCTACAAAGTGGCCAAAATCATCTTCTTAAGAACCTTAAGATGACAGATTTAGAACTAGGGGGAATCTTACAAGTTATCAAGTTTAACTCTGTCATCTGACAGACCCAGAAACTGAAGACTCTAGAGGTTAATCTGAGACAAATACAGGCCTCACTTTACTCAAGAGACTCCAAGGGCTCCCCATTGCCTGTAGGACAAAACACAAGCTCCTTGACTTGACACTCAAGGTCCTCTACAATCTGGCCCCTATCTATCTCCCTTTCCAGCTTTATTTCATTCACTATATAAACACCGCAGACACACTGCACTCCTCACTGTTTCTGAAGCTCCTTCTGCCTTCTTCCTCTGTCTTCATGTGAGCCATCTGCCTCACCTGGAATGTGTCCCCCTCCCTGCTCTACCTCTCAGACGCCCCCTCCTCCAGGAAGTTTTCCCTGACCCCCCATGCTGTCAGGCTCTTACTGCTCCTTGGAAGCAGCAACTGTCTCATTCTTGTTTCTGTATGGACACAGAACCGACTTACTATGGTGCCTTACACTGCTCATTGAATTAAAATATCTGAAATGTGGAGTTGTACAAAGTGCTTTACATCTTCCACTTTAAAAATTTTTTTGGATCTACTTTGTTTCCTCCACAGCATACAAACTCCTAATGAAACCACCCACAAAATACAATCCCTGACAACAAATTAAGCAAAGCTGCTTAAGAATGACTGCAAATAACTGTACATTTCTTTTATAGTTTACTGTTAGTGAAGAGAGTAAAAGGGTGAACCTTGACCTAAATATATCAGTATCAATTTCATCCACTATATTTGATCTAAAATTTGCTGCCACTTAATACCTTCTTTTATATGGTTGCAGCTACTGTATAGATTGTTCCTTTGGTTCTGCCTTCTTCATTGATCCAAACAAATCTATTTCTTGAAATTCTTCATCTCTATCATTCCTCCACACACTATTCCGAGGTTAAGTTTTCTTAACACCTAAATGTCATGGTCTTTCCTCTGTTCTCACAGTCAGTGACACCTCAGCAGCTTCTGATGGTGCTGCCCCTCCACTGCTCCTCTCCCTTCTCCCTTGAGTTTCATGAGGTTCTCTCCAGGGTCTCCTCCAACCTCAGACCAAGCCTCAGTTTTCTTTCCTTGCTGGTTCAACATCTGCTTCCCATTCATAAGCAGAGCTGTCCCTCAAGATGTTCTTTGGTCCTCTTCTTACTATCAACTCTTCTCTGGTGACTCCATCAGTTGCCATGGGCTCGATGATCATCTTTCCATAAATGGCTCCCAAAACCTAGAATATCTAACTTTTTCCTTCCCCTCAAACCTCCATTCGATCAGCTGCCAAATCTTGTTTTGGAGGCAGAATCAACATCTCTCTACCTTTCATAGCCAACAACCTCCTACATGGTCTCTCCAATTCTGGTCTCTGCTCTAATCTCTCCTCTGTCACCATCTTCCTAAGGCAGAGATTGACCACATCACTCTTCTATCTCCAATCTTGGAGAGTTCTCTGTTACCTCCAGGACAGAACACAACCCCTTCAGTACAGTATTTAAGGTATTCCACAAGCTGGATACAACCCACCTTTCTAGGGTTAGCTCATATTACAAGTACATAACTCTGTGCATCAGCCAAACGGGACTACTAATTGGCACTTCACACATGTCCAGCCTCCCGTCATTTACAAACATTGCCCCACTTCTAGAAAACAGCCCTTACTCACCTTCATGTCTCAGACTCCTTTATCTTCTTTCTACGCTTAGTATGGGAATGTCATCCCTACGTAGTAGCCTTCCCCACTGATCTTCCTTACTCTCCCTCCCATTGATCTTCCTTACTCTCCCTGATGTGGCTGCCCTCCCCCTCCTTGAATTACCCTGGATTTATTTATTTAAAACCCAAACCCAACTTCCATATGGAATATAAGTTCCTTAACAGTAGAGACTACTTAAATTTTATTTGTATTCTCTGTGTCTAGCACACAATAGACATTTAATACATGTATATTACACTGAACTGAGTGGAACTGAATGGAAAGTAGATAGGTATTATGATCTCTATTTTTGATGAGAAGTTAACTGAGAAGTTACAGCAGGGTATCAGCATGATAGAAAGGAAAGAACACTGAATTTGGAGTCAAAAAGTCTGGACTCAAATCTTAGCTCTGCTTCCCCTAACCTCTGTGCCTTTGGGCAGGGTACTTTGTCCTCAGGGATGAAACAAAAGGGATGGAATACATGATCTCTCAAGTTCCTTATCCAAGTATCCTATGACTTGCCCAGGGTCACGTAGTTAATCAACGGCAGGGATGGGACTACTGACTCAGTACTCTATAGAATTTAGGCAACAATGCTTTCTAAGACTTCTTTCCAGTCACCTTTCCATCAGAGCTGCAATACTGCAAACTTAACTCACAGAATTAATGTGTGGCAAAGTTATGATGTTAAAAAAGCAGATGCATATTTCAGCACCAAGTAGCTTTTAAAAGCAAATGTCTTGTTAGAAAAAATCTTTGAAAAAATCTAAGCAAGAGAGATTACAAACTGGCCACCTGCCACGGTTGCTCTCTGTAAACAATGGTCACACCCTCTATACAACTGAAAAAGAAATAGACAAACAGGGAATAGTTTTTATCCACATTCCCAGGGTAAAACATCTCCTCAAGCTGGTGGCCTGAGATAGATATTGTTCTGAGTTGAGAAATATTATCTGATGACAACGTGAAGTTTCCTTCCTTTTTCCAACCCATGCCCACACCCCAGAATTCTCATGAGAAAAATTCCTTCACACTTTTGGTTCCCGTTTCCTTCATCTGATCTCCCACTTAAGGACAATCAATTCATGGGGAACTCTCAAGATCTGTATGCCAACTGCTCAAAAATATGTACACAGGCCAGTTTGGGAATACTAGTGCAGTTCAACTGAAGAGGGTATGCAAAGACCTTGAGCTTTGCTTCTGAATCAGCCCCAATTGCTAGCTCTGCTATTTCTGACCAGGGAGTCTCACTTTATCTCTGTACTCCAGTTTCCTCATCTGCAAAATGGGGAAGTTGGATTAGGTGATCTCTAAAGCTTCTTTTCAGCTTTAACAATTCTATGGTTCTATCACTAGACATCAAGGGTCAGTGGAAGGACCGAAGACATTTAGATGTGGTCCCTGCTCACTGGGATTGACTTACTCTCATGAACACATTTTTCAATTCACAGGATCACAAAGTCAGAGCTAGAAGGAATCTCAGAGACCATCTGATTTGACTCCCTTATCTTACTCAAAGTTACCTCCAATTCTCCCCATCCATACCTTGTTTGAACATAGTTGTTTGCACGTTACCTCACTATAAGACTGTGAGCTCCTGGAAGGCAACAACTATTTTTTACCTTTCCTCTCCTCTCCAGCCCTTAGCACAATGCCTTATACATAGTAAGTGCTTAATAAATGCTTGCTGAGTCACTGACTGAGGAGAAACCTGAAATCCAGGGAGAGTAAGGCCTTATCCAAGGTCATACACAGTAAGCACCAGAGGGAGAACCTGAACCCAACTCTTCTGGTTTCTGGGCCTGGATCAAACATCAGGTCCTGGAAGGTCCTCGGAGGGCATCTAGTCCAATCCGTCACTCTGCAGCTGAGGATACTGGGGACCTAAGAGATGAAGAAGTGACTTGCCCAAGATCAAACTGCTGACGGTGTCAGGGTTTGGCCGCAGACCCATTTGCTCCCTTACTGTGCCAGGCCATCCCTATTTGCAATTCAGTTCAGAACATTTATTGAGCAACTAGCCATCCACTGCACAGAAGGCCCTGAGCTAGGTGCCGGAGTTAAAAACAGGAGAATGAGTTGATAGTATGCTGTGACTGGGAGCAGCAGGATTCAATTCAGTTCAACAAGCATTTATTAAGTGCCCACTAGGTACCAAGGAATAGAGACGATACTCCAATGTTCGACTCAACCATTTTAACAACAAACTATTTAATAACCATGCTTCCATCTGTGTGAATGATCTGTAAGCCCAAGTCTCTGTTTATAGACACAACAGGCAGCAGAAGTGCAGCTCAGTGAGGGAAGGAGAGAGGGAGGGAGGAAGTCAGTCTGTATCCAGGAGCAGGAGGAGAGAGGAGGTAGGTACTTAGTCATAAGGTGGGAATATGGCAACAATAAGGCTAATAACAATCCCTGGCTAATATTACTACTACTCTGGGAAGATGTCAAAGCATTCTATAACCACACGGAACTCTGAGCTAAGAAGTGTTATGATAAGTGAAGGGTTTTACATATCCTTTTCCTGTGGTCCTCAAGTCTTGCTAAAGAGCAGGCCAGGACTAATAAGTGGGGGAAGAAGGGAAGTGACCAAATTTTTTGCTAAAAATGGAAACTATGAGCCCTCACATGGATCCCAGACTATCTTTGGACTCCTGGTGATCACCAACATCAGATGCATCATTAGCATGTGTGGGTGGGGCTGGGGCACCATTTGTGGATTGGTAAAATGTTTTGTGAGATGAGAGTTTAGATGAGATCTGCTATGCAAGACCATGCTGAGCTCCTTAACCAAGGAGAGAAGCACGTGATAGATAGTGAGCATCAACAATATAGTGCTTCCTCGAATAGCAAAGGGGTGCTGGGGCATCTCATTTCACATACGGTTCTGGAATCTTGGTATGAGGCCTGGCCAACTGACTGGCTTTGGGCAAGTTACTTTCTCTGAGCCTCAACCTCCCCATCCACAGAATGGGGGGAGTTGGCCTACATCTACCTATTTCTAATGCTTGCTCCTTTCTGTTCCAATGCCTGGTGAATTCTATATTCTATATCATACCTGCATTACCAACATAATTAACTGTACTTAACAGTAAAACTAGACTGAATGGAACTGATCCTTTGAAGCTACTGAAAGTATTTCAGGATTCTGTAAGGTATTAAGGCCATTATAATGAATGTACTTTCAGTGGAAAAAAAAGCAGAAATCACTGAACCCTGGAATGTTAGGGCCAATATGAACTTGGAGAAAATCTAATTATTTTACAGATGAGGAAATTGGAGTTGAGGATCACCCAAAGGGCAATGGAGGGGCAAACGGTAGTTATGAGCAGACTACAACACATTACAAATGGACATTACCAAGGAGAACTACTGAAAAAGATGTCATCAAAATCACAACCAAAGCACAACACAGAAGAAAAAGCGCTGGTTCTGTAACCAGAGGACCTTGGTTCAAGTCCTGTCTGACTAGATGTGTGACCTTGGGGAGGTCATTAAACTCACTGGACCTCAGTTTCTTTATCTGCAAAATGAAGGGGTTCACCTAGATGATCTCTGAGGTGCCCCCCAGCTCCAGATTAGACTTAAGGGTCTGCCACAGACAAGAGCTACATGGTATGAGAAAGAATGGGAAGATGGAGATTTGCTTTGAAAGACGCAGTACTGACCTCAGTGAGATTACAAATCCACTGGGACATGGGCGTTACTGGAAGCTGGAGAGAAGCGACTCACTTAAAATCTCACAGTGAGTCAATGAGAGAGCCAGGGTCTAGAATCCAGGTCTCTTCTGCACTACAGAAGAGATCCAACAATGCCAACAGATGGCAAGCAACCAGAGGAATAGGCAGCTCAGAGGTTGTGAAGGGGAAAGCCTGCGGGATGCAGCAGACAAGCAGTACTATCTCCATCCAGAAAGAGCAGTATTATTAGTGACCTGACTGGCACAAAGCTGGCACTAACCTAGGCAAGTATTATTATTGTGAAAAATGATATTAAATGGCATTTACATAGCACTTTAAGGTTTGCAAAGCACTTTACGAATATCATCTCATTTTACCCTCACAACAACCCTGAGAAGTAGGTGCTACCATTATTATCTGACCACAGTCACATAGCTGGGAAGTATCTGATTTGGAATTCAAGACTTTCTGACTTTAAGTCTCATGCTCTATCCACTGCACCACTTTGCCTCAAATTAATTTCTGGCTGGAACCTCCTGTGTGAAGAATTTATCCCCTGCAACATCAGCAAGAGAGAGCATGAGACCAAATGAGTCAAATTTCCCAGTCCAACTCCTTCTCCCCCACGGTTTCCCAGAAGAACAGCTCCCCATCTGCCTTATTCTAGAAAGGGCACTCTTTTTTCAAGTTAGCTCCAGCACAGGGAGGTGTTAATTTCAGACACTTACACCTACACTGTATATAAACATGCAAATCATTAACATTTCCATCCACCATCCTGGGCTGGCCCCCTAGCTGCTGGGAAGATGTTGCTGAGGGAGGAGTATACCTCTGCCTATTTCTTTTCTTCTCTGGAGGTAAGATGATTCCTGTAAAGGAACTTTTCCATCTGCTTCCACAGCAACTGCAAAAAGAGTGCAGGCCTACTCTGCAGGGTATTCTGGGTCTGCCCTGGAAACATCATAGACAGTCATAGGATTTAGAGCTGGGAAGGCCTTAGTAATTATCTAGCCCAATCTCCTCATTTGACAGATGAGGAGACTGAGCCCCAGCAGAGGGAAGTGATGTGCTTAAGCTGACCCAGGCAGACAGTAGGAGAGTCTGGATCCAGAGTCCAAGGAATCCTAATAGCCATTGCTGAAGGCCTGCCAAGCTCCACCCACAGAGGCCAGGGACATCACCAGCCTTTCAGCTCCCCAATTTCATGAGCTCTGCACCATTCTCAGCTCCTCCCTCTTCCTCCCTTCCACCCCCATCCTCACACACCTCCATCACCCTCATCCTGATCCTCACCCATCTCACCCCATCTGTTGTCTCCCAATGGTCCCTCTGTCCCAATTCTCTCCTCTTTCCTCTCAAATTGTCCTTAATACAGATGTCAACAGGATGTTCCTGGATCCCAGGTTGGGTCATGTCATGCTCCTGCCCAGTCAGCTCCAATAGCGCCTTCAGGGCTCGAGGATCAAATCCAGGCAGCTCTAAAGGTCCTTCGCAGCCCGGCTCTAGGAGGCCTTTCTAGTTCATCACATATTATTCCCCTTCACACACTCTCTCTCTGACCAAAGTGGTCTTCTTCACACTGAACACAATCTCCTTGACTCTGGACCCTCGTGGGCCCTGATGCCACAGGGCCTTTCTGGCTCCCCCAGGTGCTAGAGCTCTTCTATCCAATTCCCTTGTAGTTACTTGGTATATGATCAATGGGTCTATTCTGCCCCTCCCTCCAGTGAAACACAAGCTCCAGAGGGCAGGGGCTATTTCATTATTGTCTTTCTATCACTAGCACAATGCCTGACATACAGGAAACTGGGTCAGCTGGGTCTGGAGCCAGAAAGACCGTAGTTCAAATTTAACTTCAAACAACTTTGACCCAATTTTGTGTGATCTTAGACAAGTCACTTAACCTCTGTTTGCCTCAGTTTCCTTAACTATACAATGGGACTAATGATAGCACCTATCTCCCAAGGTTACTAAGATAGCAGCATGAGATAAATGAGATAACAGCACAGTTATTGGCACAAGGTAGATGTCATATAAATGCTAGCTATTCTTCTGATCCTCATACCCAGTGAGGCAAGGGTTATTATCCCCATTATTCCCATTATTATGGTTACATAACCAATCGGGATTTTAACCTAAGGCTCTCTTCCTTCTCTGCCTCTCATTACATTAAGCTACCTCCTTGGTGACTCAAATTTTAACAGTCTAGCACTGTAATTTCAAAGTCAGTCTCAGTTCATTTTTTAATCTCTTCTGTTGTCAATAGGTAACAATTCAGCTATAAATTTCTCTGTCCACTCCCTCTAGGTCAAAGAATCATCTCTAAAAATTAAAAAACTCAAATGCACTGAACAAAGGCTGGTCTTGAAGTGATCCTTCTGGGCAGCTAAAAATTTCCAGTAACCTGAACGATTCTCTGTTCTCTCCTTTGCAAATTCAGATTTTCTAGGGCAAGTAGTAATTCTCTACTCTCTACCATTTTAAGCCCAGGAAGACAATGACGTAAATTTTCAAGTTAAGATTCACTCTCCACATTTGCCAGCAAATCAGTAGTAATTTTGCCCCTTTCTAGGAGGGATGAATGGTGGAAGAACTGACTACAGAAACCAGAGTGGGGGGAAAATATAAGCATGTTAACCTACTGTCTTCAGAGAAAGCTGCTTTTACTGGAAACAATGAGTTTTTTTATACTCAATTAGGTTTTGGGTCCTAAACTCCAGTCTTCTATGGAGCCTGAAAGATATATTCTAGCCCCCCTCTATCAATATTGAGAGAAAGATGATCGGCATCCAGCTTCTGATTAAAAAGAAAAACTAAACATGCTTGAAGTGTCATGCTGGTCAAGTTCATTAGAGAGAGAAGTTGCCTCATTAAGTGTAATTGATTTTAAAGTGAGGGATATAACAGGAGGGGAGAGGCAGGCAAGGGGATAGCAGAGCTCCCACACAGCTGGATAGTAACTTCACTTTTCCAATATCCAGGCTGACAAAGATAATAGTTATGTAGACAATTCTAAACAGCAAAAAATTCAAAGATGATTTATGTTTGTTTTCAAAATGATTAATTTTTTTAAATGACTTCCTTAGACTTGCAGTTTAATGTGTAATCCTTTTTCTTCTGTTCTATTATGTATGTAGAAATGATAATTTCATTTGATATATGTTAAGTTCAGAATTTTGAAAAATGTCCTCTATAATTCTGTTTTTCTTGTGTCATTTATTAATAAAGTTAATTTAGTAACAGAATTACTGAAAGTCAATGACTTCAAAGGTCATTTAATCTGACCTCTAATTTTACAAAGCAGTTTGCATTCTTTTAGTACGTATGTGTCAAGTGTGAGTGCCAGGAAATAAACATGAATCATCCTAGGGATGAGGAAGGACATAGACAAATTATGATTTTTAAATGTCCTCGTAAAAAGGGAGAGGCATGGTGAAGTAGGTCAAGAGAGCAAGCCTAGAAGCCAGGGAGACCTGTTTGTCTAGGACCCTCAGTGGACATCCCGGCTGCATAATCCTCAGCAAGCCACTTAATTTCTCAGTGCTCCAGGCAACTAAAATGATAAATTGGAGAGGCTGATGACCTCTCCTATGGGTGTTCCTTTCAACAATGAAGTAACAGGACCAATCCCTATTCCTGTCCCTAGAAAAGAGAAGACAGAGTTGACTTGTTCAGCTCAGTTGACTCAAATGTCACAGACCTTTAGAGAAAACAAAACAAAAAATCATGTCCTAGGCCCCATTACACAGATCTCATTAATTATTCAAAAATAATTTTTCTTTGTTTACTTTTTTTAAGCTTTCATTTTCTTTTTCAACTAACAAGCATTTATTTTCTCTCCCTCCCTTCTCCAGTGTAAAAGAAAGACAAAATCTCTGCAATAAATTCCCACACCGATCATCTTCAAACATGTATGTCTCATTCTGTATCTTGAATCAATTACTTCTGTCAATAAGTGGTTAGGACAGTTAACCATGGGTTCTATGGAATCGTGGTTGGTCATATATTAATCAGAGTTCTTAACTCAACAAAGTTAACATCATATCCTGATTTTGCTCACTCCACTCTGTATCAGTTCATATGTTTTCCTGGGTTTCTCTGAACCTATTGATCTCTTTCATGATTGTTATAGCACAATAGTATCCCACTGTATTCATGTATCATAATTTGTTCAGTCATTCCCCAACTGATGGGCATTCCTTTAGTTTTCCATTTTTTGCTACTACAAAAAAGAGATGCTTATAAATATTTTTATTCATGAGGAACCCTTTCCTCTTTCTAAGATCTCTTTGGAATACAGGTCTAGTAGAAGAGGTGTTATTTAACACGATTTACCAGAGGGTATAGGTGATTTGGCAAATAGAGCACTGGGCCTGGAATCAGAAAGAGCGGAATTCAAATCCAACCTCAGACAGTTACTAGCTGTGTGACCTTGGGCCAGTCACTTAACCTCTGACTGCCTTAATCCACTAGAGAAGGAAATGACAAACCACTCCAGTATCTTTGCTAAGAAAACCCTATGGATAGCACGGCCCCACGGAATCATAACGCATTGGACATAACTAAATGACTGAACAACAAAAGAAGAGAGTGGTTGCTACTCATTAAATATAGCGACTAAATATATGTTTCTAGCATTGCCATTTCCATGTCCAAACAGGCGAATGGCTCTAGCCCTTGTTTTTTTTTGAAAGCTCAGTCACCAAGACAAGAAAACTCTATACCCTGACACTTTTTTGGGGGGAGGGAGGGAAGAACTCTGGTCCCTGAGCTTATACTGAGTAAATGAAGTCCAGACTTTAGGATAGTCCTGCTATTGGTCAACAATTAGGTAAAGAGATTTAGGGATCAAGAAAAAAACCCTCCTAATATGGATTCTTTTTTTTCACCCTGGAGAGTGACTATACAGAAAAGTGACCTTTTCTGACATCAGTACTTCTTTGCCAGGACTTCATTTAATACTTTTGAATTAGTGATCATTAGTGACATTGGTCTATAGTTCTTTTTCCTTCTTTATCCCTCTCATGCTTATATCCTTTTTTTTAATTTAATTTTTTTTCAACGAACAAAAATTTACTTTCTTTTTGCTCAAAAAAACAAAACAAAACAAAGAAAAAACCAACCCAGGTAACAAACAAGCAATAGTACCCAGCAGCTGAAATGGCTACAAGCAGTAAAGCTTAAAATACTCATCTTAGCTCTATTTATCTCTCTCTGCAAGTAATCATAGGATAATAGATTTAGATCTGGGGGACTTTACAGAACATTTATTCCAAGGAGGGCATGAAGGCCTGGAGAAATGGAGAGACTTGCCCAAGGTCACATAAGATAAAAGGTAGGAGAGTTGGGATTTGCATCTAAATCAAGGAATCATTAAATTAGCAAATTGCTAAGAATTTCAGCAGTCATTGAATCCAACCCATACAGAGGGACTACAAAATCAGCCTGCTTTCATATATACTATGTGGTCTTCTCACACAGAGGTAAAAAATGTTCCTCTAATTAAAACTTTCTAGGACTAATGACTTTTTCTAAAACAGGAAAACTCTGCCCAACAACAAAAAAAAATCAAGTAAATGTTTAAAAAAATTGCTTGCTCAACTCAGTTGATCAAAAAGGATCAACTTCTAAATTGTTACACATGTGAGACAACTTGACAGTAAGGAGAATATGGTGTAGAAAGAGCCTTGGGGTGGGAGTAGAGACCTGGGTTCTAGGCTTGGTTCTGTTCTGCTACTAACTGTGTAACCTGCCTCTCATGAATAAAGGTGCGTGACCCTGGGCAAGTCACATTACCTCTCAGTGTGCTGGGAATTCTCTAATAGAAGTTGCTGAGAAGGTGACATTGTTAGAAAGAGTTTCCTCATCTAGCAGTTCTCTGTATCAATAAAACCACAATTCCATTCCTTTCACTTCAATCCATTCGATGGTATGGTGTATGGCATTTAGGATCGAAAGATTTTTTTTTAAAAAAAGGGAAAAAAGCATTCTTTTCAAAAAGCTTACATCCTACTGGGTTTAGACAAAATATAAAACAATAAATATATACATGGTAAAGCCTTTAGCTGCCTAGGCCTCAGTTTCTTCCTCTGAAGAACGTGGGAGATGGACTTCATGATTCCTGATTAGGACCCTTTCATCTCCACATTTCTAGGATTCAACTGTGTAAAATATGAAACAGATTTCTTCAGATTTTGAAACATCCCTATGTTTCAGTGTGATTCCTAACCAATTAACCTCAGACCACTACAATGTACTGTGTTCTACATGAGGGGTACTATCGACTTTTTGAAAGAAGTATGCCCAGGTATAGAAATCCATCTTGACCTATAAGAAAGTAAGAAGGAATGGGAGAGGACATAAAACAGAACAGATTAGGGGAAGGGGTATTCAGTATGCTTGGTATCTTGGGGTGAGGGGTAGGGGAGAGATGGGGAGAAAATCTGTAATTCAAAATCTTGTGGAAATGAATGTTGAAAACTAATAAATAAATAAATAAATTTAATCCCTTTCCTTTCCATACACCTGACACTGAGGAGGAGAAGGGAGGCAAGGCTGGTCACAAGCTCAAGGCTGTATGAAGCTTTGGGATCAGGGAGTGCTCCCATCCCACTCTGGTCAGCAGCCAACAGCTGCAGTGGTCAGATGGCTGCCAGCCCCCAGGGGAAGGGTCATAGCAGGTGAGGGAAAGCCCTTAGCCTCCTAGATGAGCCCACTTCCACGTTTCAGTCTCTCCACTGTTTCTCTGCTTCCTACTCCTGTCTGTTTCTTTACCCATAAAACAAAGATAATAATATAGTATTGAGCTATGCACTCAGTGGACACTTGACAAGTATTAATTGAAAACACTGCCACACCTTAAATAGATAAATATTAAATCATTCACAGGAAGTACTTTGAACTGCTCAGAAGCAAGATGCTCTCCTATCACTAGTAGCAGCAGGATCACAGAAGCAGAAGGCACTTCAGAGATCCAGCGCTCACATCCTGTGGTTTTTGTCATTCTATGGATCTAGTGCAGTCCAGGACCTGACAGAATCCCCTCTGTACTACCCCCTGGAGGTTGTCCAGTCTTTGCTAGAAGGCCTCCAGTGACACAGAACTCACTACCTCACTCCTTTACTGAACGGCTGCTGGAAAGTGTCTCCTTGTAGTGAGTTGAAATTTGTGTCCTTATAACTTCTAGACATTGGGCTCAAGTCCTGCCCTTCGAAGACACCAAAAAATAAGTCTTTTTTCTTGTCCACATGGAAGTCCTTCAGATATTTAAAGAGAGTGGAAAGATATGTTCCCTAAAAGTTTTCTCTTTTCAAACTGGAGGAGAGTTTAGACATAAGTTAATCCTCCTTTTACAGAAAAAGAAGCTGAGGTCCACAGAGGGTGGGTAACTGGTCTAAAGTCACAAAGGTAGTAAGTGGCAGATGCTCACTGACCTGGACATTCATCAAATGTTGTCAACTTTACTCAAATGTCTTGTTTTTTTATAATGTTAGGTAATTTTAAATAATAGTAGTCCTATTACAAAAATGCCAGTAAGTTCAGGCATCAAAACATTGATTAAAAAACCCAACAAGACTTAAAGCTGTCTACAAACATCCATATACATTCACATCTGAATAAACTATCTCAGCTCAAGTATACTGTGAGCCCTGCCAAACCCAAGACAAATAGGAATTATTTGAATCCTTTGGAGATTTATTTGCTGATTTTTAACTAATTACTTACAAAACTCTCCATCTCAAAGAGAAAAGAGTTTCTTAGCCTAAGAAACCATCACTATGCCCTGGCTATATCAGTCCACTCTTTAAGTAGAATACTCTTAGTAGTAGGCAGACTTCGTCTATCCCAAAAATGACGACATGAGAATCCCTTACCTTGTTTCCAAAGGCACAGGTTGCTCTGTTTTTCATTAACATTCCCCATTCTACATCAACCAGATCCCAGTTCCCTTCTGAGACCGGTCTTTGTTAACACTGCTGAGAAAGGACCAAGGCACTGCTCATCCTTCCATCCGCATCCTGAATCCTTTCACAGTCCACGAAAACAACTCTGTTCCTCATGTCCTGATTGCAAGGAAAACTTCAGCAATTAGACTGAAGCCTTTGACATCTGAATCTTCTTCAAGCCCAGAGAGAAAAATTAGACACAAGTTCGTGCTATCAGTCCTACCGGTGTGTCTCAGTAATCAGTCTATATTAAGAAAATCTTTGCTGCCAGTTCCTTTGGGGGTTCATTACTCATCGGCTCAGCAGTGGCCTCACAGAATGAACTGTATTTCAAAGCACACTTTCAAGACTGTCGTTTCCCTCTGAGGGAAGGGGGATAAAATCAGGTGACCAAAATACTGAGATATAATTAATGGCATTTTTTTGGGGTGTGCCAAGAGAAATAAGAATCATACAAAGCGTCGATGAAAGCAAAGCTCTGGAGCCTGGAAAAACCATGCCCTGCTTTTATACATCCTGAACCAAGGAGTGCACAGTCAATGGTGAGTTATGTGTTACATCAACATAAACAAGCTGCTTTAATTACAGCTATGTTCCTAAGGAAAAAAAAAAACAGCCCCAAGGAATCTGTAAAACCTGGGGCTACACCTCTTTGCTAAACCTCCCACTATAAGTTTCCAGGGGAAAAAAATATCACCAAGGACAAAAAGGGACTAATTAAAGCAAGACCTCAAACCACACAACCTTCCACTCATACAGATGGTTTCCCTGGAGAAAGTTTGGCGCCACCTGAGTTCTGTACAGGTCTGCTGGGAAAAAGGGGGGGGGGGCGAGGGATTTTTGTAATTTTGGTTTTAGGACAAAATGTCAGGAAAGCTGTAAAAATGTGTAGTGTGAATTTTAGATGGACGGGTTTACGTGTCAAGTTAGTAGGTACTGAAGATATTGAAAATGAGAAAGCAGAGGAGCAGTAAGGTAATGAGCTCACTGTGTAGGGTGTAGGGAAGAGAGGTCTCAAAGGACTCTGGTTTGGCTTTAAAACTGAGTTTGACATCTCCAGAGAAGACATCCCCTAAAGTATCTGAACTTTGGCATGCTGGCTGTCATAGACATTCAAAGTTTTCTGATAGGAAAACTTGCAGTGACCATTTCTGGAGCTCAAACCAACTCTTGTTTTAGAGACCATCTAGTGCGATTACCTCAGGTCAAGAAATAGGGAATAGAGAAGTGACTTCCCCAGGGTTGCATTGGTCCAAACCACTCAGCATGCCTTCTTTCAAACTAGACTGCAAGAAGAACCAGTGTGCCATGAGGGAGAGGAGACAATAATAACATTTTGATGCAGAAATGCCTGCTTCAGACCGTTTTGCTAGGAGTACATAGCTTCAAGAGGAATCTAATTCTTTAGGAAGGAATATATAACTAGGATAGGAAGAGTAGCAGTAAAGTAAATCTGAGAATGTACCTTTTTCCTTTCTTTGCAGAGGTGGGGGGCTATGGAGATGGAACATAACACACAGTCAGACTTGACTAATGTTTTGCCTCACTGCTCTCTTAGTGGGAGAAGAGGGTTATGTTGGAAAACTAAGGTAATACAAAACAAGAGAAGTTCTATTTACATCTATCTATATAATTTTTAGAGTGTTATTGTCTTGGAGTCAGAAGATGGGACTTTGAATTCCAGTTCTGACATTTACTGGACAAATCAATTAACCTCTTTCAATCATCTCAATCTGGTGACAAAGGGAATAATGATTTTGAAGATAAAGCCAAAATATGATCCAAGGGGGGTTAACAGTCAAGTTAAATTACCATTATATTTCCAGGATGTTCAACTGACCCTGGTATAACCACAAAACACCAATTCAGAGTTGAGACAATGAAGAAGAGGTCAGACATTTTTTTTTAATAAGAAAACAAATACTGAGTTCAAATTCGGCCTCAGACACTTAACACTCACTAGCCGTGTGACCTTGGGCAAGTCAAACCCAATTGCCCTCCAAAAAGCAAAAAAAAAAAAACCCCAAAACCAAATAGCTTTGATTCATAGATCTCAAAAGCATTTTACAAAATGAAATACAGATTCTCCAAATTGGAAAAATGGTACAATCAAAGTTTGGTTCCTCAAAATAGAAAATCAATTGACAAGGATTTCTTAAAACGAATTACTGCTACAGACATCCATTTCCTTGTTCTTCCCATCCCAGGACTATAAAGACATCTGAGATTGAGAATGAATGTAGTGATCTCATCAACACAGCTCTTTCTTCTCATCAACTTTTCATCCTGTGTGATTCTCATCCATGACCCTCCATGACTCCACAGAAAATCTAAACCACATATTGGATGCCATCTTTAGGGTTTTTGTTTGCTTACTCTTTCAATGGGTACCAGTGCACTCTCATTCCTAAAATGTGACCAGATCACCACCTTTTGCAATCATTTATTTCTTGGATGATGTCTTTTACACCATTAGTTGGGCACAAGACATTATGGGCAATACACAGTAGCCTAGTGATGCCCACACCATGAGGCTCTCCATTGCCAAAAGAGACCTCACTAAAGAGGTCTGTTGAAAAACTATATTATTGCATAAAACATCCACCCTTTAAATTAGTGTCTTCCCATCCTCAGCAGCATCAGGAGAACTACCATGTTCCCTTTTGGCAGAATAAAGCAACAAAGCTGATAAATTTGAGAATGCTAGTTAATTGGTTATTACTGAATTCTGCAATTTTATTGACATAACTTTTTCCTGGGATAAGTATCTGATTCTATTACTGCTACTTAGTGAACATCATAATTCAGAAATAATCTATTAGTGAATATAGTGTATTGTCATGGATTCCTTTATTGTAACAGCAGTTCCTAACTTCATAGCTGGACTCATCCATACATAAATAGCAGCTGCTGCCATGGGGTCACACTCTTGTTACCTGTACACTCAGATCCTACCCACTCAGGTAACAGAAGAGCTTCAGGTGCTGGGATGTTAAAGCATCCAAAGGGGTTGGAGCTCAGGATTTCAGCTGTACTCTGGGTTAAGATGGCTTTTGTGGGATTGCTTAGGAACCCCCTCACCATTTATAAAACTGTACAGAATGCATTTTTTTTTTTTGCTTTTTGGAGGGCAATTGGGGTTAAGTGACTTGCCCAAGGTCACACGGCTATTTTTTGTGTTAAGTGTCTGAGGCCTAATTTGAACTCAGGTCCTCCTAACTCCAGGGCCAGTGCTCTATTCACTGTGCCACCTAGCTGCCCCCCTAGAATGCATTTCTAAGAAAGAGATTATTGTATTCTAAGAAAAGAGGTCAATAGGTTTAGAGCCAAAAGGGACCTTTGAAGGATATCCATTCCAACTCTCAGTTTATAGAAGAAATTTGCCAGAAAGACCTGGGATTTAGTTATCTTCCTCAGCAGAACATAAGCTCCTTGGGGTTAGGAACCATTTCATCTTTGTTTTGTACACCCAGCACCTTGCACACAGAAGATGCTTAATAAATGTCTACTGAATTAAATTAACCAGTGCTACTGAAAACTATAACTGTACTTTTTTTCCCCTGCCAGTTCAGTTAATGGGAATTATATTATGAGATCACTAATGATGGATCCTTATTGTCATACTCAATTCAATTCAGCCCAACAAGCACTTATTATCTTTGCACGAGGCACCACAGAAAAGCTGGGAGTATAGAGCTTGGAGAAGACCAGGAGGAGGAGGGTAGTGGAGAGCTACCATGTGAAAGGAGGATTAGATTTATTTTATACAGCTCTGGAGGGCAGGAGGCGGATCAATGAGTAAGAGTTGCAGGGAAGTAGATTTTGGCTCAATATCTGGAAAAAAACTTCTTAAGAGCTACACAATATCAAAGGGAACAGTAGTAGAGAGCTCCCTACCACCATAGGTTTCCAAGCAGAAGCTGTATGACTACTTTGCAGGCATGAAATGAAGGCAATTAATACTACTTAGGGGCTGAATCAGGCGAGCTGAGGTCCCTTCCAACCCCAAGACTTTCTAATTCTTTTATTTAAATCACAGTCTTAAAGAGGCCATCCCCAAAGTTGTGGACATTAGCAACCCAAAACCAGAAGGACCCATTTCCATTCTCCATGTAAAGTCCTTAACCATCTGGCCCATTCCTACCTTTCCAATCTTCTTACACCTTATTCCCTTCCACCCAAGCTGTGATCCAGCTACATTGGTCTACTTGCTTTCTCTCACACAGAACACTCCATTTCTAGACTCTGCCTTTGGACTACACATGGACCCACAATGCCTGGAATGTCTACCCCCTGGCTTCCCTGGCTTCCATCAAGAGTCAGCTGAAATCTCACCTTTTGCAGGAGGTAGTTCCCAGCTCTGGAACCTGGTCCCTCCTTCTCCCTCCCCCCACCAGTAACTGTTTATTAAGTATTTATTGACTGACTCATGGTGTTCAGACACCACTGAAACTGTAACAGGCAAGGGGAATAAAAATGGCTTATGCCCTCAGAAGTAGGAACTACAACATACTGCCAATAAAGATGACTCTTTTCCATCTCTTGTCCATGAGCCATGAATGAGCAGCATATGTGATTACGTGGTCAGCTGCAACTGTACCATTACAAATACATTCACCATGAATATCTGTCCTAACTTAGCACTGTAAGGCTTCAAGGGATCTTTAAGATTAAGTCAAACATGGAGAAAAGGAGACAGAGGGAGAGAAAGGCCACAGAGCAGAGCCAGAATTGAAACCCTCTTCTTCTGAGGCCCAGCCCCCTTTCCCTTACACCACACTAACCCTTCCTTCCCACCCCAATCTGAAAGAAACAGATTAATTTGGGAATGATTACTTGCTTTGTTAGTCTTCACTTTGTAGGAAGACTCTAGAAGCAGGACTCTATTAAATGATCAATCAGCCTAGTGAAAACAGATTTCAATAGGACTGGACTGTTATTGAGGAAGACACTTTCTAAAAAAAACCCAAAGCAATAACAATAAAAGATACACAAATTCAAACAACTCTGAGGTTCTACCTCCTGCCTATCAGACTGGAAAAGATGACAAATATTGTAAATAGCAATTGTTATAGTAGTTATAGAGAAACAGGCTCACTGATGGCAGAGCAATGAATTGGATCGACTTTCCAGAAAGCAAGTGACAAAAGAGATGAATTCAGAGAAACCTAGAAGGATCTGTATGGACTGATAAGAGCTAAATGAGCAGATGCAGGAGAACAATTCATACAGTGGCTATAAAGAGAAATAAGTAGGAGAGGTTTAAGTTCAGAACTATAATCAATGCAAGGATCAATTACAAATTCAGAAGACTGATGACAAGGCATGCTGCCCAACCTCCTGGGACAGAGATGATGGAGCAAAGCAGAAGGAGACGTGTGAGACACATATGGCCTACGTGTGGAGCTACTCTGCGTGGTCACACTCATCTGTTACCACAGAGGGCTTTTGCTTTTGCTTTTTTTTCCTCCCAAAGGGCTAGTAATAACCGATGTCACAAAAAGAGGAAGTGAGGGTAGGGACCAAGCATTTATTACAAACTATGTGCCAGGTACTATGCTAAGTGTTTTAACAAGTATTATCTCATTGGATCATTTGAAAAGAAAGAAAAGAGCATCAATAAATCATTTTTAAAAATACACAGAAGAAAGGAGGAAGTCCAGAAGGGGACACCAAAAGAAGAGCAACAATGGAAATACCATGTTAAATTTCACATATACTTTTTTAAAAAAAAGAAAACGAGCTGTACAAGTTTCAGAATGCAATATGTCATCTTTTTCTACAATGAAATATCTAGGTTTGTTGAAGTTTGTCAAGTTCATAATAAAAAAATTTAAATGCTTTTAAAGGGTTTTTTAAGTGTAGCAGAAAGAACTCTGGAGGCCTGGGTTCAAATCCTGGATCTGCCCTTATTAGATGTATGGCTGGGCAAGTCAGTTCAGCTCTGCCAAAACTGAGAAGTTTTCTCACCTATAAAAACAGTGAAGATAGTCCTTGGAAGACTATTATCCACACGGGGTTGTAGCATGGAAAGCATTTTGTAAATCTTAAGTTCATATGTAAATGAGTCACTTAATTTTTTAATAAATTGGAATCACTGTTATCAATCAGCCAAGACACATTTTTGGCAAGCACCTCACTATGTACTATTCCTGTGATGGCAAAGGCACAGAACACAGACCGTGAGAGTTGGAAGGACCTTAGATATTATCTAAATCAAATTCCTCATCTTACACAGTGTAAAACCCAAATCCTTACAGGGAGCCAATCCTTATCTTGCGGGCAAAAATATCTAGCAATCATTTTCATATGGAGAAATCAAAGTTTGGATGCAATCTATCAGTCAATCAACAAGCTCATCATGGTGCTAGGCACTATGCTCATTTGTAGTGTGGATACAAAAAGCACAAAAAACAGCCCACGCCCTCAAGAAGCTTACATTCTAGTAAAAGATATGACATGTAAATAATTAATTACATACAAGATACATACAATAATAATATGCATATGAAATAAAAATAGGCTGTAGTTATAAAGCACTTTCACATAGATTATCTCATTTGATCAACCCTGTCATTTCAGTCATCAGTTCAGGTCAATGAAGTAAATATTTACTATCCTCAAGTAAGGATGCAATGAAGGCACTGGCAGTGATTATCCAGAGAAGCCTAGGCAGATAACCACTGGCTACCTTCAACTCTTTGAGGGACTGTGATGTCAGACAGGGACCTGTACTACTCAGTGTAGCTCCAGAAGGCAAGGCTAGAACCTGGTGAGGTAGACAGTACAATTATCATTTTCTTTTACAGATAAGGAGACAAGTTTAAAAAGAAAATGAATTATAGGGCCATAAATTTAGACCTAGAAAGGTCTGATGACTAAGAGGTCATTGAGTCCAATCCCTTCATTTTACAGATAAGGCTCAGAGAGGTTAAGATCCTTCCCCACAGCCACAGGGCTTATTCAGTGTCTGAGGTAGGATCTGAACTCAGATCTTTCTTTCTCTAAGTCCAGTGCTCGATCAGCTATGCCAAGATGCCTCCTTAACTATATATATTCACACAACTAAGTTTGACTCCAAGTCTACTGTCTCTAATGCTACCCACGATGCTAAGCTCTTAAGAGAAGACTCATTCACATTCCATCCCTCTGAAGTTGAACAGGGATCAGAATGTCCTGACATGTCCCTAGCCACTGAAACATTCAAAGTACAAGGTCATGTTTGTAACCTTTCAGTTGCCTGTAGTGTGGTGTGTGGAATGTGCCTACTGGGAGGAAGATGTGATGAAGGCCACTTCCTGTCCAGAGGAAAATTCCAACAATGCCAGGAAGCAGCCAGGCACTATGGGAATGTTCAAAGAGGGAACTATAGCTGGGTGTAGAAAATCAACAAACAGAGACCAAGCAACTTCAAACCACAGGCTTCAGCCCTGAGATGAAGCACCCAGCCTGGGAAGAGAATGCTCAGAACCATAGGCCAGAAGGAAATCAGTCACTGTGCCCTGGATACTAAGCTCCCCTTCCAAGCCACTTCCTCTTCATAGACTCCCCAGCATGCTATCTGTCTCCAAAGGAAATAATACACTGAGAAGGGAATTTTAGGATGGAGCACTTTTCCAGTTATCTGAATACGTCAGAGGAGACACAGAAATTGGCTCAATATTAACAGCCGGTGTCTTTGTTGCCTAGGTTTTAAACATTAGTCAGAGCATACTTTGATAGTTCAAAGAGCACTGGTTTTATCAGGGTAAGTACTGCCTCCAGTGCAGACTACCAGCCCTCCATGACTTTAAGAGCCATGACCGGCCTGTGACTAACCTGGTATGAACCACTTCAAACTCAGCTACGCCTCTCTCTGGATGACACACATCCAGCCAGAGTGCCACCAGGCCCTTCCTCAAAGACCTCTTGGAGATTTCACTACCTTCATATCCTGTCTTTGAGAACACAAGATCACTTCAACACCAAGGGGAATGAGGCACTTTGTATGATGTGTGATGCTATAACATAAAATTACTGTTTAAATTTTTAAAAAATTTCTACCATACAGGAAAAAAATGTTTGTTTGTTTTTGTGGCTAACAAAATTTGTCAACTCTATTTATGGATTAAAAGGAATGAGAAATTCCTATCAGCTGTAATGGCAAAATTAATTATCTGATCCTCAAATGCCTTTCTAACCTTATCATAGGATTATGGGAATTAGAATGAAAGGGACTTTAAATTCAAGGCCATCTAGCTCAACTCCAGCAGGAAACACAGGTATGTAGGTAGCAAAATTAGGAATCAATTTCAAGTCTTCTGACTAGGAGTTTATGATCTGGTGAACAGGCCATGTTTACCCTGTCTTACTTTGCCAACCAAGGGCTCTTTCCACTATGCACTACCCTGCCACCATTAATTTTTCCTATCTCAATGATTCTAACTGGATTCCACATGATAGGAACAAGGATTTCCTAAGAAAATATTGATGCTAGTGCTATTTCCTCTTCTTGGATATTAAATTATGCATATATGAAAAATATTTATTATTTGGCATTTTGCAGGGCATGAAAAAAGGTCAAGAGGTGAATTCGTGGAATGCATAGTGAATTCGTGGAATGCATAGAGGTGAAGGTCTTTGAATCAAGATCTAGAATCAGACCCTAACTGACACCATGTGCCTGCCCACCGCCAAGCCTAACCTCTTCCTCTCAGTGTCCCAAGTCATTCCTGAAGACAGAGTTCTAAACCACTGCAGGTCTACATCACTAGAAGGAAGTTCTATTCTCTGAATTTATCACAGCAACCAAGTCTCAGGTATGGACATACCCAGAATGAAAGGAAAAGAAAACAGCCTTAAATTCCCTTTATTTTGCTAGTAATGTTCCAACTCAACTTTCACTTTAAGGATATTCCACACCCCCCAGTACCCACCACGGTACATTCTGGAATACCCAATTCCCCAGTCCAGTTCTGTCTGCAGGTAGCTAATGTGGGAGAGACCACACTGAAATTTGTCCCTCTACCCAGGCAAACTGTACGTGTTTCGCTGCCTTGCTGGGCCTGGAGTCTGGAAGACCTGAGTTCAAATCCAGCCTCAAACACCCACTAGCAGCATGACTCTGGGCAAGTCACCTCAATTCCTCTGCCTCAGTATCCTCATCTGTAAAAGGCGGAGAATAACAGTGTCTACCTCCCAGGGCTGCTGTGAGGATCAAATAAAGTAATGTTTGTTAAGAGCTTAGCACAGTGCCTAGAACATAGTTAGCACTACATAAACTTTAGCTATTATGATTATTGTTGTTAAATCAGTCCTAAAAGTGATAGCACCCAGGAAATTGCAACATAGGGACCTCCACAGCAGACAATGATCATCTTATCTTGCCTGGTGGTCCAAGTATTCAGTATTTGCAAACTGCAGGGGGTTAGTGCTCAGAACTGACCACAGGTTCCACAACCAACACACTGACACACTAGGACTTCTGTGTGACTTCAAGTGCCCCCATTGAGCTATTCTAGTTTATAAAAAGAAACCTAACCCTAGTAGAGAGTTCACTGCAAAGTCAACACTCCTGAATTCTGAAGAAGTTGGTTGTTTGTTTTTGTTTGGGGAAAAAAAAAAAACACACCAGGAATGTGCCAGTAAGTAAATATAGCACAGGGACATCAAACAGGGGATGGAGAAGACTCCCATCTGGACTTGATAGAAAAGTACTGTTATGTTCAAAAAAAATTTTTTTTCTTATGCCTAAGTTTAAATACTGATTCCTTTCTGTCCTCTATTTCACAACCCTTAGTATATTCAGGAAACAATCTGAATGTAGAAAACATTCCTTTTTTTAATTGCTTGCAGGATAAAGTCCAAACTCCTGAGCTTGCCAGCTTGCCGTTCAAGGTCCTCCACATCTGCCCCCAAATACCTTTCCAACTTTCCTACTACTACTTACTCTTTGTCAGCATTTCCTAAATTGAATCAACTTAAGTGAAGACAAATTCCACAAGAATATTTTCATACAGCAACATTTCCTCTAAAATATTTACATACTGTATCCCCCAAACTCCCTGAAGGTGAATGACTGGTTTTCATTTCATCTTTGTATCCCTAGCACCTAGAAAGTGCATTGCACAAGAAGGTGCTAATGCTTATTGGACTGGATATGACATCACACAAACACACACACACACACACACACACACACACACACAGAATGAGTACTTACTACTGCCAATATGGGGGGTGGGTACAAAAAAACCTTTTAATTTCCTCTGTTTTGCTCCTTAATTTTCCTGACCCCTTCCCCCCAAGCATTTCTCCTATGTGTATTCTATACCACCAGTCCAACATTTGTGGCTTCTGTCCTTGTAGTTCCAGACCAAATTAGTTTGAAAACTGTGCCTGCCTTACATGAATGCTTTCCTCTCATCAAACTGGTGTCCATAATGTCCCAGGTACATGCTACTCATATTCTTCCAGACTTCTCTGATGACTGCCCCCCCAAACAATCTCTCCCTTCTCTGAACGCACAGTGATACTGCATGTAGTTCATTGGAAAGATCACTGGATTTGGAGTCTGAGGACCCAGGCTCAAAAATCTGACACTGCCACTACCTGTGTGGCCTTGGACAAATAAGAATCTCTCTGGGCCTCGACTGCTTCATCACATAATTACGGGGTTGCCACCCTCCCACCCCTCTGTGAAGGCGTGGGATCCGCTGGTGTTGAACACTGCACATGTTTCCAGGCTTTTTCAATGGACTGATCAGTCATGCTGATTTTTTACCCTCTCTTAAAAAAATACTATTTACTATTAAGGCATGAGCCTCTGGGAGGGGAAGGGAGAGAGGGAAGGATCCTGGGGATAACCATGAGGAAGTAAGAAACAGAGGATATCAATAAAAATTTATTTTAAAATATTTAATTAGTTGGACCTCTAATAGAGATCCCTTCTAGCTATGATCCTTATAAACTGATGATCTTATGCTGTTTACATAAAACACTTCCTATATACAATGAAAGTCAAAAACAAACAAAGGTCTGTTTCCATTTTTCATGATCTAACTTCTCTCAAGCCCTCAATGTGGTACCAAGGCCCAAGGGGTACCTAAGTCATGGCAGGTCCTTCCAAACTGCAAATGCTTAAAACTTCTGGCCCAGTGATAGACCATATTCCTGTCATCCAAGTCTCTGCCAAACTAACTGAGTTCAGAGAGTCTTATTATTAAAAGGATGCTCCCAAGGTAGGCCATAGCAACTTGGTAAACCATCTCCTAAGATTTCATTAGAAGGGCCACAACCAGCATCAATGGAGGGAATACCTACAAAGAAGAGAACACAGATCTTTGAAGTATGACCTGACTAATGCTCAGTTTAGCCCATGAGACTCCAGTTAACATTCACAGTAGCCTGTCAATCTTAAAATTCAGATGAAATTTGTTATATCTTTCACAGAGCAGTCAAATAAGTCTTAGGGAAAAATTGCTCACATATTTTAATTGCTAATAAATAAATAAATGATTGGCTTTTTAAGAGTCTTGGTTCAGTGCGGATAATGTTAATTCTTCTCAGATTTATTAAATCATGAGCCAGCCCTTCCACTCACTGTTGGTCATGGAAAAACACCAAAGACTGGTGCTCTCTCTTTGACAGCCCTGACTTCCTTACTTCTTGAAATGGGAAGTAAAACTCTCCTACCAATATTTTTGGGGGTAAAAACTGTCTCATACAAAATTAAGGAAAACAAAGATACAGAATAGTGCTAGGTGTCATGCAGAATTCAAGCATGGAGTCTGCCCATTTAAGTAAGGAAATATGGTGGTTTAGAGAGCAGAGGTTCTCAGGCCTGTGAACTTAAAAAAAACAAACAACCAAACCATTCTATGTCCATATAATCAGAGAGCTAGTTTCCTTTGTAATCCTATGTATTTAATTTTATGCATGTAAAAATATTATTCTGAAAGGAGTCCATAGGCCCTTTAAGAACCTTAGCTCTGGAGGTCAGGAAAGCTAGGTTCAAACCTCTGGGTTGGCCATTCATCAGCTTTGTGACCTCAGGCAAATCATTTCCCTTTCTGTGCCTTTTTTCCTTCATCAGTGAATTGAGGGGGCTAGACTGTATAGTCTCTAGGGTCCTTTGAAGCTCTAAAATGACAAATTCTAGATTTAAAACATCCAGCACTGATGTAATTACAGACATAGTCACAAGGTCTAAACTAAACATACACAGCAATATGAAAACAGAAAGATAAGGATAGAGATGCAGGGCCAGAAAAATATGACCCCCAAGTCACCACTGGCAGCCTTATAGGTTTTTTTTTAGGTCAAATCCCTAGGGCCTCTCCACTCTACTCCCCTGCCTTTCATTTTCCACTGACTGTTAGCACAAGCTGCCTCTCCTCATTGATTCCTCTCTCTTTAACTGGGGAAAAGGGTGGTGAGGGAAAATGTCCCTCTGGGAGAAGTAGTCAGTCAGTCAGGGTGGGGGTGCAGTGGGGAGTAGGGCTTTTGGGGAGTCCTTTAACTATGTAAGGGGAGAGGCCAGAAAATAGTTTCAGCAAATCTTCTGAATAAATGCCAAGTTCATCAATTACATAACAATGAAACCTCATTTCTGTCTATGTCTATTCTGCACTGTGGTAATTGTCAGAAACTTTCTGCTTATTGCCTACTACTCAGTAGGCCCCAGGAGTCATCTACTGACTTTATCTAATACACCTACAATAAAATAAACAAGTATAATCCTTTCTAATCTATCCAAAACCACTCACAATTGGTTAATCTTTTTACTGGATGCTCAATCTTTTTAACTTTTGTTGCTACTGTTTTAAAGAAAAAAGCCATCAATTTTATATATCCTTTATTATTTCATATCATATGTAATTTGCCATGGTTGTAACTCGGAGGTTGAGGGCTCAATCCTGTCTCTGCTGAAAACTACACTGTCACCCTCTGTTTTCCCATCTGTAAAATGAGGGGGTTGGCTAGATAATCTTTCAAGTTCCTTTCTTCTCTAAGGTTCTGGGAACCTCTCTCTAGTTAATGAGGCTTCTCCAGATTTTGTGATCAATGGCCTAGGACCACGTCATTTGCTCTAGAGTGTCACAAAGCCAAACTCAAAGGAGGCCAGGTAACAGCTGACAGTCCTTGGATGGAGGCCTTTCACAAAGCCCTGCCAGGCAAAAGTGGCCTCTTCTTCCTCCTCAAGCTTTTCATAGCACTTTACACTTCTCATACTCCAG
This sequence comes from Petaurus breviceps papuanus, assembly GCF_028583685.1. NCBI lineage: Eukaryota > Metazoa > Chordata > Mammalia > Diprotodontia > Petauridae > Petaurus > Petaurus breviceps. The sequence goes on along the minus strand of NW_027187344.1, from coordinate 6,738,854 downwards.
TCTGTATTGGCTATCTGGGGACTTCTTACTTCCCATATTTATTATCTCCATAAAGGAACAACAACAAAACAAATGAGATTGAATGCTGTGAAATGTTAATGACCAACCTTGGCCCCACTAAAGGGATAAAAGGAAAGACGTCCTCTACCTCCTTTGCAGAGGTGAGGGGCTGTTGTATGAAATATTGCATATGTCAGGCTTTTTTCAAAGTGTTGGTTAGCTTTGCTGAACTCTCCTCCCCTCCCACCCTTAAATTAATATTAAAGGATGGCTCTCTGGAAAGGGGCAGTGGGGAAGAATACAGCAATCTGTAATATAGCAATCTTAATACAGTAATCTGAAAATAAAAGATAGCAATAAAAACTTAACAAAATAAAATTTTTAATGAACTTTGGTGGTAGGGAACAACTTAGGACCACAGAAAGTAGGCAGTTTTCCCAAGTGCAATCTACCTTGCTGTGCTGTTCAATTCTGGGCCCAGCTTTAAGTGTTCTTCTGTAGTACTTGTCCAGTAGATAGGTGCTGATGGTGTAACCCAAGGGGGGTCTCATGTATCTTGATAATGTATTCCCAGTCATAATGTTCAATAAATCAGTAACTTACCAAAAAGTTTGCTGGGACCTGCACTTTCCCAATAAGGAAATTCCCTCCACCAATGCAGACTGGCTACTATTCTACCCTCTGCAGGCTTAGCCTGCAATGAGAGATTATATGACCTGCCAAGGGTTATACTTGAATATATCAGAGAAGACTTAAATCCAACTGTTCCTATCTTTGATGATGGCTTTTTACTTATTATACTAGGCTGCCACTTGTGTTACAGATAGCAGGGTTTTAAAAAAATGCAAATTTGTTTTTGCTAGCATGTTTTTGTCACATACATACACACATATATTCTTTCGGTCTTCTGACAACCACATTGGGTAAACAAGTATTTCTAAACTCCTTTAACAAACTCAGTATAAATAAAGAGCAATATGGGGTAGCAGAAAGGCCACTGAAAGCAAGGAGAACTGCCAGTGACTAGTCATGAGGACTCCCTTAGACAAGCTTCTACAGAACAGGTGATTGGACTTATTCACCTCTAAAGTCCCTCCTGTCTTTAACAGTTTTTGATTGCATCTGTTATTTCTTCCACATAGGGAGCTGCCACCAATAGAGATCCACACCTGCTGTGCAACTCAGCCTTAGAATTTCCTGGGTCATTGAGAGATCAGGGCCACACAGCCAGGGGCCTGTGCTCTATCCATTACACCAGGAGCTATTTACCTTTTTTTTTTGGCATCATGGACCCTGCTGGTAGTCTGGTGAAGCCTATGGACACCTTCTTGGAAAAATATTTTTAAACATATAAAATAGAATACACAGGATGACAAAGGAAACCAATTCTATTGAAATGAAGATTATGTTTTTTTTCCCCATCTAAGTTCATGGACCCTCTGAAATCTATCCATAGACTCCCAAGAGGAACCCAGGTTAAAAGTCCCTATACTATGTATGCCATTGCTGCTTCTCTAACAGGATTGTTCTAAATTAGTTTGGTTAATGTTAATCACTTGAAAGGATCTTCCGGCTTTAGCAGCAAAAGATTAAAATGATGGGACTACTTAGGCTTCTGCCATCCCTCCAAATGGGGCAACTATCACTCATGACCACCTAAGGTTCCCAGACACATTTAAATGAAGCCACCAAATGCCCCTATAGAGGCAGAGGCTAATAAGGAAGAACCAAACAAATAAATTAGCCTTTCTCTCTTTAACTTAACCATGGAAATTAATCAAAGGAAAGGCTTGATGGGTATTCATCACCTTTCTTAGGGCTTATCACAGGCAATTTATGAGTCTGCCTGTATACAAGAATCTTCAGTGGATTTTGGTATTTCATCTGTCACCAAAAGCCAGGAATGTCCTCTATCATTTCTCCCTCACTGCTAAACAAAGATGGTTTAATTAATCCGGATAGCATCCCTACAGCAGAGAAAATTGAGACAGCTTCTATATTCCTTAGGAGTGGCAGGCGGTAGGGAAGAATAGGAGAAGGGGAAAGAAATGCTTGTCTTGAGCTTGGCAACAGGCTACCCGCATTTCTTGGGTTTTGCCATGTGCCTTTAAGACAGACATAAAGGAAAGCAAAATCAAGTTTTTTTATCAATCTAGTTCACCAGTGCTCCTAATGCAGCTAAAATGAGATGCCATCCATTTTTCTTCTAGATTCAGCAATTTAGAAGCTTGGTTCTTGGTCATAAAAACCCATCCAGTGGCATTCAACAGTCTCAGATGCTTGTCAGAGTTGAAAGGGAGTTAGAAGTCACTGAAACAAATCTCATTTTGCAGATGAGGAAACTGAGGCCTAGAGATTAAATGACTACTCAAGGTCACAAAGACCTTGTGGCAATGCTGGGACAAAAGTCCAAGGGCTCCTGACCCTTAAAACAGTACCCCATTCCAACTCTGAGTTCCCTCTCTTTAATAGTGAGTCCCAATTATATTGCAAAAGCCAAGATACAACAGCAAGGTAAAATAGAAAGGGCAATGGGATAGAGGCAAGAGGACTTAGGTTTGGCCACTGACCACCTAGGGTGATGTTGGGCAAGTTAGTGTAAGTGTCTGAGTAAATGAAGGGGTTAGACCTAGAGTCAGGAAGACTTGGCTTCAAAGCCCACCTCAGATAGCAGCTATGGGACCCAGCAAGCCTCCTGATCTCTCCCCACATCAAGTTCTATTGTTGCACGACAGGGCTAGACTGTATGCTATCTATGGGCCTCCCCTTTTCCAGCTCTCAGGTTTCTTCTGGTTCTAGATCTATAATCCTATGATCAAATCTCAGAAAACTGCCTAAGAGCTTAAATTGGTGACAGTTAAAAACCAAACAGGGAAGCTCCCTGCTAAGGCTAAGAAAAGGGTCCTTCCAAAACGGCTTCCCTTCACTCATTTTTTACTAAACATAAATTTTAGGCCATTTCTATACTGGAGAACCCCCAGTGTCATGAACAGCTGGCAGATGCAGACACACCTTAATAGTTAAGATGGACAGAGGGGTTAGAAAACACCAGGGAAATCCTAAGCCATTTCAACTGAAGACAATGCTGGCTTCTCTGAGTCTGCTATCACTTTTGCTAGTTTAAGTCTGTAGTGAATGAGATTTGCAGGTTCCAGCTTCTAAAAGGTGACAATATATCATGAAAGGAACACTAGGCTGAAGTAGATGACCTGGATTCTAGAACCAATTCTTTGTCTCAGCTTGAGCAAGTCCCCAACCCCCTCAATTTCCTCACCTAGAATATGAGGGGACTGGACTAGGATGGTTTCTAGGGTCCCTTCCCAGCTCTAAAGTTCTAAGATTTCTGTCCTCTTTCCACTGTATAACCCTGGACAAGTCTTTCAACTTCTCAGAGTCTTGGTTTTTCAGTCTATCAAAGGAGCCTAGCACACCTCCCCTCTACCTTTCAAGAATATTATGAGGTCAAACAAAACCATAAAAGTGACTGTGCCATGTGGCAAGGGGTAGGAAATGCCATATGAATGCAAAGTATTTTTATAAATAATTATTAAATACCTCTTCCATGACTGGTGCTATAAAAAGCATCCTCTAAATTGTCTCCACCCTTATTATACATTAAACTCTAGCCAAGAATCATAGGATGTTCGAGCTGGAAGTCCAATCTCCTCATTTCAGAAGGAAACAGATGGACAGAGGCGAAGCTCCGGCCTAAGTCTATACACCATGAAAAAGGCCTCCTGACTGCAACAGTCATTACAATACATCAGCCAGGAGTTTTGCAGGGTTGTACAATGTCCTACCTTCCTACTCAAATATTTTCCTTTGGGAAAAAGCCATAGCATGTCTTTTAGTACAGAAAGGCTACGCAAAGGGAATTTGTGTTTGGTTTCAATGACACTTCTGATTTTTCTCATAGCAACATTAGGATGTGGTTGTCACTAATATGAAGGTCCTTTGGCTTCCAAGGCATATACTGAAAAGGGCATTTAATAAAGGCAAAAAAGATCTTCAAAGACCATCAGACTGAGAATGAAGAGATGTGAACTCTGGTCCTGCCACAAAAGAGCTCTCTGGCAAATCACTTCTCCCCTCTCTAGACCTCAGTTTCCTCCCCGGCAAAATGATGAGAGTTAGGTGAAATTCTTCCTATGGTCCCTTTCAGTGCTGACATTCTTTCAGAGAAGATAGGGCAAAAGTGATTATTCACACCCAGTAAACAAACAGAACAATTGTTTCCAGCTTTAGTTTTTTATGAGATTTTTCCCCTCTCTTTGTCCATTTGTGAAATGTAGCCACATCACATTCCATGGGGCTTCAGCTGTCTTCTTTTCTCTCATGTCCATTCCTTCCCTTTCCAAACATTACAAGCATCTGATTCTTGCTCCAATGGGTCTGAGGGCTGAGCTTGGGTAACTGGACAGTGTGAGGTCTACAGCCACATCTGTCAGGCCTCCCCCAAAGCTAGACCACTTAGAGAGCTGTCAGGAAGTGCATGAAATCACCCTCTTCTGTCCTGAGCTCTGGGAAGCCCTCCACATATACCCAAAGGTCTGATATCCCTATTGCTCTTCTACAAAGCCAGGGCAGTTTTCCTCACTTCCAAACTTAACTTGCAGGAAAGTTACTGCTGACATTAGCAGGCAAGTAAGAATTAATTTGGGAGTGGGAAGGAGGGGTTTTGCTTATAACTTAAGGTTTCTCGCCCCAGCCAACACCATGGGATACCAAATTGAAGACACTTCCAGAATAGAAACTGAGCTAATTCTGCAGCAGGTAGTAAAGGCAGAGGTGGATTAATGCTGAGGGTACAGGCCAAAACACTCTAAAAAAAACTCCACCAGGATGCACAGGATCCCGGATTTAGAACTGGAAAGGACAACCTTGCAGATTATCTAGTTCAACCCTCTCCTTTTGGGAAGTGGCATCACCAGGCTATGAACCTGGGTCCTCTGACTTCAAATCCAGCATTCTTTTCAATCAATCGTTCTGCCTCATTCCTTAGTCTTCAAACAAAAAGTGGGGGGGGGGGGAGGAGGCAGGGAAGAGGGAGAGGGAAGAAAGGAGAGAAAGAAGGCAAATTTCCCCCTTTGAGTTTATCAAATGTCAATTTTCTAATTATCTTCTCTAGGCCCTTCTCTAGCACCCTAGAGTAAAACTGAGCACACAACAGAGGGCACATTCATTCATAAGCTCCCTGAAACGTAATTGACAACAAATGGAGGAAGACAGAAGAATATGTAATAAGGACCCCCCAACTGACATAAACCATTGAGACATTTCAGAAAGTGGCAGTTGATAGAGACAAAGAAAGCCAAAGTGAAATCTTCAATCAGATGAAGCTGTTAAATGGGAAAATAGCAGGTAGGGATAGTGACCACATCTCAGAAATTCATTAAGGAGGCCCCAATGAACAGATCTTGAATAACAAAAGCCAGGGCTGGGCAAAGCTGACACTATTGGGTGAACAGTCACTCAGTGGCTGGATGCCATGAAGACGATTGTTGTTCACAAATGGGTTAGACCATGACAGTCACAGACAGATGACTTCTTCTGGTCCCTTCTAATTGTGACCAGTCTCCATAAGGATAAAAGATTTATTTCAGCGGAGTTACAGTTCCTTTTCTTTAGTTCTCTGAACCTCCATAGAATGTATCCTTGAACGCATCCTGGCTTTACTAGAAATTTACAGAGGGAGATAACTAAATATTGACCAAATGATTCCTTTATAAGTTTTGACATAGGACCTCAGCTAACTTTGTGCCCTCTTATCCAAGAAACTGTCTATAGTCCAGGGGTAGGGAACTTGTGGCCTCAAGGCCACATGTGGCCTTCCAGGTCCTTGGGTGTGGCCTTCTGAGTCCAAGTTTTACAGAACAAATCCTTTTATTGAGGGGACTTGTTCTGTGAAGTTTGGATTCAGTCAAAGGACCACACTTGAGGACCCAGAGGGCCACATGTGGCCTTGAGGCCACAGGTTCCCCACCCCTGGATACCATTAGCTTCCTCCAATGAAACACAGCAATGGACAGTTCATTGAGTATAGGAAACTGCTTTTAAATGGAAATTTGAGACTAAGAATCAGAGGGCTCCACAATTTGAGTTTATTTTTCAAAACTGTCTAACACGGCAGAATGGATACAACTTCTGGCCAGGAAGGGGTATGGGTTGTTTTTCAGGCAGGGTATATATACACACACACACAAATATACATACATACATATATATATTTTAACACCTAGTATATGCTCAGCACGGCCAGGTGTTGTGAGGAGTAGAGGAGACTAATGAATGATAACAAAGATGCCTGACGAGCACTTTACAGACATTACCTCACTCAATCTTACCAACAACCATGTGAAGGAGTTACTACAGTATAGGTGTGATTATCATCATTTCATAGATGAAGAAAGCTCCGAAAAGTTAAGCACTTTGCCCACAATTTCACTAACTAAATGTCAGAGGCTGAATTCAAAAAAAAGGGTCTCCTCTGGCTCCAGGTCCAGCACTCTTCCTAAGACATGAAGACATTTTAAGGTGAGAGGATACACAGAAAGATAGGCAGTCACAGAATCTTAGAGTAGTGGAAGGGACCAACCCCCTCTGGAGAGGGGAACTTACCCAAGGTCATATAAGCAGAGCCAAGAGTAGAACCCATTCTGTGGACTCCTAGTCTTGGGCTTTGCCCACTGAACTCTGGCACAACAGGAAGCCAAGAGGCTAAACCCATGAAATCCCTGATTCTCTTAGTCTTAGCCCCTGAAAATGGACACAGTTTTAGGGGGTCAGAATGGGAGTGGGAGGAAAGCTCTCTTCAGGAACAGAGCTTCAAGGTTTGAAAGGATCTTGGCAACAAGTAAAATCAGGCAGCATTTTCAAGCCTCTCCTCTTTCCATTTCATCATCTTATTGTGGCAACAACAAATACATTCGACTGGAGTGAAGCATGACACTGCTTGGCTTACAGGCCATCTTCAAATTCGGTCTAATTTGGGAAATGGTTTTTCTGCAAACTAATACGTGAGTCATCTTTATAAGCCACATAGCAAGCTTGGTAATGATCTATTGGTAAACCCTCCTTCCCTCCCTCAACTTACTTTATAAAAGCCTGACGTAAGGGCCAGTATGGATGGAGACATAGGGACAGAAAACTGTGCAAAAGGAAAAGAAGTAGGTTTAAGAGGGTCAGCAGGTATTCAAAGCAACATGCCTCTAGTCTTTGCCCCTTCAATCCAACAGGCTACTGCTGTATTAATCAACTCTACTCTTGTGTTCAAAAAAACATCAATGACTCCCAGCCTTCCACAATCTGATCCCCTACCTACCTTTCCCCGCTTCACGTAGGTCCGTTCCCTTTACATAGCCTAAGCTCCTAAAAACAGACTGTTCACTTCTCTGTGTCTCTGCTGAGGTCACCCACATACCTGGAAAGCCCTCTCTCTCTGCCTCTTCAGAAAAGCTTTCCCTGGTTCTCCACCCCTAGGCCACAAATGATTTTTCCTCTTAAGTCATAGGGCTTTGTTTCATTCCAGTACTTATTATAGTCTATTTTATAACATATACAAGCACATACAGACATACACATATATAAAGTGTGCATGCATCTCTTCTCCCCAGCTGTCTTGTTAGGAGTTTCCTTCAGTGTCTATCACAATGCTGGCAGGTGCTTATGAAATGATTGGATCTCCACGGAAGTCCTCCCCAAATATCTGATCATGGCATGGAGCTGCTCCTGTCATTCCCATGCCTTGGCCCAGGCTGTCTGCCTGGCTCCTGTTCCACTCTCCCTCCTCACCTCCACCTCTCCTCCCAGAATCCCTAGCTTCTCTGAAGGCTCAGCTCAAGTGTCACCTCCTACCTCTACCAAGTCGCTCCTCCTCCACCTCCAGCTCCTCCTCCTCATCATCATAAACAGCTAGCACCTATAGAGTGCTTTAAAGTTCACAAAGCACCTTAACATAACCCTGGGAGGTAGGAGTTACTATCATTATCATTATTGTCATTTTATAGATGAGGGAACAGAGGCACACAATGGTTAAGTGACTTGCCCAGGGTCACACAGCCAATAGGTATCTGAGGCAGCATTTGAACTCAGATCTTCCTGACTCTAGGGCACCACTTAGCTGTCTCATAAATACAAAAGTGAAATAGTCTCTACCCTCAAGGAGCTTACATGGGTAGGGAGCACATATGATATGTTTAAAAAAAAGTTAAAGCAAAATAAATACAAAGTGATTGGGGGGAGAGGAGGAGGAAAGGATAGGAGATTAAGAATTGGGTAAATCTGGAAAGGCCCTTTAATGTCAGCACTTGAACTGAGCCCCAAAGGCACCTAGGATTTCCAAGAACCCTAAGTAAAGATGGAGAATATTCCAGGCATGGGGTATATACAGTCTATGCAAAAGCAAGGAGGCAAGAGATGAAAGGTGCTAGTAGGCAAAAGGGTGAAAATCTGTCATTCTGGCTATAGTAGAGTACACAAGGGAGAACAATGTGTAATCAACCTAGAAAAGTGGGATGCACTCATATTAGAAGAGCTTTAAAAACCAAACCAAGGAGTCAGTATATCACCCTAAAGGCAATGGGGAGCCACTGAAGCTTCTTGAGCAGAGGAGTGACATACCCAGCCTAGCATTTCAGGAATATCAAAGAAGGGAATGGTTTGCAAAGAGAAGAGTTGGCTACAAGAAGATGGGTCAGTGGGTTATCACCAACAGCCCGGGACGGAGGTGGCGGTTAGACCTTAGACTCCGAAGGGGAACTGACACCCTGCGTGGAGCAGGCACACTAGAAAGAACTCAGATACCCTGACCCCCACCCCAGCACTCTTCCCGCTAGCTTGGCTTGGAATGGATTTCCATTAAACTTGTCCCTCTACGTCTAAGTTGTTTCCCACCCAATCTATTCTGCCCATCACGCCCAGGTTAATCCTGATGCTGCTCTAGTCTACTCATGTCACTCTTAGAAATGCTGATGGCTTTCCCATCCCATCACCTAAAGGATAATGTTCATGCTCCCTCTTAGCACCTTGTATGACCTGGGCTCCCACCTACCTTTCCATGCCGATCTCTCTCACTTCTCTCTGGGCCTGATCATTGGCCCTGGAGCTCACCCAGCACAAATCAAACACTCCATCACCACCAGCAGTTCTGTTTCAGACCTGCTACCTTCTGCATCCCTTGTTCTGGAATATCTTCTGCCTTCTCCAAAGCCTTCAACATCCAATATCAGTCTGAGCTCAGAATCTCAAGGTCAGAAGGGACCTCTGAAGTTATCCAGCCCAACCTGAACTTGAACAGGAATCTTCTCTACAAAATAGCTGGGAAGTTGTCTTCCAGTCTTAGTCTGAAAGTCTCCCAGAGGCAGCAGCCCCTTCTATTTTTGGATGGATTGAATTATTAACAAGTTTTCCCCTTAGAGCGAATCTAAATCTGCCTTCTCTGCATCCCCCCTTCTCTCTGTTCTTCTAGTCTGCCCTCTGAACAAAAACCTCTTCCTGAACAACTCTAATCCACTCTAGAGGATTCTCTCCCTCCTCTGAATAGGTAAAGCACCTATCATCTGTACCCTTATTTGATGCATCATTCAACAACATTTAAGTGCTATCTACTGAGCTGGGCCTGTGAGGGATATGAAAGATCAAGGATTTAGAGCTGGAAGGGACCTGAGAGGTCACTGCATCCACCTCCCTCCCTCTTCATTTTATAGATGAGAAAAATGAAACAGAGTGAGGTGAAGGACCCTCCCCCACAGTCCCTTACACAGCTAGTAAGGGGCCCCAGAGAGAATTTGAAGCCAGCTGCCTGACTCGAAGACCAGTCTCCTTTCTACCATGTCATAGTGACTACAAAATCTCTATCCTCAAGGGCCTTCCAATCTAAGATAACACTGTTTCGGTACAATTCTTGTATTCTTATTTAATTGTCTATGTCAGTGTCTTGATTTCATATTAGAGTATAAGCCTCTTGACAACTAGGATTGAATTTTTGAATTTGTACCACCACCGCACTAAGCACACAGTAGACACTCAATAAGTGTTTGCTGACTAAGTACACTGACAGACTCACAAAAATATTCTAGCCAACCTTTCATTGGCTGAATCATGGGAGGAACCTTTGCAGAAGACATCTAAAGTCAATTTAAACAAAACTTTTGAGAAAACCAGGTCTCCTCCATAGAAACAGGGGCACCTGCATTGCACAGTAAACTAGAGAGAAGGGTTATCTGTTTCACTGCATTTAGATAGGGGCACATGCTGAAATATTCCCAGACAGACCATTATGCATCACGTTTTAAAAAGACCTCATGCAAAAAAAAAAAAAAATCCTGAAAAATTCTATTCTACAAGCTGTTCTTCTGTTGTCTGAACATAAGACAATAAAAAAAAAATTTTTGAAGATACCACTAATTCAGAAACAATCCAGACTTCAGATATGTTACCATTCTGATTGAATACTGCTCAAGAAGTCCCTAAGAAATTCTGCACAGATTAACATGTGATATTTCTGGAAAAGCACTTGTCCAGTGATGGGACACATGGTGGTGCCCACTAGGAAAAAAATGGTACAAGTTAGTGTACCCCTGGAAAATTCCTGCTTATAAACAGATGCCCAGAGCAATGATCTATCCAAAGAAAGACCCACTGAATCATCTAGCTTATTCTCTTTCATTTTACAGAGGGGTAAACTGAGACCACTCCAGGGCTATATCATGGGAAAATGCATCTATCTATACCACTAAGACCAGAGGCCAGAAAACCACACCAAAATGATCAAAACAACAATAAAAGCAACAATAAAAAAACCCACTTCAGCCACCTCTGGAGCTTCCAAGATGGATGATCCCACCTTCTTAGTAGAAGGCTGTGAAACTTGTACACTATACTGCAACTAAAACTACTACTGCTCATTAACCATGGAGAGCCCTAGTCATCTTTCAGCTTAAGCACTATCATCATGTTTGCCCTGCTCATTAAACACAGCATAATTTTTAAATGCACTGCCCTATACGGAAAAACAGTCATCAAATCTTTGGAGAGGCTATCCCCAGGACTGGGAAAATCAGGCACCCAGGAGACAACCCTCCCAGATTTCTAGGAACACACAAAGAAGGGTGGAAGCAAAGATTTTTCTGAGGTTTGCATCAAGGCATTTAAGATAGTAGCGTCCCACCCTCAAGCCATGTGGGGTAGACACATGGACTGTTTCCAGATCTAAGCTAGTATGATAGGAAAGGCTGACTGAACTCTCAAGTGTGTCCACATAATCGTCTTTTCTGTTTCCTTCCAAGTACCAGGAGGACAATTCAAGTTCAATGCAAACACTGAGCCCATTACGAAGGGCACGCTTTAGCAGCGTTACTCATCTTATAAAAGGGAAACCAAGCCAGCTACAAACACATAGTTTAGGAGACACTTTTAAATGTGTCCTGACAGATCTCCTCCAGATCGGTAGATCCTCTCCCCAAACCCTTTCTTTAATGCATTTAAGAAAAACAAATACTTGGGGGGCGGAGGTCCCCCTTACGATTACATGGAAAACCTTGAGTTCAAGTCCTTTTAAAAAAAATAAAGTATCACACAATCGGAGAAATTGAGTTGCATGCAGTGTCCAGCAAGGAACTAAGGCCGACTGGGCTACACTCTACTGCCTTTTAACTACGGAGTTAAAAGACGCTCAGATTGAGGCCTCCAAGATGTCAGTTTCACTTCTGCTCCGCAGGCCGCTCAGGACACTGACCGACGGACAGACGGACTCGGCACGTAATAAGTATCTACATTTAAAAGCACTCGGGAGAAGCCCCCCTCCTCGGAGAAAACTTGCCGGACGCCGGCAGCCGGGGCAGGTTCCAGAGTCCGGCACACACTCGCTCGCTTGACCCCTTCATCCCCGGACCCACGGAGTCCTCGCCGCCTGGCTCCCCCACGCCTTCTCGGCTGGCTCCCCGCGGGGCGAGCGGCGAGAGGCAAAGCCCCGATCCCGGCCCCAGCTCGGCCAAGCGCTCGGCTCCGTAGGGAGGGGCGGGGGACCGCGGTTACGCTTGGGTGACAAAGCCCCAGGGGGACGCCCCGGCCCCCGCCAGACGCTATCGTTTCCCGGGACAAACGGGCAGTAGAAGCAGGGCCAGCCCCGCAAGCACGCCCCGCACAGCCCGCACCGCCCCACGGCGGGCGGGCCCAGGCCTCGGCTCCTCTCCCGGCCCGCTGCCTCCGGGCCCCGGAGCTCCCTTCCCTGCCGCCTCCTCCCTCACCTGCTTTCTCGATCTTGCCAGACATTTCCGGGCTGCGCCGGAGGCCGAGGCCGCCGTTCCTCCGCGGCCCGGGGCGCACAGGCCGGCGCGGGAGGGCGGCCCGGGGAAGGCTCCGCTCGGCCCTGGCTCGGCGGCGCCTCAGTCCCGCTGCCGCAGCATGGCCCGGGCTCGGGGGCTCCGGGGCTCCGTCCTTCCTTCCCCGGAGGGCGCGCCGGCCGAAGGCCGAGCGGACACTGCGGCGGCGGCGGCGGCGGCCGCTCCTGCTCCCGGAGCTCCCGGGCGGCGGCTGCTGCTCCCGCTGCGGCGGCTGCTGCTCCTGCTGCTGCTGCTGCTGCTGCTGCTGCTCCTGCTCCCGCTGCACCTCCTCCTCCTCCTCCTCCTCCAGCCGCCGCCGCCGCCAGGACCCGCGGAGCCCGGGCCGCCGCCGCCGCCAGCGCCAGCCGGGCCAGAGCCGGAGCCACAGCGCGACCTGCCGGGCGGCCTCCGCACGACAGCGCGCGGAGCGGCGGCCCAGACCAGCAGCGCCCTCGGCGGGCCGAGCCCGGAGCCGAGAGCCGGGAGCCTGCCGAGGCCTCTCTGCCCCGGGGACGCAGCGCCCTCTCCTGGCCCGAGCCGGGAGTCCGCCCGCCCACGGCCTTCCCAGCCCCGGCGACGCAGTGGCTTCTCCCGGGCATTTCCCTTGCCTTCCTGGAAACCGACCTTCTACCCCGCTCTGCTTCCTTACTCGCCGCGCGGGACCCAAAACGCTCTCCCAGCGAGGCCCCAATTATATTCTACATAACAGTTCTTAAGAACTTACTATAAGTCAGGCACCGTGCAAGCGCACGAATGAAATCAATAGGCCCTGCCCTCAAGAGGCTTACAATCTAATGGACCCACTCCCCCTCCCACATTGGTTCACTTTAGTCCCCTGAAACCCTGCGGCGTCGGCTGGGCAAGTTCCCCTCCGGTCACCCTCGCGGACCTAGAACCCTCTCCTAGCTCTGCTCCTTTTCTTTCTGATGAGGGGAGGACGACGGGGTGCGTACCCTGTCTACTTAGTTCAATTTAATTAAATTGGATGTTTATTAAACATGGCTGGGTGGCTAACAGATAGAATAGTGGACTTGGAGTTAGGAAGTGCTGAGCTCTAATTCCTCCTCAGAAGCTTGCTTAGTCAAGTGTGTCACAACTTCTGGCTGCCTCAGTTTCTTCATCTGTAAGATGGGATAAGAGCACCTATTTAACAAGGTTTGTGAGGATCAAATGAGGTAACACATGTTGAGCACTTTGCCAAGCTCAGAGCATAGAAATGCCCGCAGCAATGTTCAAAGCGCCCGGTGTCACTGGCGCTGTGGTCCCAGCTGCCTCTCGCTCCTTTCTGCCAGGATTTTTGCATAGATTCTATAAAGAGCAGGCAGAAGCAGATTATGAGGGAAGCCAAGAAAGGGTGAAGTTTTGCAAACTTGTGGCCCTCTCTGAATTGACTGAAATAGAAAAACATAAAAAAAAAGGCTCCCCAGGCATGGTTCACGCTTTCGTGACCTAGCTTCAGGATGGAGGGGGTGGTGGTGAAACCTGACTCCAGGATGCCATTTCCCAGTGTGACCTGTCTTGGGCTGCATGTCCACTGCTACTTACAGAAGCATGATTCAATGGACAGAGCGTTAGATTTGAGTTCCTGAATGATACTTATGTGACCTGGAGCTAGAGATGGGCTAGTAAGTGCTTAACTACCAGCTGGAGGGAGGTTGGGAGGGTGGGGATGGAGGGAAAGAATGTGCCCAAGACACATTTTAAGTTTAATCTTCATTATTTTTTAAAAATATACTATTAATATTTTACCCATCATTTTCTCAAGTCTAGACGATCAACAAAACAGTAAACCAAGGCATGATTGATAGCTTTGCCAATTTCTGAAGTGTAAAAACAGCGAAAATTTAACTGAGCTGGTATGATTTGGCTCAGGGGTATGATCTGCTGCCTGGGGCAAGTTGCTTAATGTCTGTAGGTCTTGGTTTCTTCAACCCTAAAATAAGAGTGGGGCAGCTAGTGGATGGAGTGAACTGTGTGGAAACTTACTAGCTGTGTGACTCTAAGCAAGTCACTTAACCCTGTTTGCCTCAGTTTCCTCACCTGTAAAATGAGCTGGAAAAGAAAATGGCAAACCACTCCAGTATCTTTGCCAAGAAAACCCCAAATGGGGTCACAAAGAGTTGGACAGGACTGATCGATCAATAGTAATAAAATAAGAGTTTTGAACAAGGAGGATCTTTAAGGTCTCATCTGTGGTCCTAACATTCTGTGATCCTGTTATAAAAGGTGCACCATTATTGCCTCAAAAATGAAAAGTTAAAAGTTTATAAATAATTTGACTTTCAGTGGGGTACAGCTTTGGGTTCTGAGGCCCCTTGGGTTCCAATCCTGACTCTACCACTGGGCAAGTTACTTGACCTCTCAGTTGCCTCATCTATAAAATGGGGATCTTCATGGTCCCTTCCAGCTCTAGATCCATAATCCATATGATCAGGTATTTACCAAGGCCTACTGAATGAAAACCCCTGCTAGTACTGAGACAGAGACAAAGATAACAAAGCAAAGTCCCTGCCTTCCAGAAGCTTATAGTCTACTTGGGGTTAAAAGGTATAAACCCATGGAAGGTTAATTAGAATTGAATCCAAGAGCTGTCCAATCGACTAGACTACTTATCAGCCCTTGGGTGACCTTTTGGCCACTTACATGTCAGCTAGGCATATGCTTCAGGAAGAAGCACTGTCTCACCCAGCTTGATCTGCAAGACTACATTGCTCTCCAGTTTGCAGCAAAGAAGGGCTAGCCCTGAAGGTAGCAGGGAGATGGAGTAAATTGAGATTCGAAATTGCATTTCTCTTCCTACTCCACAGGTCATTGGTTCCATTAATCTAAATGTTCTCTTATATTATGTCCAACTCTTCATACCCCATTTGGGGTTTTATTGGCAAAGATAATGGAGTAGTTTGCCATTTCCTTTTCCAGTTCATTTTACAGATGGGAAACTGAGGCAAACAGGATTAAGTCACTTGCCCAGGGTCACACAGCTAGTAAATGTCTGAGGCCAGATTTGAACTCACAAAGATGAGTCTTCCTGACACTAGGCCTGACACTACCCACTGTGCCACCTAGCTGCCCCTACATAGCTAGATGTAGATCTCAGCTAAAAGGCTTCCGGTCTCCTCACTTCCTGGCCTTTGGGGGTCACAAGGAAAGCCAAAGATTGACAAATTCATTCACTATTCAGGCAGATGAATAGTTGGTGAGCACTAGGGCTCAGATCCAATGTCTCATTTCATAGTCCTCTCCCTTGTAATAGAGGCAGCTGCATTTCCGAAGCAAAACTGGCACATGGCCATCCCTTAGCTTCCCCCAACGCCGGAATCATCAACCTCCCCTTCCCCCCAAGCTACCAAACTGCTGGTGATGGGATTCAGTGTTTCAAAGCTGAAGTCTTGAGTGCCTGACAGATAGCAAAGCTGAATAAGTGCGTTCTAATTAGCAAAACAAAATAGGTTTCATGGAGCAGATACAGGTTATAGAATTTCTTTACAGATGTTGGGGAAGAGTCCAGACATGTGATTTCATTGGTGTAGGGAATTCCTATTGTGGAAAATCACTCCACAAATGCAGATCAGCAACTCCTCTCTAACTTATGGTCTTAGAGAATTGCCAGGGGCATAGATAGATAGAGCGATGGAGAATTCATTAAATGTAAGTGCTTGCTCTATGCCAGTTACTGTGCTAAGTGCATTTCCCTCTGGCTACACCGTTTGGATGCACTCTCCATTCTCCATCTGCTGCCTCTCCTAGTTTCAACAAGATGCCCTTCCAGGATAAGCTCATCCCTTCTAAACTCGCCACCAGGCTGCTAGCCTCGATCAACTCTACCTTCCTCAGCCTCCTCTCCCTTCTTTTTGGAGGGCTGGAAGGTAGAGCACCAAATTCCTCCCAATGCCTTCTTTTGTAGAGGGCAGAAACTGTACTCTCAGATCATTCCAGTCTGCATCTGCTGCCCTGCCTGGCTTCAACAACGTGACACAAGATTGCCCCTGCATGGGTCCCCCCTGGTGCCCAGTTCTCACCTCCCTTCCACCCCCATGCCCAACCAGGCACTTTCCTGCCTCTTTTCTCATGTTGTCTCCCCCTTTAGATTCTAAATTCAATAGGTGCAGGAATTGTCTTTTTTTTTATTAACTGTATCCCCAGCATTCAGTGCCTGGAGCTTAATAAATGTTTATTGGATTTGGATTCAATTCCACTATCATTATGTCCCACTTCCCACCCCCCACCCCTAAAAAGGAACTACCAGCTACCAGGAAATTAATCATCCCCAGAGATTGCATCAGTTCTCTTGGTTACTTCTGCATCCCTGATTGGAGGGCTGGACAGTGGAACAAAAATTTCCTTCCAAAGTCCCTCTTTATAGAGGGCTCAGAAACCCAGTCAGCTCCTCCTTTCCCAGGTACCTACTCTGCTCCTATCTTCAGCTTCCTTTTGTGAATTGTTTTCTACCTTTAAATGTAAGCTCCTTGAGAGCAGGGACTGTTTTTCTTTTTCTTATTTGTAGTCCCAGCAATTTTTGCCTGGCACATAGTAGGTGCTTGTTAATAAATGTTTATCATATTGTAAATATGAATGTAAGTAAAAAAAAAAACCAGCCTTACCCTCAAGAAGCTTACATACTAATAGGGTAAGATAACACATAGAAGCGAACTGGAAAGGAAGTGGCAAGGGGGGACCGGAGAGTCTGGAGAGAATCATGAGTGGAACCAGGAAAGAAGTGAACATAGATGCTCTAGGACTTCCTTAAATGGTGATTCTGGGCAGGAACTCACCCATCAGAAGTGGGACAATAGGGGAAGAAGGCATCTCCAAGGAAAGGTAGAAGGCTCTGAAGGGTCTGGATTGAAGCCAGGAGTATAATGACTTGCCCATGGCCACACAACTAGAAAGTATCAGAGAAAGGATTCCAACCTAGATATTCCTGACCCCAAGACCAGCTCTCTACCCACTACCCAACACAGTAGTGTTACCTCTCATTATAAAAATACATGTGTAATCAAAGACTAACACAGAAGCACTTCTGGATTATGGGAGCAAGGAGAGGTAGAGAGAAGATACCCTATTCCTGATCTGAGGTCTCTGCTGCTATAGGATCCTTTCCAATATCTTCCTTGAATTCCAGTCCTATACTTCTAACTGATTGATTTCTGAATATCTTCTGCAGGAGCATGAGGAAAATTCCACAGGCATTTATCATATTCAGCCTGTATGTGTTTACTGTGTTTTTTACAAATTGAAGGTTTTCGGCAACCTTGTGTCAAGCAGTCTATCGGCACCATTTTCCCAACAGACATGCACTCACATCGTGTCTCCGTGTCACATTTTGGTAGTTCTCACAACATATCAGACTTTTTCATTATTGCTGTATCTGTTATGGTGATGTGTGATCAATGATCTTTGATGCTGCTGTTGTAATTGTTTTAAGGTACCATTAACTGTACCCATGTAAGATGGTGACCTTTACTGATAAAGGTTGTATGTGTTCTGTTGGTTCCACCAACAAGTCATTCCCTGTCTCTCTCCCTCTTCTAAGAGGCTTTCCCCATTCCATGACACACAACATCAAAATTAGACCCTACAATGGCCTCTAAGTGTTCAAGTGAAAGGAAGAAGCAATCATTGAGGCAAACTTTATTGTTGTTTTATTTTTAAGAATTTGTCACAGTCATCCCAGCCTGCAGCAACCACCACCCTGGTCAGTCAACAGCCATCAACATTGGGGCAAGACCCTCCACCAACAAAAAGATTAAGACTTGTTGAAGACTCAGATGATAGCTAGCATTTTTTAGCATAAAATATATATATTTGCTTTTTGGAGGGAGAAAGGTAAGGCAATTGGGGTTAAGTGACTTGCCCAAGGTCAAGTGGCTAATTTTTTTGTGTTTGTGTTAAGTGTCTGAGGCCCAATTTGAACTCAGGTCATCCTGACTCCAGGGCTAGTGCTCTATGCACTGCTCCACCAAGTCACCCCATAAAATATTTTTTAATCAAGGTATATATGCTGTTTTTTTTTAACATAATGCTATTGCATACTTAGTAGACTACAGGATAGTGTAAACATAACTTCTGTATGCACTGGGGAATAAAAAAATTGTGTGACTCACCTTATTACAATATGTGCTTTATTGTATGCTCTGGAACTGAACCTGCAATATCTCCGAGGTACATTTGTAATTATTTTGTGTGTGTTTTCTCCTGAATCTCTCCTCTGAATCAAACTGTAAGATTCTTGAAGATAGGCCTGTAATCTGTTTCACCTTTGTATTCCCAGTACCTAATTCAGGGTGTTGTGCTGAAGAAATGTTTGTTGAATTAGAAGAGATAGTGATCCAAATTATTGATTAATAAGAGAAATGCACATCAAAGCAGTACCAAGGCTTAGCCTCACACCCAACAAATTGGCAGTGATGATTAAAAACACAACTGTAAATGTAGGAAGACAGACACACTAGTGCTTTGTTGGTGGAACTGTGAAATAATGCAACCATTTGCATTTGGAAATTTGGAAAATAATTTGAAATTATGAAAATAAAGTGACTAAAATATACATACCCTTTGACCCAGAGATTTTACCACAAGGCCACTGATTGTGATAGCAAAGAATTGGAAACAAAGTAGATGCTCATTGATTGGGGGATGGCTCAACAAATTGTGGTAACTGGATTAGTGGAATATTATTGTGCTGTAAAAAACAAGGAAAGCGATTACTTTGGCTTAAATGAACTGATGCAGAGTGAAGAAAACAGAGCCAAGAAAATAACATACACAATAACTACAACAATGTAAATAGAAACAACAACCACAAAACAATCGAATGTTGTAAAATTACAAAGAACAATCATGGCCTCCAAAGAAAAGATATTTAAAAAAAAAAAAAAGCACTTTTCCCTCCTCCCATCCCCAGCTTATCTGCAGAAGTAGAAGGGTCATGAATGTGGAACATTGCACATGCTTTCAGATTTTTTTGAGATGTATTGATGAGTTTTGCAGATTTTTTTCTCTTCTTCCTCTTTTGTTGTTTAATTTTTTATTTTCTGGTTATATATTATATCTGTCTTTGGGATGGGGGAAGGAGAAGGATCCAGGGAGAAATTTAAGAGATGTAAAAACAAAAGCCATCATTACATTTTAAAAGAAGAGGCCCCTTCCAGCCCCATTTTAGAGGAGGGAATTGAGGTTTATAAAGAGTAAGCAGCTTGCCCAAAGTTAAACAGTGGAACCAAATTAGGTTGCCTTATTCCCAGGCCAGGGCTCTTTCCACTACAATTCCCTGGTTCTTTCCATTGTGCAATGGCATTTATTTCTGTAATGACATGTTTTACTTAACAGTGAGGTTACTATAATCCCTGTTGGAGCCAAATGAAATTGGGAAAGGGCAGATTAGGGTGCTAGAGGCTGTAGGTCCAGGTGTTTCATTCTGTCATTGTATCCCCAGCACCTAGGTCAGGGCCTGGCACATAGATGCTTAGTAAATGCTTGTTGGATGAATGAATGACCTTAGATAAATTTAAAGCATTCTCTTCCTTGTCATGTTAATTATTTACATAATTATATATAGTTATGTATTCTCAACTAATCTGTAAGCTTCTCAGAAGGGGCCATGTCTCAGATCTAATTTTTTTCTTTAATTTTTACTTGATTTTTAAAATTCTGATTAAATACTTTTTAAAAAAGCATTTCCATATATACAACAGAACACAAAATAATCTGCATGACAACTGTGAAACTCCACTTCATACCACTTGCTTTTAATATATCTATATACTAAATTCTGCATGTTCCTTTAAAACTATTCTGCTCATCCTTTTGTTCTCTTCTGTGTATTATTTTTTAAAAATTATTTTGTGGTCAGTATTTCTAATCTTGACTTCTTCCTTCTAAAATTAAAAACTGAGAAAGAAGAAAAGAATCTTATAACAAACAAGTATACTCAAGGAGAAGAAATCTACAGAGTGACTCTGTCCAAAAATATAAAGTCTATTTCTGCCCCTTCAGTCCGTCATGTCTGTCAGGAGGTAACACGTTCCATCATAGGTCCTCTGCAGACACAGTGAATCAGTGAATGGATCAAAGTTCCTAAGTCTTTCAAAGTCATTTTACTTCACATTGTTGTTGTTGTTTAAATTGCTGCCCTGGTTTGATTCCCTTCACTCTTCATCAGTTTGAACTACCCAGGATTCTCTGAAATTCTCTCTTTCATTATTTCTTTTTTTTTCTTTTTTGAATTAATTTTGTTTCAGTCAACAAAGAACAAAACAAACCAAAAAACCCAACCTTTTTCTTTTCCTCCTATTGACCTCCCCTGTTTGAAAAAGAAAAACAAAACTTCTATTACAAACATGTACATAGTTAAGTAGAACAAATTTATGCATTGACCATAGTGCTTACCTCCCCCCCGAAAGTGTCTTATTCTGCATTCTAATAATAATAGCTAACATTTATAAAATACTTACTAAGTGCCAAACTGTGCTAAACACATTTGATCCTTACAATAACCCTAGCAGTAGGTGGTATTATCCCCATTTTACAGGTGAAGAAACTGAGTCAAACAGAGGTTAAGTGACTTGCCTAAGGTTACAAAGCTATCTGAGTTTCTAAGGCCAGATTTGAACTCAGATTTTCATATCTCCAGGCCCAGCATTCTATCCACTGTAGCACCTAGCTGTCCCTCCAGGCTAAGTCTTTCACCTATCTATGAAGAGGTAAATAGCATGTTTCATCATGAGTCCCCCAGAATTGTAGTTGGTCATTGCATTGATCAGAGTTACTAAGTCTTTCAAAGTTGCCTTTATGATATTGCTAATGTATAAATTGTTCTCCTAGATTTGCTCTTTTCATGTCTCCCCAAATTTTTCTGTAACCATTTCCTTCATCATTTCTTACAGCATAATAGTATTGTATCAATTCATATATCATAATTTGCTCAGCCATTCCCAAATTGATGGACATACCCTCCATTTCCAATTCTTAGCCACCACAGAAGGAAATGCTATAAATGTTTTTTGTACATCTTTAGAGTGTATTTTGCTTAGGACTAGTCTTTCCCTTAATTTACCCTGCCTCTTATCCCCCCCCCCCTCTCCTTTCTCCCTTTTCCCTGTTGAGTGAAATGTATTTCTATCCCAAACTGTGTATGCATTCTTTCCTCCTTTTTCTAGTTTAGATTCAAGCATCAGTGACCCCTCTTGCCCTCCCCCCTTTCCTCATTTCTTATGTAGACTTTTACTTGCATACCCTTATTATGTGAGATAACTTCCTCTAATCTTTTTCTTTCATTCTCCCCTTGTGTATTTCTCTTCCCCTCTCTTTCTTTTCTTTTTTAAAGATATCAAGATATAACAGAACCATTCCCAGGTCCTTTGTCTAACTAGATGCTTTCTATGACCCCTGATGATGATGGAGTTCAGAGGGAACATATAATTATTTCCCCATATTAGAATGTAAACAGTTTGTCCTTTTTTAGTCTTTTATGATTCTTTGTTCCTGTTTAGCTTTTTATGTTTCTTTTGACTCCTGTGTCTGCACTTCAGAGTTTCTTTGAAGCTCTGGTTTTTACATCAGGAATGCTTTGAAGTCCTCTATTTCATTAAAGATCTATTTTTTGCCCTGTAGGATTATACTTAGATTTGCTGGGTAAATTATTCCTGGTATCTTCCATATTCTTTGCTTTCTAAAATATCATATTTCAAGGTCTCTACTTCTTTATGGTACTGGCTGCTAAATCATGTGTGATCCTCACTGTGGCTCCTTAGCACTCAAATTCTTTCTTTCTGATTGCTTGCAGTATTTGGTTTTTTTACCTAGAAGCTCTGAATTTTGGCTATAATGTTCCTGGGAGTTTTCTTTTTGGGGTTTCTTCTAAGAGGTAACCAGTGGATTTATTTCTATTTATACTTTGCCCTTTGCTTATAAGAGGTATAGACAGTTTTCTTTTACTGTTTCTTTAAAAAGGATGTCTAGGTTCTTTTTTTTGGTCATAGCTTTTAGGTAGTCAAATGATTCTTAAATTATCTCTCCTCGATCTGCTTTTCAGGTCCAGTTGCTTTCTTCTATTTTTCTCAATCTTTTAACTTTGTTTTAGTATTTCGCATTATCTCACAGAATCATTATTTTTAACTTGGTTCATTCTAATTTTCAGGAAGTTTGTTGTGTGGACACTTATGGTATCATGCTGTTAACTCCATTTCCAGTTATTTCTTCCATTACTGTCATTTTCCCTCTTTCATGCTTTTGTTTCATTTGTTAATATATATATATATATATATGTATATATATATGTATATATATATATATATATATATATATATATATATATATATATTAGAACTTTTAAAAACTCTTGTCTCTTCTGGGAATTTTAGTTGAAATAGTGAACAGTCTGTGTTTTTCTTTGAAGTTTTGCTTGTGGGTATTTTAGACTCATTCTCCTGAGTTTGTGTCTTGAATTTTCCTGTCACCATAAAAATTTTTAATGGCGTCATTCTTTTTTTGTTTTGCTCACTCTTTCAAGCTACTTTCTGGCATCAGGCTTCATATTAGAGGCAGGTTCTGTGCACTTCTGGAGAGAATATTTGGGCTGGTCTTGCTGCTGATTTCTTGGGCTATTGAGTAATATATTAATAATCCAGGATCACAGGGATAGTTCAGGCTGAGGACCTGCTAACTTCCAGTATTCCCAAAGTGGTCTGATCCGGGGCAAAGTTCGATAGCTGCACCCCCAGTCTAAATCAAGTTGGGGCTGAGCAATACATGCATAGACTTGCCCCACTTGGAGTTCCAGTGGACCGCTGCTGGATTCAGCCATTATGTTAGCTGAAAAGTTCTGCTGGTCCAGAGTAACAGAACTGAAGGTTCCCCTTTGGTATGAGATTCCTACCCTGACTATTCTGTGCAGGCTTTAGAGAGGGCTAGAAGATAGAACTGAGATCATGCTCCATTCCTGGGGTTAGAACCATGTAGCTGTTGCTTGTTTCTACACTGGTGCCCTGTTCAGTATATAGCCTTGAGATTGTGATCACCCCTTACTCCAGAATGCCACCCTTCGTTGCAGGTGCCCTGTTCAATCAGCCCTAAATCAGGAACTGGGTAGTGATAGATCTGACAACTGGCACCTGTTTCTGTACCCTGCAAAAGGTTAGACCTCTCCGGAGGGATCTGTGACCTCTTCTTGCCCCAGTGCACAACCTCTCCCTGCACTGGAATGTTCTGCATAGACTTTTCTGCCTAGACCCCATCCCCAGTGTCCATAGACCTCTCTCCCTTTCTCTCCTTGCTGATGTGGGTTAGAAAAATGATTAATTGTGATATTTTAGAAATGCATTTCCCAATCAGGATTTGGTCTGGTGTGTTTTCTAGATCTTTGTGGAATTGTATTTGGAAGGGGAAAGTAAGAAAGCTTGACTGTACTTTTTCCTGCTGCTCTGCCACCTTGGCTTTGGTACCCTTTGGTTCTAATAGATCTGGACAGTTTTCATTTGTGATTTCTTGAAGTATAGTGTCAATGTCTTGGTTTTTTTTTTTAAATCATGGTTTTCAAGGAGTTCAATTATTTTTAAGTGATTTCTCCTTGACCTATTTCCCAGGTCAAATGTTTTTAAAAATACCTATTAGTTCTATTTTTTTTTTTTTGATCTTTGGAGAGCAGTTAGGGTTGTGACTTGCCCAAGGTCACATGGCTAGTTTTGTGTGTGTGTGTGTGTGTGTGTGTGTGTGTGTGTGTGTTAAGTGTCTGAGGTGGGATTTGAACTCAGGTCCTCCTGACTCCAGGGCCGGTGCTCTATTCATTGCACCACCTAGCTGCCCCAGTTCTATTTTTTTTAATGAACATTTTTCCTGGTATTTCTGTCTCATGAAGTCATTGATTTCTATTGGTCCATTGCCTTTCTATTGGTCTATTCTAGTTTTGAGGGTATCCCCCACTTGGGTAAATTTTACTACTTTCTCTCTTAAAGTTATTTATTCTCCTTCCAATTGTTTCCTCTAGAGTTTTATTTCATTTTTCCCTCATGTTTAATTTCTTCTAGATATTCATATAGTCCTTATGAAAAATGAATTTATTTTTCCCTTTAAGTTTCTACTTGTTGTGATAATTATTTACTTTCTTTCTTTTAAGGGATCTTTAGAGCCACAATATTATTTTTATACCTATTTTTGTTTTCTTTGATTTGCTCATTTATCTTTGGGCCTAGGCCTTGTTATGTCCTCAGCTGTTCTTTTCAGTGATGTGGTTGGCCCTGCTTGGTCTCACTCCTAATCACCTGGGTTTCTATGCTGATGCCCACCTTCTAGGATTAGCCCTCCCTGTATCTTTGAGATTCAGAGCACTAGCTATTTAAGACCCACTCTGATGCCTCAGGATAGCATTAGGGACCTCAGAGCCCCTGAGTCTGGAATGTCCCTGTCTGAGCACTGCCTTTCCACTCTGGTCACTCCTCTTCCTGAGGGCTTAAAAGGTCCTTGCCCTGGAGATTTCAGAGTACCCTAGGGCTTTCTCAGGGGAGTACTGTGCTTCTGCTGTCTCTAGATACAGAGTCTATATGCATCTCTGGCCTATCTTTGGTCATGCTGGGGGGGCTGCTGCTTTGTGCTGTTGGCTTTGCTAGTAGCCCTTTTTCTTGTTGACCTTGGGCTTATGGATGATGGGCTTATATCTTGTGGAGTTCTGGGGTGGAAGAAATCACTTGCTTTAGTTTCTTATTGAATTCTTGTTCATTATTCAGTCTGGTGAGAACTTAAAAGGTTTTTCTGGAGTAGGTGTTTTGGATCTGGGTGGTCTGCCTCTCTTTCCACAGCCATCTTGGACACATATTTCCTCTTTGATTTGCTTATGGCACTGGGGACAATGGTTTGCACATAATTAGTCATTAAATAGATGTTTATTGATTGAACAAATATGGGAGAAAAAAAAAGATAGCTGGACTTTATGGGACTATCCTTTTTGTAATTAGTTTAGGCCTTTTTAAGATCCCTTCTAGCTCTAAGACCTTGTAATGTATTTTTCTCTTGTCCAGAAGAACAGTTGATAGGAGCTGTTCCCACGTTGGGCAGGGTTGGCATTTTGTCACTGTTGTTGGCATGATAGAATTGGTCTGCTTCTGTCCTTGCCACCCTTTTTTACTATGTGCCCAGGAGCTGTTACGTTATTGGTGGTGGTGGTAGTGGTGGTTCATTTTCAGGAGTAACACCCAAAGCAACCACCAAACAGAAAAACCAGGAAGAATTAGGCTCTTGCTTCCATGGTAGCTTCCGGACAGTCTGTTTACAATGTGAGGTCAATAGCCAGCACATCTTACGTGGGTGCTGTCATTTCCTTGAATGAGTCACTGAATTTCACAGATGACCTAATGAATGGGGAGATTGTGCTAGAAATGCAAACATATTAGAATCCAACATAGAAAGTAAAGGAACAAGTCACCCCCCCCACCCCACCCCACCCCTGCTGAACTTCCTTAATTCTAAACTTCATCCAAAAGGGTCACATGTTTAAAAGAATATACTGTAAACTTAGGTGGGAATGTTTTTTGTATTAGTATAAATTTAAGTTCCACTTTGTGAGTGCGTGAGTGTGTGTGTGTGTGTGTGTGTGGGTGTGTGTGTGATCCACTCTGTCTTTTGAGTCTCATAATAGCTCCTTGGGGGTTGTACTCCATGTATTCTTCCCATTTTACAGAGGAGGAAACTGAGGCTGATTAAGATTATTATTAGTAGGGGCGGCTAGGTGGCGCAGTGAGTGAGAGCGCCGGCCCCAGAGTCGGGAGGACCCAGGATCGGTTCGGGCCTCAGATACTTAACACCCACACAAAAAAACTGGCTGTGTAACCCTGGGCAAGTTACTTAACCCCAATTGCTTTAAAAAAAAAAGATTATTATTAGTAGTAATAATAATGATATCTAGTTTTTGTATGGTGCTTCAAAATTTCACAGATATCACCTCAAATGACTCTGCCAACTGTCACAGAGTTAGAAAGTGTCAGAGGCAAGATTTGAGTCAGTCTTCCTCACTATAAGTCTTCTAATCTGCCACATCTTGCTTCCTAATGAGGCCCTTTTTAAATAGAGGAAGTTGTAGTCTGGAAAAGCAGACAACTCTTTGATATGTAGATAGTAGGAGAAGAACCTCAACTGAAGGCCTCCTGTGGAGCTTCATCATCTTTTGCAAAGGACCTTGGGTTCTCAGAGTCTGTGACTGAAGAGCACAAGAGGGAGTCTTACCAAGTCAGAAGCACTTCACGTCCGGGCCTACCATTCTATATGGTGTTTTCCCCAAGACTAGCCTAGCTAAGTTTGCAGAGCAGTAGCACCAGAATGCTGGCCAACCAGCCAATACAAATGTATTAAGCGCCTCTTCTGTGCCACTGCGCTGCCTGCTGGGAATACAAAGAAAGGCAAACGCTGTCTCTCTCTCCCCTCAAGGAACTCAGTCTAATGGGGGAGACAACAAGATGGAGATAATCACAGAGAGAAGGCACTAAGACTGTGTCTTGATCTGGTCACTATGGTGATCAAGTTTATGAGCAGCCAGTATCAAGGGGCAAGATCAGGAAGTGAGATCAAAAAGGGGAAACACTGTCCCAATGACCAAAGAAATGTCATTTATAAATTGTGTCACATATTAGCTGAAGATCACATCCTGTGACACGCGTGGAATTGGGAAGGTATTTAGACTCTGCTGGCAAGAGTTTTGGTCCAAAAATTTTAGACAAGTTCCAGACAGCCACAAAACACCACAAGGTGCTGATAATTTGGAGGTGATGTGAACATGTTAACTTTAAAGTTTTACCAACAAATTTGAGAGTATTTGTATATATTAATGAACTAACCCCAAGGTAGCACAGATAAGTTAGTCTGTTCCCTCAAAAACCCTATAAAAATGAGACCTAAAACTCCTGCCCCTCAAGCAATGATCCCAACTCTAATGCACAGTTATGTGACACTCTCTGCCTCTCCCCCTCCCCATCCTTTCTCACCCACTGCCTGCCTTCCTTTACCACCCCATGCCCCATCTCTACCCCCTCTACCTCCATATCCCACTTGCCACTTTTATATCATCTGCCCCAACACTTTCTTTGATTTATTAGAGTTATTGTAGCCTTACTTCCCTGATGTCATTATAGGTCTTTCCCAGCAAGTACCCAAAGAATCAGGCATGCCCAACCCCATTTCATAAATTCATTATCAATTCAAAGAGGGACAAGGGAAAGTTTCTTTTTTTATTTTCATTTTTAAAATTAAAAAAAAATATTGATAACAGTATATATGCATATATATATATATATATATATTTTAAACATTTGATTTTAAAACTTTGAATTCCAGATTCATTCCCTTCCTCCCTTGTCACCCACCCTTACTGGGAAGATAAGCAATTCAATATAGGTTGTACATGTGTAGCTATGCAAAACATTTCCATAGTAGATATATTGTAAAAGACTGACTATATTTCCCTCCCACATATCCCACCTCCCACTTGTTCTATTCTCTACTTTGATCCTGTCCCTTTTCAAAAGTGGGTTCTTCCAATTTCCCTCCCCACCAGCCTGCCCTCCCTTTCATCATCCCCCCTCTCTTCCCCTTCCCCCCTACTTTCCTGTAGAGTGAGATACCCTATTTAGTGTGTATGTCATTCTCTCCCTAAGCCAAATTTGATGAGAAGAAGGTTGACCCATTCCCTTTTGCTTTCCTGTTCTTCCCCTCCATTGTGACCATTTTCCTTTGCCTCTTCCATGAGATAGATTACCCCATTCTGTCTCTCCCCATATCCTCTCATTATATTCCTCTCTCACCTCTTAATTTCACCTTTTAAATATCATCCCTTCCCATTAAACTGGTCCTGTTCCCTCTATCTAGGTATACCTGTACACATAGATACACACATTCACATATGTATTCATATGCCCATATACCCTCCTATATAGACATATATATGTATGTGTGTGTGCATTTATATATATATGTATATATATACATTTTTATTCCTTTCAATTATTCTTATACTGAGAAAAGTTTCATAAGTTACAATGATTGTTTTTCTATGTAGGGATGTAAATAGTTCAATTTTCATAAATTCCTTATGATTTCTTTTCCCTATTTACCTTCTCATGCTTCTTTTGCGTCTTGTATCTGAATGTCAAATTTTCTATTCAACTCTGGTTTTTTCATCAAGAATGCTTGAAAGTCCTCTATTTCATTGAATGAACATATTTTCCCCTGAAACATGATACTCAGTTTTTCTAGGTAGGTGACTCTTGCTTTTAATCCCAGCTCCTTTGCCCTCTGGAATATCATATTCCAAGCCCTTTGATCCCTCAGTGTAGAAGCTGCCAGATCCTGTGTTATCCTGATTGTGTTTCCACAATATTCAAATTGTTTCTTCCTGGCTGCTTATAATATTTTCTCCTTGATCTGGGAATTCTGGAACCTGGCTATAAAATCCCAGGAGTTTTCTTTAGGGGATCTTTTTCAGGAGGTGATTGGTGGTTTCTTTCAACTTCTATTTTGCCCTCTGGTTCTAAAACATCAGGGCAATTTTCCTTGAGAATTTCTTGAAAGATGATTTCTATGTTCTTTTTTTGATCATGGCTTTCAGGTAGTCCAATAATTTTTAAATTATCTCTCCTGGATCTATTTTCCAGGTCAGTGGTTTTCCCAATGAGATATTTCACATTGCCTTCTATTTTTTTCATTTGTTTGGATCTGTTTAATAGTATCTTGATTTCTCATAAAGTCACTAGCTTTCATTTGCTCCAATATAATTCTGAAGGAATGATTCTCTTCAGTGAGCTTTTGCGTTTCTTTTTCCATCTGGCAAATTCAACTTTTTAAGGCATTCTTCTTCTCATTGCCTTTTTGAGCCTCTTTTGCCATTTGAGTTAGTCAATTTTTTAAGGTACTATTTTCTTCAGTCAGGTTGTTGACTCTCATTTCATAATTTTCTTGTATCATTCTCATTTCTCTTCCCAATTTTTCCTCCACTCCTCTTATTTGGTTTTCAAAATCCTTTTAAGCTCCTCTATGGCCTGTAACCAGCTCATATTTTTCTTGGAAGCTTTTGGTGCAGGAGTTCTGACTTCACTGTCTTCCTCCTCTTCCATGCTTTGGTCCTTTTTGTCCCCAAAATAGGAGTGTAAAATTGGATTGCTCTGCTTGGTTTGCTTCCTTTGCCTGCTCATGTTGCCACTCAGTTACTTGACTTTTTAGCTTTTTGCCACAGTAGGACTCTGCTACCAGAGGGGGGAGCTTTGTCCCAATCACTGGGATTTTCTCAGCTGCCAAAGGTATTGCTTGAGTGCTCTCTCTGAGGCCTCCACACACTCTGGCAAGTTGGTCACACACCCCAGGGCCTCCACCCTAGACTGCAATCCAGATCCAAGCAGGTTAAAGCAAGAGTGATTACCCCTCAGACTGGTTGCTTTGTCTCCCTGCAATCTGCAGGCCAGAAGCTGAAGCTGCCATGTGGCAGCAGCTGCACAGCAGCAGTGCCTCAGCGGCTTCTCCCTCCAGGGGATAAAGCCCACCGCACTCACAAACTACTGGGTCCCAAAGTCCACACTGCACTGACCTCTCACTTTGTCCTTAGCATCTATGGGTTGATAATTCTGTAAACTGCCAAAACTGCTGGTGATCTGAAGTCCCTCCAGCTAGTGGCTGGTCAGGCTGCCCTGGGGCTAAGAACTCTGGTTCTCTTGGGGCTGGGATCAGCTCCCAGAGTGCTGCACTGGCTGCTTCTTGCTGGCCTGCTGGGCTCTCCTCAGTGGGAGGTTAGCTTCTCTGTGTAATTTTGTGGGTTCTGTAGCTCCAAAGTTTGTTCAGAGTCACCTTTTACATGAATTGGAGGAGGTGGGAGCTGGAGCCCAGCAGAAGTCCTGTTTCTACTCCGCTATTTTGGCTCCGTCCCCTCCCCCCCATTCTCCAAGGGAAAGTTTCTTACAGGAGGCCACAAATTGATGCAGTTTTGGGAGACATAGCAACTCATGAAACCACCTACTAAGGTATCAAGGGGTTGCTTCACACTAAGGAAATCATAAACCTTTTGAAGTTTGAAAAAAAAAGGAGTGTTGATTCAAATAACCCAAAAGATGTTTGTATTTGGGTCTGGAATAAGTTACACGTATGAAATAATTATGAATTCTGTGCAACACTTTGGGTATATACTATGGCACTTACAGTACTGCATATAGACTCTGCAGTATAAGCAGCCTGACCCAAATCATTTGCTCCCTTCCTTAAGCCTACAGAATGGCAGTGTGTCAACATATTAATTGCCTGGGAAAGGAGTAAAATATTAATCAAGCAATCAACAAACATATACTATGTAGCTTCTATTTTAGTTGGTGATACAAGACCAAAACTCAGGAGAAAAACTTGCTCTGGGTATCCAGATTTATCTAGGAGTCATTTGCATAGAGATGATAATTGAATAGCTGAATTTTCTACCAGGTACATTCTACCCAAGCCTCTAGTTAAGCAGTCTCATCCAAGTCTCTCTAGAACCCAGGTGGAAAGCCTGTCATGCCACCAGGCTTAGACCATGCCACTGAACTGTATGGCTCAAATTTTGGCACTGGTCAGGATCAAAATTTAAGTTAGGAGGTGGTGACATAAGATATTGCTCAAGAAATAGGAAATCTGTCATTCAGCCTCCACTTTACATCTGAAATCTCTTCTCCAGCCACATAACACCCTCCTCCAAAGGCACAAGCACTCAACATACAGTGACCATGTAGCTTATCAAACATGGCAACAACAGGAGGAAAATTAAGCACTCCTACACAGAGCTCTTTGTGTCCATTCATCTCCCAAACTCCTCTAGTAACTACAGGTTGTAAAGAGGGAAAGGAGAGGGATATATGTGTGTGTATATACATATACATATATACACACATATATGTATGTATGTGTACACACACATATACAAGACCTAGTTCCAGTATTGGACTGTATAGAGAGAAATCATCTCATCCATTTGGGGATTTTCAATAACTGCAGTTCTTGCCTTTATAAACTCTAAACATCCACTGCAGTGATCTCTACTATCTGGATCTATGAATTCCAGGAGTGGTCTAATTCAGGCCTGTGTGCTTAGTATCAGTAAGTTACTAGATACCACTGCCTATTTGGCCATCATGAGGAGACCTTCCTTAAAGAACAAAGGAAAAAAAGGTGCCCCAAGACTTTTCTGGCAGGTCTTGTCACTTCCTGGTATAAGGAAGGCAGTCCCATGTAATATGCTCAGAGTTGCTCTTCCTGGTTCTGACTGACAATATGGGTCCTTTGGGGTCTGCTTCTGGACATATATAACACGAAAGTGATGGACTTATGCTTTGGGATGATTATGAGTCCTCTTATTGGCCCCTGAATAGGATGAAATGATAACTCAGTGAATATTTGTGTCCCCACCCTCAGGTATCTCTTTCCCTCCAGTTTTGAATTCTGTGAGGACTGTTTCCAGTTACTTTTCAAGAAGGACTGGTGGAGGTGGAGACGAGATGGTGGAGTGAAAGCAAGATCTCACTTGAATTCCTCCATGAACTTCTTCAGTAACCTCTAAAAAGTGAATCTGAACGAATTTTAGTGTGGCAGAATCCATTGGGAGACAGAGCATGGCAGATTTTCAGTCCAGGAAGGTACACACATGGGACTGGGCAGGGAAAGCATGGAGTGGGGGCTGTACCAGCACAGACCTGAGACCCAACCAGAGTGAAGCCAGAGTGAGCCCAGGTGAGCTGATTCAGCCACCACAGGGGCAATTCCCAGACCTCTCACCACAGGATGGGGGATCTGTCAGAGGCAGGTAAGAGAAAGTGCAGGACCCGTAGCAGCTAATTCTGGGGCTACCAACCCACAGCCCAGATGTTTAAAAATCAACTACCTGAGCCCCTGGGAGCCAAGATGTCAGAGTAAACCATACCCACTCCATTCTTTCCCTAAGACCCTGAAAACCCAGAGAATATTGCTTCAGGGTAAAATCCTGAAATAACCCAACCCTAGGCAGGCTTGGGAGTCCTAGAGGAAGGGCATGGTGTGGCTGTGCCAAGGCTGAGGTGCAGGGTGAAAGCTGTTCCAACAAGCCCCATCTCATCTGACCAGCAGGAGATCCTGAACCCCAGGGGGGTGGTGCCAGAAAGTGCTAACACCAGAACCCCAGGTATGCCTTCACATAACCAGGGGAATTGGCAGACACCAGCGCTGCTGGCCACCAGCAGCTGAGCCTGCCTGAATTTCAGCCTAGGGGCTGGGAAGTGGAATCCTGAAGCAGCCAGACCACCCCTCCCCAACACCTTATACTATGAGCTTCAGAGTAACCTTGAAGCAACTCAGAAAGCCCTGGCCTTGGCCTCAGTCTAGACACCCAGAGATCACAGCACACAAAAGCAATAACCAGACCCGTAGCTCTCAGCATGAGAAGCATGGGTCAGAGCCCTCTATACTCCAGAAGCAGAAATCCACTTTAAAGACCAGGAAAGAGGCAATCACAATGGGAAAGCAGCAATTTCCAAGAACGAAAATGATTGAATCCTTTTATAGTGAGCGAGAAGAACTAAATTCACAAGAGGTCAGTATTGACTCTATACCTAACTCTGAAACCTCAACAGGGAATATGAACTGGTCTCAAGCCCAGAAGCTCTTGGAAGAGCTCGAAAAGGATTTTAAAAGCCAAATTAGAAGACAAACTTGACTAATTATTTTAAAATTACACTTGCCAAAATAGAAAAACATTTTACTGAAGAAAACAGTTCCTTAAAAAGTAAAATGTGTGAAATTGGAAAAGAGGTGCAAAATCTAACTGGAGAAAAGAGCTCCCTAAAAACAAAATCTGAACATATGGAAAAGGAACTTAACTTCAAAAAGGAAAATAATTCGCTAAAAATTAGAGTCAGTCAATTTGAAGCTAATGACTCAATGAGGTATCAAGAATCCATCAAACAAAACCAAAAGAATGAAAAATTAGAAGAAAATGTAAAATATTTCATTGGAAAAACAACTGACTTGGAGAACAGATACAGGAGAGATAATCTAAGAATTACTGGTCTGCTGGAAAGCCATGATGAAAAAAAGAGCCTGGACAACATCTTCCAAGAACTCAGCAAGGAAAATTGCCCCGAGGCCCTAGAACCAGAGGGTAAAAGAGTTATAGAAAGAATTCACCAGACACCTTCTGAAAGAGATCCCAAATTGAAAACTCTAAGAACTATTGTAGCCAAATTCCAGAACTATCAGATCAAGGATAAAATACTGTAGGCAGCAAGAAATAACTAATTC
Organism: Petaurus breviceps papuanus; assembly: GCF_028583685.1. Lineage (NCBI taxonomy): Eukaryota > Metazoa > Chordata > Mammalia > Diprotodontia > Petauridae > Petaurus > Petaurus breviceps. The sequence continues at coordinate 6,705,276 of NW_027187344.1, read as the reverse complement.
AAATATCATGGAACTACAGTTAGGATGGCATAGGACCTAGCAGCTTCTACATTAAAAGATCAGAGGGGTTGGAATATGATATTTCATAAGTCATAAGAACTCAGACTACAATCAAGAATCAACTATCCAGCAAAACTAAGCATAATCTTTCAGGCAAGAAGATGGTCATTCAATGAAATAAGGGACTTCTAGGCCTTTCTGATGAAAAAGTCAGAGCTCAGTGGAAAAACTGATCTCCAAATACAAGACTCAAGAGAGACATAAGAAGGTAAACAGGGAACACACACACATACACACCCACACAAATTGTTATTCAATAAGAGCAACCTGTTTCATCCCTAAATGGGAAGCTGATACCTGCCAATATTGAGAATTGTATAATCATCATGACATATAAAAGGGCTCTACATAGATAGAGGGTGTGCGTCAAAACTAATCAAAGTGATAATAAAAAAAAACCTATTAAAGGGAGCAATGGAACTGTAATGGGAGAAGAGGAAAGGAGGAGGCAAAAAAGGGTAAATTATGCCAAACAAAGAGGCATAAAAACATATTATAGTAGAAGGAAAGAAGGGAGGAAGATTAACATTTCATGAGCTTGACTCTCATTGGTTTTAGTTCAAGGACAGAATAACATAATCAGTTGAGTATAGGATTCTAACATGAAAAGACACAAAAACCTATTATAATAGAGGGAAAGAAGGGAGGAAGAGGATCACTGTATGAGAATTACTCTCAATCGGTTTTGATTCAAGGAGGGAATAGCATACCTTGTTAAGTATAAAAATCTATCGCATCCTACAGGCACTAGGGGGGTAAAGGGGAAAGAAAAAGGGTGGTTGTTAGAAGGGAAGGAAGAAGTAGTAATGCGGAAAAGTAGAAAAAGTGAGGGGGGTTTGATAGGGAGGGCTTACCAAGGGAGGTGATGGTCAAAAGGAAAACTCTTAAGGAGGTAAAGGGAAAAATAAAAGCATAAATGGGGGAGGGAATAGGATGGAGGGAAAGACACAGATAGTAATCACAACTGTGAATGTGAATGGAATGAACTCCCCCATAAAATGGAGGCAGATGGCAGAATGGATTAAAAACTGTAATCTTACAATATGCTGTCTACAAGAAACACATCTGAAACAGGGGAATTCACAAAAGGTAAAGGTAAAAGGCTGGAATAGAACATATTATGCTTTAGCTAAAGTAAAAAAAAAAGCAGGGGTAGCAATCCTTATCTCAGATAAAGCAAAAGCAAAAATAAATCTAATTAAAAGAGATAAGGAAGGAAACTATATCTTGCTAAAAGGCACTGCTGACAATGAAGCGATATCATTACTAAATGCATATGCACCAAGCAGTATAGCATCCAGATTCCTAGAGGAGAACTTAAGGGAGTTAGAAGAAGAAATAGATAGCAAAACTATACTAGTGGGGGACCTCAATCAACTTGATAAATCTAACCTTAAAATAAACAAGAAAGAAATTAAGGAGGTGAGTAGATTGTTAGAGAAGGTCGATATGATAGACCTCTGGAGAAAATTGAATGAGGATAAGAAGGAATACACCTTCTACTCAGTGGTACATGGCACATACACAAAAATAGACCATGTACTGGGGCATAAAAACCTTATAATCCACTGCAGAAAGACATAAATACTAAATGCATCCTTTTCAGATCATGATGCAGTAAAAATTATATGCAATAAAGGGCCATGGAAAGATAGGCTAAAAACTAATTGGAAACTAAATAATTTAATCCTAAAGAATGATTGGGTCAAACAAGAGATCATAGGAACAATCAGTAATTTCATTCAAGAGAATGACAATAATGAGAAAGCATACCAAAACTTGTGGGATGCAGTGAAAGCAGTTCTTAGGGGAAGTTTTTATCTCTGAATATACATGAATAAAATAGAGAAAATGGAGATCAATAAATTGGGCATGCAACTAAAAAAGCTAGAAAAAGAACAAATTATAAATCCCTAGTTAAATACTAAATTAGAAATACTGAAAACCAAAAGAGAGATTAATAAAATTGAAATTAAGAAAACTATTGAACTAATAAACAAAATTAAGAGCTGATTTTATGAAAAAACCAATAAAATTGATAGACCTTTAGTCAATTTGATAAAAGAAAAGAAAAAAGAAAACCAAATTACCAGTATCAAAAATGAAAAAGGTGAATTAACCTCCAATGAAGAGGAAATTAAAACAATAATTAGGAATTATTTTGCCCAATTGTATGCCCATAGATTTGATAATCTTAGTGAAATGGATGAATATTTACAAAAATAGGAATTATCCTGGTTAACTGAAGAGGAAGTAGAATACTTAAATAACCCCATCCCAGAGAAAGAAATTGAACAAGCCATCAATGAGTTCCCTAGGAAAAAATCTCCAGGGCTAGATGGTTTTACAAGTGAATTCTATCAAACATTTAAAGAACAATTGATTATAATACTTTATAAACTATTTGGGAAAATTGGAGAAGAAGGAGTCCTACCAAATTCTTTTTATGACACAAATATGATACTGATACCTAAATCAGGAAGAGCCAAAACAGAGGAAGAAAATTATAGACCAATTTCTCTCATGAATATAGATACAAAAATATTAAATAAAATATTAGCAAAAAGACTACAGAAATTTATCATGAGAATAATACACTTTGATCAGGTAGGATTTATTCCAGGAATATAAGGATGGTTCAATATTTGGAAAAACTATTAGTATAATTGATCATATCAACAACAAAACTAGTAGAAACCATATGATTATCTCAATAGATGCAGAAAAAGCCTTTGACAAAATACAACACCCATTCCTATTAAAAACACTAGAAAGTACAGGAATAAATGGAATCTATCTTAAAATAATAAGTAGCATCTATCTAAAACCATCAGCAAGTATTATATGTAATGGGGATAAGCTAGAAGCATTTCCAATAAGATCAGGGGTGAAACAAGGATGTCCACTATCACCCCTCTTATTCAGTTTGGTACTAAAAACGTTAGCTGTAGCAGTAAGAGAAGAAAAAGAAATTGAAGAAATTAGGTTAGGCAAAGAAGAGACTAAGCTATCACTCTGCAAATGATATGATGATATACTTAGAGAATCCTAGAGAATCAAGTAAAAAACTACTTGAGATAATAAATAAATTTAGCATAGTTTCAGGATATAAAATAAACCCACATAAATCCTCAGCATTCCTATACATTTCTAATGAAGTCCAACAGCAAGAAATAGAAAGAGAAATTCCATTTAAAGTTACTGTAGACACTATAAAATATTTGGGAATCTACCTGCCCAAACAAATCCAGGAACTATATGAACACAATTATGAAACACTTTTCACACAAAATCAGATCTAAATAATTGGAAAAACATCAGTTGCTTGTGGCTAGGTTGAACTAGAGCAAGGCATAGTTTACCTGTTAGATTTATGGGAAGGGAGGAATTTATGACCAAAGAAGAGATAGAAAGCATTACAAAATGCGAAGTGGATAATTTTGATTACATTAAACTGAAAAGTTTTTGTACAAATAAAGCTAATGTAACCAAGATTAGGAGGGAAGTGGAAAATTGGGAAAGAATTTTTACAACCAGTGCCTCATTTCTAAAATATACAAGAGAATTGAGTCAAATCTATAAAAATACAATTCCCCAATTGATAAATGGTCAAAGGATATGAACAGGCAGTTTTCAGAGGAAGAAATTAAATATATCTATAAATAGATGAAAAAAATGCTCTAAATCACTGCTGACTAGAGAAATGCAAATTAAAACAACTCTGAGGTACCATACCTTACCAGTCAGATTGGCTAAGATGACAAAACAGGAAAATGATAAATGCTGGAGAGGATGTGGAAAAATTGGAACACTAATGCATTGTTGGTGGAGTTGTGAACTGATTCAACCATTCTGGAGAGCAATTTGGAACTATGCCCAAAGGGTTATTAAAAAGTGCAAACGTTTTGACCCAGCAATACCACTTCTAGGGCTGTATCCTAAAGAAATCATACAAATGGGAGGAAGACCTGTTTGCACAAAAATATTTATAGCAACTCTTCTTGTGGTGGCAAAGAATTGGAAATCAAGGGGATGCCCATCAATTGGGGAATGACTAAACAAGTTGTGGTATATGAATGTAATGGAGTACTATTGTGCTATAAGAAATGAGAGGTAGATGGACTTCAGAAAGACCTGGAAAGACTTATATAAACTGATGCTGAGTGAGAAGAGCAGAACCAGGAGAACTTTGTACACAATTACAGACACATCATATGTGTGATGACTAACTTTCATAGACTGGGCTCTTCTCAGCAATGCAAGGTTATAAGACAACTCCAAAAGGCTCATGATGGAAAGAGATGTCCACATCAAGAGAAAAGAACTACGGACTTCGAATGCAGATCGAGTGTTTACTTTTGTTTCATTCCTTCTTTCTCGTTGTTCACTTCATTGGTTATAATTCCTGTTTACAACCTGACTAATGCTTAATGTGAAGGTATTTGTAGAACCTATATCGGATTGCATGCCACCAGGGTGAGGCGGGGGGAGGGGATAAGAGAGGTAGGGAGAGAAAATTCGGAACTCAAAGGATTGTGAAATTGAATGTTGTAAAATAAAAGTAGATAAACAAATTTAATAAAATAAAATTGAGGGGAAAAAAAGGGCTGGCAAGAAGGACAGCTTTCTTTATCCCTATTCCAGCTGCCATGCAGTCATGGTCATGAGCACATGTAATCTAAAGCATATCTTTTGCCTAGCCAAGCCTAAGCCTAGATTTGGACTGTCCTATTCCTATTTGTCCTGTCCCGATCTTTGGCAAATGACTACCTATCAAGGAATAGATGTGGAGGTGATGTTATGAATTTTCAAGGTCCAGATGTCTTGTGTCCCATCAGGTTGAAGTTGACTGGTGGCAAGGGGGAAGAACCCTGGTGACTATTTTAGAACTCTTGGAGGGAAAAAACACTTCCAATGATAAGATTAACACAAGCCTGGCCGGTTTTTATCAGAAAACATGGACTTGGAATTGTTTGGACAGTGCAGAGTTGAGATGAAATGTAAAATATCAAATGAGCAGTCCTAAAAACTGTCTTATATTCTGGTGAGCTTCAAGTTTCAGCCTCCTAGAACATTGTTCACAGAAACAGCCACAGTGTTCCCTGACTGATTTTTTTAGACTTAGCCCTTCTCAGAAATGCAAGGACCTAAAACAATTCCAAAGGACTCATGTTGGTAAATGCCATCCACATCCTGAGAAAGGGCTATGGAGTCTGAATGCAGAGCAAAGCAGACTATTTTCTTTTTTTTGTTTTTTTTTTCCTTTCTCATGGTCTCTCCCATTCTTTATATTTCTTCTATGCAACATGGTTAATGTCAAAATGTGTTTAATAAGAATGTATGTGTAGAGCCATATTAGATTGCAGGCCATCTTGGGGAGGGAGGGGGAGAAAATTTAAAATTTATGGAAGTGAATATTGAAAACTAAAAATAAATAATATTTTTTTTAAGTATCAGTTATAAATGACTGAATCCTGTTTTAATGTCTATCTATCATTGTGAATGGCAAGTCTTTTGTGTCTGTTAGCATCTATTTTGTTTACAGGAGATAAATACCTGAACCATACCTAATTACATTGTATGTTAATATCCTTCTATTTCTGCTTTTAGTTCCTAGACATGGACCACAACCTAAGCCTTAAACATTCCCCCCTCCCCCAAAGCCTGGAGGTAGAGGAGATAATGATATGAAGACTGTGAAAAAATGAAACCCAGTCCCCTCCTTTAAATTTTTTTCTTAAAATTTTCTTTCCTTAATGAACAAACCTCAATTTTATTTCCTTTCCAAAAAAGAAAAGAAAAAGAAAACCCTTGAAATAAATGTGTATAGTCAAGCAAAACAAATTATTACATTTGCCATGTCCAAAAAATGCATGTCTCATTTTATACCCTGAGTCCATCACCTGTTAAAAGGTAGGATAATGGTTGATCATTGCATTGATGAGAGTTCTTAATTCTTTCAAAGTTGTTTGTTTCTACAATATTATTTATATAAATTGTTCACTTGGCTCTGCTCACTTCATTCTATGTCAATTTATTTAGTTCTTCCCAGGTTTCATTTGAAACCATAACCTTTCATCATTTCTTATGGTACAATAGCATTCTATCACATTCATACACCATAATTTGTTAAGCCATTCCCCAGCTAAAAGACATCCCTTAGTTTCCAGGGTTTTTTTTTTTTGCCACACAAAGTGAGCAGCTATAAGTATTTTTATACATATGGGTCTTTTTCCTCTTTTGTTGTTCTCTTTTAAGTATAGACCTAGTTGTAGCATTGCTGACTCAAAGGGAATAAATGCACCGTTTAGTGACTTTGGGGATATAATTCCAAATTGCTTTGCAGAATTCCTGGATCAGTTCACAGTTCTACTAACAGACATTGATATGCCAATTCCTGCCTCCCCCTGTACCCAACCTCTTCAATGTCTGTCATTTCCTTCTTTGTCAACTTTACCAGTCTGATAGATGTGCCTATCTCTTATTAGAAGCCAGGCTTCCCCACAGGACTGGGGTCCAGAGCAGAGGGCTCTCTTTGAGAGACTGGACAGAGTGGATTCCAAGCCCAAGCCACTTGGCCCCAGAAGCAGCTCTAATACAAGATAAGATTTGTATCTCATAATTTTGTTTCCCACATCGGACATTCCAGGGGAGAGGGACATTGGCTCACCAAAGACATAGAAGGAAGCTGAAAAAAAAAAACCATGCACATGATTATTCTTCCAGATTCTGTTCTTCTTTAGGTAATAAATGCAGACTCAAAGAACTTTTGAATTCAACTCAAAGAGCTGTTTTTAGAGTTGAGGGAAATGAGTCTCAGGAAAGGAAAATTACTTTATCAAGGTACTAAAGCAAGAAACAGAATTTTAAAAATTCTAGGCCAGCATTTTTTTTTTCATTTCCTGAGGACTTTGGCTTTCAGGATACAAATGATTTGACAGCATGGGGTGGGGTACAGGTTAGGGGGCCAGAAATGTACCAGGGGTTGATGGCAGTCAACCTGAGTTGGAAAAACAAAAAAAAAGTTTTGTTTAACCTGCCAAGTGAAGACATGGCTGCATGCTGCGTGTCTCTTTAGCTCATGCTTTAGCTCTTTAGTCCAGTTTTCATTTCTTGTGCACAGAAGAGCTGCCCATCTTAATGGGGAATGGAAGGAGGGGCAGAACACACAAGTCTCAGTAATTCTATTTCTATAGACCTTGGAAGGTTTTCCAGTCTTTACACTGCAAACACCACTGATGTTTTTCCCTGGAGGCAGGAGATCCCATCAGGGAACCCTAAAAGAAGCTGGAGGTGAGTGAAGTTTTCCAGCACTTGCTGACAGATCTTTGCTAAACAAAAATAAATAACAATAAAACTTTATTTTAAAATGGGCGGGGCACAAGGAGGCATCAGGCCATAGCTGGCCTTGGGGAATGACATTTGTCTACCATTGTCCTAAACTTCTCTCTTTTTTTGGTGTCTACTACTCTCAAACTGTTTCCATGATGGCCCAGGGGCCCCTTGTTCTCTTCAACCTTGCCCTGCTCCCACCCTCCACTCTGTTTCCCTTTCTTCAGTGGTACTCTGTATTCCTCAGAGACCTTTCCTCATCTTTCTCCTCTAATCAAAACTGACCTGTGCTGTATTTAATCTCACGAGGAACTATCATTACCTAGCCAGTTTGATAGACAAATTCACATTAAGGCTAGTGTAATGTAATCTTTCTCAGATAACATATTTGCTTTTTTAAAAGGAGGGCTTTCATTGTCTTAAGTCAGGGGAGGGGAACCTTTTCTCCTGAGAGTCAAGTTTTTGGTAACCAAGGACCTGAGGCTTAAGAAGGCTTCAAGTCACTTCCCTTCTTTGGGCCTCAGTTTCCTTATCTGTAAAATTAGAAGGCTGGATTGGATAATCAATAAGATTCCTTCCAGCTCTAATGTATGATTCTGTCATGTAATTTATAAGAAAAAAAAAGAAGCTAACCAGGGGCCACAAAAATAAATAGCAACCTTATTTAGTTTGTAGTATCGCTATTGTTTTAGAAAAGAAATTGGAAATTTGAGGATTGAGCTGATTGAGTGGAAAGAGCTACTGGTAACACTGTGATTCAGTATAAAGAAGTCTGAATTCAATATCAGAGAACCTGAGTTTGAAACTTGCCTCTGATGCTTAGAACCTTAGTCTGACCTTGGGCAGATCATCTTAGCTGCCTGGGCTCCAGTCGGCTCATCTGTAAAATGAGAGGATTGGACTACATCAGGAGTGGGGAACCTGCAGGCTGGAGGCCACATGTGACCCTCTAGGTCCTCAAGTGTGGCCCTTTGACAAATTCAAACTTGAAAGGGCCGCACTTGAGAACCTAGAGGGCTACATGTGACCTCTAGGCTGCAGGTTCTCCACCCCTGGGCTAGATTATATCCAAGGTCCCTTTCAGCTCCAGGTTTATGTTGTTAGGAATCCCGCTCTGAGAATCAGGCAGCCTGTATTCTAGTCCTGGTTTTGCCCCTAACTTTGTGACCTGGGGCAAAAATGAAGAAGTTGGGCTTCTTGGTCTCTAGGGCCTATCTCTAACTAGGATCTATGATTCCATTCATCCATTTTAAAATGAAGACCAGGGCACAGAAAACTCTGAGCGTAAGGAGCGGGATCACCCCCTGATCAATGAGATTTCCTCCCAGACTTTGTACGGAGGCATCTGAGGGGCTCCGATCTGTTGGAATCCAGGCATACTGGCAAACTCCTTGCGGAGAGGATACAGAACCACTGCTTTATGGTTCCCATTCATTGGGCTGCCTTGCAAACCTCTGGCCAAGATAACTGGTTAACTGGGACTCGGGAGGAAGGATCCTTGCTGGGAAGAGCTGCCCATCTCTTTGGCTCATACTAACGAGCTGACAGGCCTGCTGTCTCTTTTGGGGGATCCCTTTCTACCTTCCCCTGTTTAGAAGCTACACCAGCACACAGAGCAGCAGGCTTGCTCCTGTGGAGAGGGAAGCCTGCACTCTCATGCAGTTGCTCCCCACTAGTGACTGGAAATGACTGCCTTATGCAGAGGTGTGTGGGAGCTCTATCTACCCTAGGGAAGCAAGCCTAAGAGGAGAGATCATAGAAGTAGACTTACCTGGGGCACTGATATAACTGATAGGTTATATAGGTGCTAAATCCTATGGCAGAAGTGGGCAGTATGTGTGCCTGCTAAGCACCAGAGAGTAGGTCTTAGATGGTAGCTAGCTGGTGTAGTGGGTAGTGATGAAGTTGGAAACTCTGGAAGACCTAAGTTCAAATCTAGTCTCAGATACTTAGTCACTATGACCCAGGCTAAGTCACAATCTCTGTTTGCTTCAGCTTCTTTATCTGTAAAAATTGGGATAATAATAGCACCTGCTTTTTTATCTTAGTAATATTTTATTTTTCCCAGTCATATGTAAAAACAATTTTTAACATTAATTTAAAAAAGTTTTTGAGTTCCATATTCTTTCCCTCCTTCCCCCGTATTCCCTCAGACAGTAAGCAATTTGATATATGTTATACATGTGCAATCATGCAAAACATTTCCATATTACTCATGTTGTGAGAGAAAACAGACCAAAAAAACCCAACCCAACAACTATGAAAAAATAAAGGAAAAATAGTATGCTTTGATCTTCATTTAGACTCCACCAGTCCTTTCTCTGGATGCAGATAGCACTTTTTATCATGAATCCTGTGGAATTATCTTGGATCATTGTATTGCTGAGAATAGCTAAGTCATTTACAATTGATTACCATACAATTATCATACAATATTGCTACAATGTTCTCCTGGTTCTACTCACTTCATTTTGCATCAGTTTGTGTAAGTCTTTCCAGGATTTTCTGAAATCATCTTGCTCATCATTTTTTTGGTAGCACAATAGTATTCCATTGCAATTATATATTACAACTTGTTTAGCTGTTACTCAATTGATGGAAATCCCCTCATTTCCAATTCTTTGCCACCACAAAAAGAGCTGAATAGCACCTACTTCTCAGGATTGTTTTGAGGATCAAATGAGACAATATTTATAAAAGTGTCTTGCAAACTTTAGAGCTCTATGTTTGGAGCCCAATGAATGGGAACCATAAAGTAGTGGTTCTGTATCCTCTCTGCAAGGAGTTTGCCAGTATTCCAACAGATCGGAGCCCCTCAGATGCCTCCGTACAAAGTCTTAGAGGAAATCATCACACTGATCAGTCATTCGCTTGTTTCAGTCGTGTCCAACTCTTCATGACTCCAGTTGGGGTTTTCTTGGCAGAGATACTGGAGTGTTTTTGTCATTTCCTTTTCCAGTTCATTTTACAGAAGGGGAAACTGAGGGAAACTGATTTGCCCAGGCTCACACAGCTAGTAAGTATCTGAAGCCAGATTTGAACTCAGGAAGATGCATCTTCCTGACTCCAGGCTTGGCATTCTATCCACTGAGCCACCTAGCTAGCTGACCCTTAAACTCATGGTCCTCCTGAGGTTTTGAGGTATCTGTTTTATTTTGTACTGTTTTTTTTTGAGACTGGTTCTCCCCTATCTTGCCCAGGTAGAAGGTATAGTGGCCACTCGTTGGCTCAGTCGTGCTTCCCATCAGTACAAACGATTTGATATACTGTGTTCCTAACCTGGCGCGGTTTGCTGGTCCTTAGGCAGCTTGGTAGGCCCCCTGCATCCAGAACCTTTTCTTATTCATACACTAGGTTTGGACATCCACATCCAATCGGCTTATCCCCATCAAAGCTCAGAGCTACTGAACTTAAGAGCTGCACCAGCCTCAGACTCCCCAGTAGTAGGGATTAAAGGCATATACCACCACTTCTGACTTTTGGTACTTTTTATACCTTCTTCATGAATGCTAATCAATGTTAATTGCTTAATTCTGATCAGATTATAATGGGGAGATATTAACTGGGTAAATGGCATTGGGGGAACATACTGGACAGGGATTTATGAGCAACAATAGTAGAAAGAAACTCTACAACCTCTCAAGGCCTACCCCTAGAACCCAAGGAGCTTAGTAGTAATTCAGCTCTGGGCACTTGATCTATCAGTCCAAGAGAGGGTTGGGAGCTTAGTCTCAGCACAGAGGAAGCAAGCATGTGTATGACTACAAAGTCTGGTAAGGTAGTTCATGGACAGCATTTAAGAACCTCAAATTTCTGTGTATAGGAGAGCGAATGTTGAATTCTCTAGACAGCACGACTTCAGAATCTAGTCTTCTAGCCAGAGAAGGGGGATTTCCTGAGCAGTACCAGCCTTGGAGGGTTGCTTTGTGAATTACCCCAAGTTTAGACATTCTAGAGTAAGGAGGGGATTTCCATCATCAGCCTGATCCTTGAAGAAGAAGAAATTAAGACACATAGTTCCTGAATAACACCCTAGTTAAGGAGAAGTACTAGCAAGTTATCGGAAAGAGGCTTGCCCGTTCAGTAGTCCTAAACTAGGTTGGCCTTTTTTTTGGGATGCGTAGGAGGACTCCAAACCATAGAGGGGCACTACAAGTCTGGGAGAGACTGAATACCACCTTATGAGAGGCCTAGGGATTAACTAAAATGTTCATTCCCTTCCAAGGAGAGTGATAGGTTCTTTAAGTACTTCATGTCCTCTGGTATCTATCTGTGGTCTCCTGGGGTTCCTTTGCTTCCTCTATGAATTTTGTCACATAAAATAAAAGCTGTATGACTGATAGACTTTGTCACCTTGAGTCCCTGGATGGAAACTGGGACCCATTTACCCACATTGGGAAAAACCCAAACATAAGCTGTGTTTAGAATTTTTCCTGGAATAACTCAGAGACAGGGCAGTGAGCCTAAGGATGAAAATGACCACCTTGGGTTCATTCGTGGGAGCCACCCAGAATCTGGAGAGGTGGGGAGGCAGGGAGCTTGAGCCATGTTATACAATAAACATGACAAATACTCTGAACTTGAGCTTTATATACTAAATTCAGTTAAAGGACATTAGAAAAGCAGAGAGAAATCATTTAGAGTTGGGAGAGAAAGAGGAAGAACAGATTGACAATTCAAAACACAATCTCGATAATGTAAAAACCTCATTGTTTGTCAGGTCCAAAGAAACAACTCAGTCACTATCCCTAGTTGCTCTTGTCCTATGATTTCATGGATGTAGGTGCCTTCCTCTGTGGAAACTCCCTTTGGCTATGCAGATAGCAACTCTTCTTTTACTTACAGAGGCACTAAAAGGCTAAAGGTCTTGCTTATAGTCACACAGCCTGTATGTGTTGACGGCAAGACTTGAATCTAGTCTTCCTGACTGTAAGCTTCCCGGTTATTTATGCTATCATACTGCCTTTGTCACAAATCATACTCTTAAAAAATTACAACCCTCTACAATTTGAGAGAGAAAGAGAGAGAGAGAGAACGTGGCCAGGCCAGAACTGTCTAATATTTGGAATCAGAGGTTTGTATTCAAATCCTGACTCTCCCACTTGTGACCTATATGGCCTAAGGTAAATCACTTAATCTCTCTGGAGGTTCAGTTTCCTTACCTGTAAAATGGAAGAGTTGGGCCTTATGACCTTATAGATTCTTTTCGATGCTAAATCTATAATTCTGTATTTTAATTCCTATGGAAAATGTGAAAGAAGAGTCTTTAAATCTTTTTTTTTTTTTACAATTTCAGTGGAGAATACCCCTCTTAGAAGGAAGACACGATAATTTTCTGGGCTTTGACTTTCTCTTTTATAAAATGGGTAAGCTGGACCAAATGGTCACTCAGCTCTCTTTATGCTCAAATTTATGGTTTCATCTTTAGAAGACACGGTTGCTTTCACAGCATAATGTCGCCATCTGGTGTCCATTTAAGATATTACCATTTTATAGCTAAATGAAGCTATGCCCTTTTGGTATCACTCAACAAGAACTAGTAAGTTGTATTAAGCTTAATTGTCAAGCACTGTGGTAGGTATTAAAGATTGCAAGACATGAACTAGACAGTCCTTACAGTTTATGGGAAGGGGGAAAGAAAATGGGCATTTATTAAGTACCTGCTATATGACAGGCACTGTGCACAGCACTTTACAAATATTGTTATCTCATGTGGGAGATAATATACATAAAGACAACATATGAAACAAGTACATATAAAATAAATAGAAGATAATTTTTCTGAGGAGGTGAGAGCAGCTGGGTCAATCAGGAAAAAATTGAGCTGAGCTTTGGAGGGAGCTAGGGATTCTAGAAGGCAAAAGTACAGCAGGTACATCCAGGCATGGGGGCAGGACACGAAGTGCAGGGTGTTGGATAGAAAGGATGCTTGTTTGGCTGGGCTGAGGAGTCATTAAGAGCAGTAATGTGTCAGGCTGGAAAGGCAAGTTGGAGCCAGACCATGATGGGCTTTAAATGCCAAAGGCGTTTATATCTGATCCCAGAGGTAAAAGGGAGCTATTGTGACTTATGGAGCAGAGGATTGACCTATTCAGACATGTGCTTTGGGAATATCACTTAGAGCTTGCCCAAAGGCCACACAAAATTGAGCTCAGGGCCAGAAGTTCCCCAAATTGTCGTTGTTCAGGCGTGTCCAACTCTTCGAGACCCTATTTGAGGTTTTCTTGGTAAGAAATACTAGAGTGATTTGCTATTTCCTTCTCTAGCTCATTTTAGAGATGAAGAAACTGAGGCAAGCAGGATTAAGTGACTTGGCCAGGGTCACAAAGCTAGTAAGTGTCTGAGGGCAGATTTGAACTCAGGGAGAGCCATCTTACCTGACTCCAGGCCCTGTACTCTATCCACTGCACCACCTAGCTAACTATGTTCCCCATGTTACTGGATCCCAAAGGAGTGCTGCTAACTAAAGAACTTGACGGCATTCCACATTCGGGGAGGGCTGGCACAGCTATAAAAATCTGTTTTCTGTGCAGGGTCCTATTGCTGTGCTTTCAACTTTGAACAGGGAAACCATCCAAATCTGGGCCTCAATTTCCTCATCTTCAACTTTGGGCAGTTGGATTATATCATCTCTGAGGTCCCTTGTCAGTTCTCTACTCTTTGATCTTGTGCATGTTCTGAAAGGGGAACCTTTGCTGGGGGAGGGTAGAGTGGTTATCATATTGTGCAAATATGATAACTTCACTTGCAAAGTTCCCAAACACAGCCACTGGTCCTCTGCCACTCCTTGTCTCCTCTCTCTTTCCTTCGGTCTTTTTGTATTCAGAGACTGGCGTCACAGCCAGTAAGACATTATGGGTGGCCATGGTGAAACTGAATTCAAAGGAAAGCTGGATAGATCTGTATGAACTGATGCAAAGTGAAGATACCAAAACCAGGACAGCAACATTAAGCAATCTCTCTAGCAATTTAAAGGGAAAGGGGAAAAACCTGTTTTCTAAGGACCTGCAGAAATGAAACGAAATGCTGTATAATTCAAATGATCACATTTTGTCCTGAAGAAGAGAGGAGAAGATTCTCCATTCTCTGTTCTTTGTAGAAGTAGGGAACTATGGGTGTGGAATATCATAAGACTGTCAGATTTGGTTTATGAGTTGGCTTGTATTGTTGAACTCCTTTTCCCCTCTCTTTTTTCCCTAGATTCTTGACTCTCTTGGAAGGAGTAGGAAGAAAAGAGGGATACATTTGGAAGTGAAGGTGTAAAAACAGAAGATAACAATAAAACATTTTTTAAAGAAACAACTCAAAGATTTTTTTTTTCCAACTAGTCATTGTTTCTTTACACTTGAATAAATTATGTTTGTGATCTGTAGGTGGTAAGGTACAAATTATAGGTGTGTATATGGGATTTTTCAGTATTGCTTTTCACAATATGCTGCTCACAGACATATCATTGCATAATATTTGCTAGGCAAAGACCTCAAAATTTATCAAAAATTTATCAAAAAAAATCAAAGGCCTCTTGATTTCTTGGTCCTTCCCCCCACCTAAGACTACCTCTCTACTTCTACAACTGTCCATCTAATAACACTACAATGCTGAAATATGACTTTACCTTGCAGCCTGAACTAATGGCATTTTTATATCAGTTCTGAAGAAGGAAAAAAAAACCCAAACAAACCCAGGAATCAACAAATATTCTTCTCCACATACATCATCTCTGGACCTGATAAATATGCCTCACCAGCTATAGGATTGGATGGGCTTGCAAATGATTTCCCAAAAGTCAAGGATCCTGTGAGAGCTTTCACAAAGAAGGGAACAGTGGCTAAGGAGGAGAGTTCATCCAAGATTCCCCCTCTTCTAGAACTACAACCAAATTCCA
Organism: Petaurus breviceps papuanus; assembly: GCF_028583685.1. Lineage (NCBI taxonomy): Eukaryota > Metazoa > Chordata > Mammalia > Diprotodontia > Petauridae > Petaurus > Petaurus breviceps. The sequence continues at coordinate 6,689,999 of NW_027187344.1, read as the reverse complement.
CTAGAGGCCAGCACAGTATGGCACACAGAAACATCAAGCCAGTCAAGGTTGCATTCCATTTGAATGGGGACAAGAATGGAACTCTTTTCCCTGTTGCCTTGTATACAATATAAAAGTAAGGTTCCCTAGGCCTTAGCACAGACACTGGCTGAACTATGATTATTCTGATATGTAGCTCAGGGTGGCATAGTTCTAGATCTGGAGTCATGGAACCTGGGTTCTGGGGGAAGTTGAGTACCAACCAGCTGTGATCTTGAATACCTTTCTGGGCCAGTTTATTCCTCTACAAAATAAATAGGAAGTAGTGGACTCAATGTCTCAAAGTTTCCTTCCAGCCTTAAATATCTCATGAAGTCCCCCTTGAGTAAGTATAATATTTGTTGTTCAGTTGTGTATGAGTCTGTGACCCAATTTGTTTTTTGTTTTTTTTTTTGGGCAAAGATACTGGAGTGGTTTGCAGTTCCCTTCTCCAGCTCACTTTACAGATGAGGAAACTGAGGCAAACAGGGTGAAGTTACCTGCCCAGAGTCACACAGCTAGTAAGTACATGAGGCTGGATTTGAACTCAGGTCTTCCTGATTCCAGGCTTGGTGTTCTATCCACTGTGCCATCTAGCTGCCCCATGTCTAATACATACACATGTGTGTATATAGGATTTACATATACATATAAGTACACACCCATATATGTAGATAGAATTTTATACATGTGTATTGATATAGGTATAGATAGATATGGATATAGATATAGACATATAATGTAATAAGGGTTTAAAATTTTACTAGCATCCTTTCAAGGCTGAGAGGGGATGTTTGTCTTTCTGACATAAAAGTCTAGGATACCAGTCAGTTCTCAACCACTATCACATTGATAATAAAATTTTTATTGATCCCTTTGGTTTTGATACAATGAACTCTTCCCCTCAAAAACCATCAAAATCACCCCTCCACAAAGGACATTCCTCCATGGCAGTTCTACAGAGCCATCACCAGTCATTTTTGTGCCTAGGGCAGGAAGGAAGAGAGGTGCTCTCAGCTGGGATACAGAGAAATAGAGATACTGGGATGTTGACACAAGGCAGGGTAGGAAATTACCCCTGAAAAACATCTGGCAGCTTCCAATTTGATCCCATAGAATATGATAAGATTTCATTAAGTACTTATGGTCTGGGAGGTTCTGTGTTAAATGTGGAGGATATAAAGATAAAATTAAATTAAAAAAAATCTCTTCCCAAAATAGATACACACACACATACACACATATACACATATAATAAGAGGAGAGAGGATTAACAGCTCATGGGATCAGGGAAGGCCTCCAACAGGCAAAAGAACTGAACCTTGAAGGAACCCAGGCAGAGGTGAGAAGGGAGTTGATTCTAGACATGAGGCACAGCCTGGGCAAAGTCACAGAGGAAGGAAATGGAGAACTGAAGTTGGGGGAAATAAGTCTGCTAGTTTGGCTGGAATATAGATTGTGTAAAGGGGAATTAATGTGAAATAAGCCTAGAAAGAAAGGCTGGAGCCAGAATGTAAAGAGCTTTCAAAGGGGGGTGTCTAGGTGGCACAGTGAATTGAGCACTGGCCCTGTAGTCAGGAGAACCTGAGTTCAAATCCAGCCTCAGACACTTGACACACTTACTAGCCATGTGACTTTGGGCAAGTCACTTAACCCCAATTGCCCAAACCCCCTCCAAAAAAAAAAAAAGAGCTTTCAAAGCTGGGCTAATGAGAGAGTTTGGATTATTTATCCCAAAGGCAGCAAGAAGGTATGAGGGGGAACTTCATAATTCTAGTATCCCAGGTAGGGAAAAAATGGCCACAATATTGGCCCTTTTCTTGGTTATGTTAACTTTGGTTATATTAACTTGGTTGTATTGCCTTCCTCCATGATTCATTTGCCTTTGCCTTCTGCCTCTGCAGCAACCTTATCCCATTGGTAAGTTCTTCTCTTAAGAGAAAAAGATGTTATTCACTCTCCAATCCTTTTTTTTTAAAATTTTCTCATGAGGTTATCTCTCTCCTCATTTTACTAACCCTTCTGGATTCCTTCAGCTCTTCTGTCTTTCTGGTATGATAGGAATAAAAAATGCAGAGGATTTTGCAATTATAGGTGCATTGCATTGGGGTTTGGTGAAATTCAATTCAATTTGCATTTGTTAATCACCTAATGTGTTTATAAATGTAATAGGATTGGAGGGATACAAAGACAAGAATGAAAGAGTCCTTTTTTTTAAGGGGCTTTATATACATACATACATATATTTAGGGGTTCATATTATTTCATATAAACAAACACACAGTGTAAATAGCAAACACAAAGTAATTTCTTGGATGTTAAGTAGAGCTTTAACAAATGAGAGAAGTGGGAAAAACTTCATGTAAGAGTTGAACTTTGAAAGCAGCTAAGTATCCTAGGGACCGAGGTGAGGAGGGTATTGGATACAGCCTTTGCAAAAGCATGGAAGTGGGAGATGAAAGGTTAAGTTCAGGAAATAGTAAGTAAATCAGGCTAGCTAAAACCTAGTGTACATGCAAAAGAATAATGTGAAATAAGTCTGAAAAAGCAGATTGAAACCAGAATGGAAAAGGCTTTAAATGCCAAGCAAAGCATTTGTACATTACTCTAGAGACAATAAAGCTTTGTGAGCAGCAGAACGATACAGTCAAATGTATACTTTTGGAGGACCATTTTGGCAGCTGCTGGAGGATGGATTGGAGAGAGGAGAGACTGGGAACTTGAAACTTACAAGGGAATTTGGCTGTGATATGGAAAGCAGAAGGATCTCTTTTTGAGCAATGTCCATGTTAGTAAAAAAAATTTTTTTTGAAGAGCAATATTGATAGATACACATTTTTGATCACTATATGGGCCACCCCTTCAATTTTTCCTTTAGATGAAGACACATATTTTTTAAAAAAACAAGCTTTTTTATACTATTTGCCAGTGTTTTACAAATACTATCTCATGGGCAACTAGGTGGTAAAGTGTATAGAGCACTGGTCCTGGAGTCAGGAGGATCAAATTCAAATCTGGCCTCAGATACATATTAGCTATGTGACCCTAGACAAGTCACTTAGCTCCAATTGACTTCAAAAAGAAACCTGCCCCAAAACCAAATGTTATCTCATCTGATCTCCACACAGCCCTGGGAGGTAGATGCTATCACACCCATTTTAAAGTTGAGGAAACAAGCAAACAGAGGTGAAGAGACTTTTCACTTTATTTCCTAACATAGACTACTTTTTATTCTGTTTGCAAAGTTTAAAGCCATCAGAAAATGGGCCATTTTAGATATTACAGTTTTTGAAAACATGTTTAAGTGACCCATTAGTTAATAAAGCATGCTGTTAAATTAAATTTAATCCCCTTCTAATTTATGAAGGATTTACCACATGCAAGGTATTATATTCCACACTAGGAATACAAACATAAAAAATGACACAGCGCATGCCCTCAAGGCACTTATACTTTAATGGGAGTGAGAAGGGAGGGTATGACATGCATACAAGTAAGTTCAATACTCAATAGGAGATGATAATGTCAAAAAAGGAACAATCAACATGCTGTAAGAAATCTGAGGAATCACAAAATCTGTGATTTGGAAGGGACCTCAGAGACAATTTGGTCTAATCCATACATGAAAGGAATCCCCACTATAGTACACCCAGTCATCTAGTGGTCACCTAGCATCTGCAACAACCTCCAGGATGATGGACCCGCCTTCTCTCTCTTTTTTTAAGGTTTTTGCCAATGTTATGATTTCATTCATTCAACAAATATTTATTAAATTCCTACTACATGGAAAGATTATAATTTTGCACAAAGATGAATTTTTACTATGTAGTTCTGATATTTAGAAGAAATCTCCAAAATCATTCAATTCAAATTATGAATCCCAGTTATACAATCAGCAACAAATCCTCTATCCAACCTTTGCTTCCATCCCTCCGGTAACTAGAAACTCCTTAATGTCTATGATAGTCCTTTCTATTTCTGCAAAACAAAATCATTGTAAACTTTTCCTATATGTTGAACTGAAATCTGTCTCCTTATTTCTTCCACCCCATGCTCCTAACTCTTCCTTCTAAGTCTAAATAAAACAAGTCTATCCCATCTTTCACATGATAACCCTTAAAATATTTGAAGACTGTTGTCATATCCCTTCACATGCCCCTATGGATTCACCATCTCTTGAGGCAACCTGTTTCAATTTCAGGCAGCTCTAATTATTGGGAAAGTTTCTCTACATCAAACCTAAGTTGACTTCTTTATGGCATCCACCTATGTATGACTCCTTTTTCTGCTGTTGGACACCAGATAACAAAGCTAATTCCTCCCCTACATGATAGCCTTTCAGATATTTGTAGATGTCTATCAAGTACCTCCCTGAGTCTTCTCTTCTCCAGACTACAAGCATCCCATGTTCTTGAAACTGATCTTTATATGATATGAACTCAAGGCCTTTGGCCATCTTGGTTGACATCCTCTGGCCACTGTCCAGCTTCTCAATGTCTTTCTTAAACTGAGGTGCCTAGTATCAAGCATAATATTCCAGATGAAGGTTGACCAGGGTAGAATTCAGTGAGACTATCACCTCCTTCTTTCAAAAAACTAGAACTTTTTAAAAGCAGCCCAAGATTGGATTAGATGTTTTTGAATGCCATGTTACATGATTGATTCATATTGAGCTAACAGTCCACTAAAATCCCCAGATCTTTTTTTCAGAATAATTGTCTAACCATGTTTAACCATCCTGTATTTGTAAAGGTGATTTTTAAAAATTCAAGTATAAGTCTTTATAATTACCCCACACCTTTCATCATCTTTGTGGATCTAGACTCTGTCATTCAGTGTGTTAGCTGTTCCTCCCAGATTTGTGCCATCTGCAAATTTAATGAGTGTGCCATATGTGCCTTCATCTAAGCCACTGAAAAACAGGTTAAATGGCATAGGACCAAGAAGAGATCTTTGGGGCATCCAAGTGGAGACCTCCTGCCATGTTAATATGGACCCATTAACAACAACTCAAGTCTAGCCATTCAACTAGTTCTAACTCCATCTAATTGAATGATCATAATGTAAATCAATTTTTTTCACAAGAATTGTATGACATACTTTATCAAAACCTACACAGAATTTTAGGTAAACTATAGCTGTGACATTCCCCTAATCTACCATCTCAGTAACCTTGTCAAAAAAGGAAATGAGGTTAGTCTGGCATGACCTCTTCTTGATAAAGCCTCGCTGGCTCTTTGTAATTTTCTTAGAAAATGAAATCAAGCCCATTGGCTCCTAGTTTGCAGACTCAAGAGCTCGACTTTGATTCCTGAAAAATTCTAGAATAAGTCACTAAAGAGATGGCTAATGAGCATTTAAAAAGGGGAGCCATGATTACAACGTACCAGCATGGGCTTCATTTATTTTTCTTGACAGATTTACAAAACTGATGGGAGTGAATGACAACTTGCCACTGGGGTTGGGGTTGGTCACTCAGCTTGCACTTATTGCCCAAGTTAACAAGAATGCATGGAATGCTGGGCATTTTTCTACAGTATTTCTGTCCAGATATAGACCTATCCTAGAGTCATAGAATTTTAAAGCTAAAAGGGACCCTGGAGACCATCTAGGCCAACTCCAATGTTTCAAGGATGAGGAAACTAAGATTCAGAGGGGGCAACTTCTTCAAGATCACTTCCTGGTTTGGAGAACTGCTGAGCTGAAAGGCCCATTCAGAGGTCGTCCAGTTCAATTCCACCCCCAGAACATGACTGCTGAGTCCGACATGTGGCTATCTAGGTTCTGCTTGAAGACCTCCTAAGGTATGAAGGTCTCAGTGCCCTTGGTGGTGAATTCTTCCCTTCTGCATGAGCAAAAAGAAGACATCCATCAATCAATCATCCCGTTTGTTGAGTCTAGTGTGAGTCTAGCACTGTTGTAAAGTGCTGTGGGGTATAACAGAAATAGGCCAAAAAAAAAAAAAAGGAAAGAAAAAAACCCAATGTCTTTGAACAAGGATCTTACAATCTTGCTGAAGTTACAACACACACACATGCACACACATATGCACACAATTAATGAACGAGACAGTAATAGATTTATCAGCATTTTCCACTGAGATAATAAAGGGGTGAATTGTGCCATACAAACAATTAGAGGAGATTGTACAATAGGGCTAATTATGCTGTACAGACAAGTTCAAAAGGAGCTAGAGGAGAGAGAGAGAGAGAGAGAGAGAGAGAGAGAGAGAGAGAGAG
>NW_027187344.1:6679672-6683642 GCF_028583685.1 Petaurus breviceps papuanus | reverse complement strand
AGAGAGAGAGAGAGAGAGAGAGAGAGAGAGAGACAGGGAGGGAGAGAGAGACAGAGAGAGACAGAGAGAGAGAGACAGAGAGACAGAGAGATCATTATAGGATAGAGTCATCAGGGAAAACTTCCAAGAGGAATCTTCTTTGTGCCTAACACTGTGTTGGGCACCTTGAGGGATACGGAAACATGTAAGAAAGTTGTCTCTTCCTTTAGACAACTATATGGTTAGATATATGAAGCACACACATGAAAACACATGACCTTAGATGATTCACTTCCTTTATCTGAGCCTCAGTTTCCACATCTGTAAAATGAGGGGGTTGGGCTAGAATCAGGGGTGAGGTACCTTTGGCCTTGAGGTCACATGTGGCCCTCTAGGTCCTCAAGTGCAGCCCTTTGACTGAATCCAAACTTCACAGAACAAATCCCCTCAATAAAAGAATTTGTTCTGTAAAACTTGGACTCAGCCAAATGGCCAAACCCAAGGACATAGAAGGCCACATGTGGCCTCGAGGCAGAAGGTTCCCCACCTTTGGACTAGATGATTGTTAAAGTCCCTCCAAGTTGTGATATATTATTATGCAAAAGTTCTGAGGACTGAATATAACAAAAACTATAGGAACTCAACAGAGGAGTAGATATCAGTTGGCTGAAGAAGAGAAGACTGAAAAAAGCCTAATAGCTGTTTTCAAGCATTTGAAGGGCTGTCACATGGAATAGGATTTGGACTTGCTATGCTTGGTCCCAGAGAACAGAAGAACAGAATTAGGAATGATGTGGGGGGTGGAAGGGGTAGGGGATGGGTGGGGGGAGGAACAGTGAAGGCAGAAAGAGAAAGTTATAAAGAAAAACAAACTGACTCAAAGCCAAGAAAAATTTCCAAATAGGGCTGCCCCAAAGTGGAATGAACAATGGCCTTTCAATTTCTTCCTCTAAAACTAGGGAATCAGAGGAGATGATCTCTAATGTCCCTTCCCACTCAACAACCTATGCTCTTGGGATCCTACAGAAAGGGCTGGGAGTATCTTGGGCAGAAAGCAGAAAGGAAGTCGTAAGTGCTATTAGCCTTTTTAGAAGCTTGGCTAGAAAGGACAAGTCTCAGGGCCAAGATACTTTCTAAGAAGGCAGTGTGATATCCTGTATCTTCATGGAAATTAGGCTCAGAATGCCTAGATTTGAATCTTAGTTTTGATACTTTCTAATTGTGCAACTGTGGGCAAATCCTGCAACCTGTCTGCCCTTCAATTTCTTCATCTGCAAAATGGAGTAAAAATATTTTCACCACCTGCCTCACGGAATCATTGTGAGACAAATACCATAGAAAAGCACATTATTAGTCATGATGCTTCCAGAAAGAAGTAGAGAGAGGAAAGGCGCTATCTCCATCATGTTCCAAGCCTCCCCTCCCAGCAAGAACATGGAACGCAAAGAAAGCTGACATGAAAGACTAGAAATCACCCCAAGGACACTGATGTCTTGTTACGGGCTTTCGTGTCGGTATGTACTGAATTTTGCATATTCATTCAGGTCCCCTCATCTGCCCACCCCCACTCAGACGTGCACCTGGGGGAATAGCTACCTTTTTTCTAGTTGGGCTAGCTGCATCCTTGATTATGGATGGATGAACAAATGAATGAATAAGTATAAGTGCTTACTATGTGTCAAACACTATGCTAAGCAGTGAGAATTCAAATACAAAGGCAAGGCATTCTCTGCTCCCAAGGAGTACACATTCTAATACTATAGGAGAATGGTGGCTAGGGAGGGACATTTTGGTTTAAAGGAATAATAACTGGAGCCAAAGGGGAGTTGATCGACCTGCCCTTTCCAGTTGCAATGGAAGAATTGTTTTGATTATTGTTCCCAAAGCAAGACTGGAAAGTGGGGATGGCGGTGGATGTGGTAGTTTACATTGCCCATGAGCAGCTAGCATAAGAATTGTAATAGGGTTGGCGTCATAATCATTGTGTATGTTACTTTTCTGGTTCTGCTTAACTTTACTTTGAATCAGTTTCGTGTAAATCTTTCCAGGCTTCTTGATATTCATCATGTTTGTCATTTCTTATACCAGTCGTCCTGATCCATATCTTGCCACTGGGCCCAAATGGCTCTAGAGGGGAAAGTTGGTGACTTCACAGAGCCCTCCCTCACTTAAATCCAATTCACTTGCAGGTCATGGCATCACCTTCCTGATGTCGCGGTTCACTTCAAAAACGAAGGACAGACAACAATAACAACATTTCTTATGGCACAGTAATAGTTCAACACATACATGTACACAGTCTGTTTAGCCATCCCCCAGAAGTGAACATTTACTTTGTCTCTTAATTCTTTGGCGTCACAAAAAATATTGCTATAAATATTATGGTATGTATAGGGCCTTTCTTTCTTGTTAGTGACTTCTCTATGGTATGTGCCTGGGAGTGGAATCTCAGAGTCACAGACTTGAGGGAATTGAGGGGGTTAGGGCAGCAAGTGATTAATTGTGGGAATTACACAAACCTCACTGATTCCATCTGGTGACTCAATTCTGGAGGTAGCTCAGTTCCTTTTCTGTTCAATTATGGGTCTAGTCCAATTTTTGTCTTGCAAAAAAAAAACTATTTTCAATTGTGGGAATTGTCAGAAAACCTTATTGTACTGTCTGAATCTAGTCCTGCCTGGCTGGGAAGCTAGACCACCTCTATCTTCTGCTTAACCAAGAACTTAGGCTATATTGACTCGAAACTCAGTCAGATCCAAAGATGTTTTATCGAAAACTGACCCTGTACTGATCAGTTACTGCTCCTGTGTTCCTCTGATTGTTTACAGACACTTGGGGTGAGTGGGATCCCTCTTTTTCTGAATTCAGGAAATCTCACCTGTTTGCTTTTCTCCTTCCAACTTGGAAAGCCCCTAACCTTTCCTCTAATTAGAAATCAGACTACATAATGTTGTACTGTTTCCTTTTAATTAGTTAGCCTTATTTGATTAATTGTTTTTCATATATAAAAGTCTATCTCCTCCTGTATTCAGAGGACCTAGCCTGAGGAACTCTGGTCCCAGATTGAAGCATTGCTTAATAAAAAAAAATTCTTGGAAGAACAAACCTTTGCTTCTTCAGTCATTTCATTTTTAACTCACCATACTCTAGACATTTTAGTAGCTCTTTTTGCACAATTCCAAATTGCATTCCAGAGTGGTTGGGCCAATTCACAGCCCCACCCACAATATATTAGTGTGCTTGTCTTTTCATAACCCCTCCCACATTGACTTTGACAGTTTTTAGTCATTTTTGCTAATTTGCTGGGTATCTTCAGATTTGCTTGGATTTGTATTTCTTACTATAAGTGACTGGGAACATTCTTTCAATGATTGTTAATTATTTGCAATTCTTATTTTGAGAACTATTTTTTTTCATATCTTTTAACCCCTTCTTTACTGGGGAATGGCTTTTTTTTTGGTCTTTGGTCCTCAGTTGGTTGTTTATACATCTTAGATATTAAACCTTTATCAGAGATATTAGATACAAAGTTTTTTTTTTTTTCTGATCAAGCTCAACTCCATCCTTTTACAAATCAGGTAACTGACTTCAGCTCTGTCCTTTTAAAAGAACAGCTTTTTATTGATATCTTTGATTTTACTTCACACATATTTCTTCTCTATCTCTTCACCTGTCCTTCCCAGAGAGTCATCCCTTATAACAAAGAACTAGGAAGGAAAGAATAAGGGAAGGAAGGAAGGAAAGGAAGGAAGGCAAATAGGAAGGAAGGAAGGGTAGAAGGAAAGAAGGATGGAGGAAGAAGGGAAGGAAAGAAGGAAGAGGGGAAGGAAGGAAGAGGAAGGAAAGAAGGAAGGAAGAGGAAGGAAAGAAGGAAGGAGAGAGGAAGAAGGGAAGGAAAGAAGAGGGGAAGGAAGGGAGGAAGGAAGGAAGGAAGGGAGGGAGGGAGGAAGGAAGGAAGGAAGGAAGGAAGGAAGGAAGGAAGGAAGGAAGG
>NW_027187344.1:6600739-6679662 GCF_028583685.1 Petaurus breviceps papuanus | reverse complement strand
GGAAGGAAGGAAGGAAGGAAGGAAGGAAGGAAGGAAGGAAGGAAGGAGGGAAGTGTGAGAAATGCTAACAGTTTGGTTTCCACAAATTCTATAGGACCAATAGGAATTGCAAAGACAAATGTTACACAGTATATACAGGAAAGAGTAAATCAGGGTGAAGGGAGGAAGGGCAAAGCAACCCTATCCAGTCATATAGCTGGAAGAAATCTATAAGATCCTCTTGAAGGGGCCTTGGCTGAACTGGCCCAAACTGATCAGGGTCAAGGGATGGTCACTGACTTTTTATTAGTACACATGTTTAACTAATCTCATTCATATTAACTTACATATCCCATGGGAGGAGACAGTCACCATTTTCAAACATGCATCACATGATGAGGGAGGAGGAACATGTGAAGGAATAACATGAAAAGGGCAGTCCAGGAAGAGAGACGTCTTGTCCAGTCATGTCCATGGATAGAATGAGGGGTGGGATAAGGTGGGGTTAAAGCCAAATAATCCTATATAACTGCTTGCTCTGCTTCTGTATAGGTGTTTGTGTTTTGTCCTATGAGGGAACATGCACACCTGCTTCTCTGGAGAATCGACAATAAAAATATCTCTTCTTGCACTCCACAAACTGTGATTCCGTGATTACCCAGTTAACTGTAGTTTGGGAAATTCAGCGAGCCTTCTCAGGTTGAATTCCGAATTGAGTTCAGTCTGAGGTCTTTATAACAGAATGAAGGAAGAGAAATAGGAAGAAAGGAAGGAAGGAGGGAAGGAAGGAAGGAAGGAAGGAAGGAAGGAAGGAAGGAAGGAAGGAAGGAAGGAAGGAAGGAAGGAAGGAAGGAAGGAAGGGAGGGAGGGAGGAAGGAAGGAAGGGAGGGAGGGAGGGAGGAAGGGAGGGAGGGAGGAAAGATAAGTGTTAGTTTTATACTCAGATTCAGAAATCTAGTATTTGGAAGGCTAACCCATCTGCTAATGAGGGGGGTATAGGCTCTGGGAGCCCCCTTGAACTCTCCTTGAATCTTCCCACTTGATCTGGTGTTTGAGACCATAAGCCTTCCATTATCACCAAGCACTTAACCTGTCACCCTTAACCTAGCCTAGCACTCCATTGTCTGTTATCTCCTTCAGTTACTTCCTACCCTTAATCCCATTCTCTTGGTTCTTTGTATCTGACCTTTAGTCACCTGTGGGCCACTGCCATAAAGACCCTCTCTAAATCTCTCCTCCAGTCACCTCAGACTACTTGGCTATCCCTAGATCCCTCTCTCAGTCTTTCTGTATGTAAGATCCATCTTGCTTCCATAAAGGTGCTCAGATGCAATCTGGCCCTCAACACAAGAGTTCAGATTCATTCTGGTCTTGTGTCACAAATACAAATACAAAGACAAGTGTCACAAATATTCAGATTCCTTAAGAGTCTGGCTAATTCTGAGATTTCTTAAGAGTCTGGCTGTTTTTCTTTGGCTAAAAGAAGGCTTGGGTGGAATTCATTTGGGCAAGAGCCAGTATGTCGCTATTTTGGGGTCCCTAGCACCCCTAAACTTCAACTCTATAAATCTAAACCACTTAAATGAAAAGAGGAGTTTGGGAAACAGATCACAAACTTGGCACAGAGGTATGATGTAGCAGCCATGGGGACTTCAATTACACAGATATTTACTGGAGATCTTTGCAAAAAGGAAAGTAACTAATAACTTTTTTATTTCTCTTGGTGATAATTTCACCCTTCAAAAGGTGGAAGAATAAACAAGGGGAAATATTATTCTGGATCTGATTCTCACTAACAGTAGGAACTTGTTTCTGGGCTGGAAATGATGGGAACCTTGAGAGGAAGTGAATACTCCACCTTGGAATTTGTGATAGAGAAGGGGAAATCCAGGCATAGTCTGCATTTTGGGAAAGCAGATTTCAAAAGGTTCAGAGGAAAGATAGGCTGGATCCCATGGAGTAAAGTGCTTCAGGGGAAGTCAGCCTAAGAGGGATGGGAGATGCTTTAAAAGGAAAATCTGAAGACACAAAGAGAAGCCATTCCAATGAGGAGAAAAAATGGTATTCATCTGAAGAAAGCAATGTGGAAGCACAAGGAACATTCCAACCAACTTAGATTAAAAAAAACAGTGTCCAGGAGATGGAAGTCAGTCTAGATAAAAGAGAACAAATGGAAGGACTTGGCACCATCCTGTAAAGAATAGTGTTGGGAACACTAAAACTCAGAATGAGGAGGGATGCTAAGAAAAACAAAGAGGTTTTGGGGTTTTGTTTTTTGTTCTTTAAAGCCACATTGAGAGAAACAGAAGAGCAAAAAGGGAGAGAATCTTTGCTTGAATTCTATGGGAAGATCATAAATGACAACAGAGAGAAGGCTGAGTTGCTCATTGGATCTTCTTACACTGGAAATGATGGACAACAAAAAGGATTAATAGGAAAGTAACATCCAAGGTAAATGTTCATCCTTTGTTTCCAAAAAGGACCAGTGACATCATGGAGTGACGCTTTGACTTCTGCTTGAACTGAATTTAAGTGAGGCACACTTGCACAAAGTTGTCAGCCTCACTCTCTTCCAAAGTCACGCCCAGAGATAAGACAAAAGTTAAGATGACTGGCCTTGGATACAGTGAATGACCTTGGCATCTTCAAAAATCTATCCAAGCTCTAAGCTTTCATAGTGCCTGCTTCAACCACCTTCATGGCCACTAGAACAGATTATTCTTATCTGTCCTTTCCACCAGGGGAAATCTTCACATGCTTGAGAGAGACATCATCCCCCTAACTCACCAATGGATTTGATGTTGGCTACCCTCAACCTGCCAAGATGATTTTACTGGTGTGCAGCCATTGCTTGTGCTACAGCTCCTTGGAGCCACAGGTGAGAGTTGGGTGAGAGATGGATATGAAACATGGATGAGCAGCCCTGAAAAAGACTCAGCAAGCCCTCTCACCACAGGTCATGTAGCTAGTAAGTGTCTGGGTCCTGACTTTGGTTCCTTGTGCTCCTTTTTTTGGACAGGATTACTAAACCAATATATGAGGGGAATATTGTAAATATAGTTTATCTATATTTTATAAAAGCTCTTGATAAAAATATACTATTCTGTGAAAAAGATGGAGATGTCTAGATTGAATGAAAATACAACCACATGAATTCAGAACTGGTTAAATAGATGGACTCATAGGGTGTAGCGGCAAGCACCCCAAGCGTCCTCAGGGTTGCTTCCACCACAGGTTCTTGGATCTGCTTTGATAAAGGAAAGCAACTCAAAATGGGTTAACAAGCTTACTTTAATCAGTCAGACATATATCGTTTACCTTGTTCAGGGGAAAAAGGTCAGCACCCCGAACTTCAAAGTACACAGACAGAATTATCAAGACAGAAACAGATCAAGTAGACAGCTTTCCAAACTGTCCAAGCCATTACATCCATACCAAATCAACATCTGACTTTCAACATCTGGGTTTTTCAAAGCCGGGGGGCCCTGGACAACGGCTTCCCAGAATACAGATCAAATCACAGAACACTTCTCAAAGTGAGCCCCCAAAACAAAGCTACACATCAGGGCTTATATAACCTTCTCCTGGCTCAGAGAATGTAACAACCTTATTGACCCACTGGCCAATCAAAAAGTATCTACTGAAAAACAAGCCTCCCACCCCAGGCTTCAGGTGCACTTTAGCCTAGGGGCAGGGAAGATCTTCCAAATTTGCATTCCCATTACATAGGGCCACAGATTCAGTGTCAGAAAGTCCACAGAGGCCAATGAATCCAACTTCTTCCTTTTACAGTTGAGGAAATTGTAGCACAGAAAGATCAAGTGACTGCAGGGTCATACAGCCAGTAAGTGTCTATGGCAGGATATGAATTCAGGTGTTCCTGACCCCAAGTCCAAAGGCCTGTGTCCAATGCCATCACCTGACTGCTTCTCCTATTTGTTAATGACTCAGTGTAGGCTTGGCAGGAGATCTCCAGTTGATCATGTATCTGTGCTTGGCCCAGTGTTATTTCAATGCTGCTATCAGTGATTTGGATAAAGGCATAGATGGCATATGCTTATCAGATTTGCAGATGATGCCCAGCCAGGAAGGATAACTAACACAGTGGAAGACAGAGCCAAGTTCCCAAGGATCTTGACAGGTTAGAGCATGGGGTAGAATCTAATGAGATGAAATACAATAAGGATAAATGTAAAACTTTGTACTTAGGCACAGAAAATCAGTTTCAGAAGTATAAGATGGGGGAATCATGGATAGACAGCAGTTGTTCTGAAAGTGACCTGGGATTTCTAGTGGTCTGACAGCTCCATGTAAGTCTGGAATGTGCAGTCAAACAAGTTAATGCAGGGCTACGCTATATTAAGAGGGGCGAGGCTCCCTGCAATAGAAAGGGGGGTAGTGGTCCCACTGCACTCTGTTCTGCTCAGGTCTCACCTGGAGGGTTGTGCTTAGTTCTGGGCACTCCAGTTCAAGATGATAAGCTGGAGAATATCTGGTGGGGTGCATCTAGAATTGTGAAGAGCCTTGAAGCCATGGCATAGGAGGATTGACTGAAGGAACTGGGCACATCTAGCCTGGAGAGAAGACTCAGGGGATTTGATAGCTATGTTCAAGTATTTAAAGAATGATCATGTGGAGGACAGATTAGATTTGTTCTGTTAGAACCAAGAAGGCAGGACCAGGAGTTGGACAACCACTTCTCAGTCATAATAAAGTAAGGTTTCCTCTCCCATACAGGTTAGATGAGGTGGCTGCTGTGGTCCCTCCCAACTCGCAAATCCTGTAATTCTGTGAAATAGACAGGTCTTTTATGAATAAGGTAAATAAGGCAGGATCTATGTCAATGCAACATGTGGGGCTGGTCTAGACAGCTCCTCTCATTGGTCCTAAGAGTTCAGGTTAATCCTGAGAAGGAGGCTGCAAGACAGGCTTGGGGTATGTGGTCTTGGCAGGTAGAAAGGGCCTCAGTTCATACCTGGAACCTAGGGAATGAAGTACAGTTTTAGCCTGAGTGAGCATCCGTGAACGTTTTGACTTTGGTTTAGTACGATGTGATCTGGAGTGAGGTAGAGCTTTGGAACCTAGTCCCAGCTCTTCTACTAACTCTCTGGGTAACCTTGGGAAGGTTGCTTTTCCTTGGGCTTCAGTTTACTCATCTGTAAAACGAGGAGGAGGCTGAACAGATGATCTCCAAGGTTTATTCCAAGTCTATTGGCATTCATTGAATCTGCTGATGGAAGCCTTTAAAGCCACATACACAGGCTTGAAGCCAAGTCAGAACAAGCTCACCACCAAGCCCAAGTCTTCCTTAGAAGGGATCTTACCATTGACTTGTACAAATTAGGTGTAATGAGATAAGTTGTCGTTAATGTTCTTGTTCCCCTATCTCAGCCATATGTGTCTGCTTCTGTTGCCTTTTCTTGGGTTCTGAATCCAAGAAAGGAAGACACCTCTCATCTTCCTACACGAGTGTGGTATAGTGCAAAGAGTATTGGCTTGTGAGTCAGAAGAACTAGATTCTAATCCCTCTTTTGCCAATAACCAGCTGTTTGACATAGGGCAGATTCCTTCCGCTCCATAGCTGTTTTCTCATCTGCAAAATGAAAGGTTTCACTTAATCAAGGGTGATTAACCTGGAGTCTATGAACTTGGTTTTTAAAAAATATTTTACAAATCTGGCCTCAGAAACTTAACACAAAACTAGCCATGTGACCTTGGACAAGTCACTTAACCCCAATTGCTCTACCTTCCCCCTCCAAAAATATTTTGATAACTCTGTTTCAATATAATTTATTTTTTAGTAATTCTATGTATTTTTATTTTAAGTATTTAAAAACATTATTTTGAGAAGGGGTACATAGACTTCACCAGACTGCCAAAGGATCCATGACTCAAAAAAAAGTAACCACTCCTGGACCAGAAGATCTCCACATTCTCTTATGGCTCTAACAATCTAATCTGTTCTATGATCTAGGTGTATTAGAAAACCTCTCTGGCCTCAGTTTTCCCAAGGGAAGGGATTGGACAAAATACTCTCTCAGCCCTCTTCCAGATCTAAATCTAAAGATCTTTGGATCTGTAATTTGATCTTATGAATTTACTCACTCTCACCATTGTGTTCAAAGATGTTAAAAAAAAAAGCTAGGCTTGTGCCATCTATTGGACATAGTAGAGCTAGGTGATCCATTCGGGGACTGATGCCATTGTCTTGAAGTTTTGTATAACCACCCTGGGAAAGACCAAATGAATGTCTCAATTCTACTGATCTTACCCAGCATCCTAGTTACTGAGGAGAACCAAAAAATGGAAGAGACAAGTCCTGATTGTATGAAACAATTAAAAAATTTTGGCCCCTCAATTATAAGAATACAATTTAGGCTTTTCTGTCTCTTTTACTTTCAGTATGTTCTGAGGAAGATGAAGAAGTTCATTTGAACTGGGTCTTCTTAAGTCATCTGAAGAGGGAATGAGCTATCTAGCCACTGTTTCCCCAGGAGAAAAGGAAATGGAGTAGTTTATCAATGAATTCAGACCTGGAACCCACCTTATAAAACATCTAGTCCAACTCTTTCATTTTGCAAATGGGGAAACTGAAGCCCAGAGAGACTGAGACATCTCTACAGTTGCACAAGTCATGACACCATTGGGTCTATTGAGTCCACTAAAAATTCATGGAATCTTATCTTAAATGGGCTTTCAGTACTCCATCTAAAAACCTTTATTCTTCCTTGAGTATCTCACTATCCCACTCCCTTTAACAGTTTCTTCTCAAATTCCTGGTTCCAAGATCCATGTCTTTTTCAACCCTACCCTTCTTGACAATTGTCCTCATTACCTACTTTATTGGGGAAATAGAAGCCATTCATTGGGATTTTCCTTTCCTCCCCCTCTTCCTAAAAACAAAACATAACAAAAACCAGCCAAACAAAAAACCTCTTCATTTATCCTCTCCTCTTTTATTCTTGTCTCTGGGGGAGAAATAGCCCTTCTACTTGGCAAGGCCAACTTGTCCCTACTTCTGCCCTGGGACCCATCCTCTCCTAACTCATCCAGGAACTTATCAATCTTTCCCTATGTACTTTTTTCTTTCCCTACTGCCTGCAAACATGCTGAGGTCTATCCTTGAAAACTCTCATTTGACCCTGACATTCCCTCAAGTTGTCATCATACATCTCCCCTCTCTTTCACTGCCAAAGTCATAGAAAGAATCATCTATACTCACTGTCCCCACTTCCTTACCACCCATTCACTTTTCAATTCCTTGTAATATGGCTTCTGACCTCTCCACTAGACTGAAATTGTTTCCTCTAAAGTTACTAATGATTTCAACTGGCTGTTTCTCAGTCCTCATCTCTCTGTAGATTTGGAAACTACCGACAACCTCCTCCCCCTGGACATTTTCTCCTCCCATGTTTTCTCCTGGTTTTCCTCCTACCTGTCTGACTGTTTCTTCTCAGTCTCCTTTGCTAGATCAATGTCTATCTCCTGCCCCATTAGCATGTGTGTTACTTGGGGCTCTGTTGTGGATGCTCTTTTGTTTCTTAAAGCCCTTAAGGGTTCAAGTGTTGTCTCGGTGCAGATGATTCCCATATCTATATTCAACCCTCATTCATCTCCTAAACTCCCATTATAAACCGCCTCTTGGATATCAGCTCCTGGATGTTCCTTTTTTTTTTTCAAATGCTTTATTAACTTCTGATTTACATCATTCATTTCTGCCAGATTTTGAGTTACAAATTTTCTCCCCGTTTTTCCCCTACCCACTGCCCCAAAATAGCAATCCCACAGGATATCCCCTCCTCCAATCTGCTCTCTCCCATATTTTCTCCCATACCCTTTTTGACTTTTCCAGTGGATCTCTATGCCCCAATGCCTTATCTTATTTCTTATCTTATTATTAATCTTATTTCCCAATTATCTTTTTATTATCAATTATCAAATTATCAATTATCTTATCTTATTATTAATCTTATTTCCCAATTACATGTAAAATAGTATTAATAATAGTATATATATATAGTATATATATTTGAATATTTGACTTTAAAACTTTGAATTCATGATTCATTCCCTTCCTCCCTTGTCACCCACCCTTACTGGGAAGATAAGCAGTTCAGTATAGGTTGTACATGTATGGTTAATGCAAAACAATAACCTAGTAGATATATTGTAAAAGACTGACTATATTTCCCTCCCTCCTATCCCACCTCCCACTTGTTCTATTCTCTACTTTGATCCCATCCCTTTTCAAAAGTGGGTGCTTCCAACTTCCCTCCCCCCCAGCCTGCCCTCCCTTCCATCATCCCCACTCTCATCCCCTTGCCCCCCCCCCTCTCCTGGAGGATGAGATACCCTATTTAGTGTGTATTTCATTCCCTCCTCAAGCCAAATTCAATGGGAATAAGGTTGGCCCATTCCCTTTTGCCTTCCTGTTCTTCCCCTCCATTGTGACCATTTCCCCTTGCCTCTTCTATGTGAGATAGATTAGCCCATTCTGTCTCTCCCCATCTCCTCTCATTATATTCCTCTCTCACCTCTTAATTTCACCTTTTAAGTATCATCCCTTCCTGTTAAATTGGTCCTGTGCCCTCTATCTATGTATACCTGTAAACATATATACACACATTCACATATGTATTCATATGCCCATATACCCGCATATATAGACATATATATATATATATTTCTATTCCCTTCAACTACTGAGAAAAGTTTCATAAATTACAATTATTGTTTTTCCATGTAGGAATGTTAATAGTTCAACTCTGATAAGTTCCTTATGATTTCTTTTCCCTGTTTACTTTCTCATGCTTCTCTTGCTTCTTGTATCTGAATGTCAAATTTTCTATTCAACTCTGGTTTTTTCAGCAAGAATGCTTGAAAGTCCCCTATTCCACTGAATGACCATGTTTTCCCCTGAAACATGATACTCAGTTTTGCTGGGTAGGTGACTCTTGGTTTTAATCCCAGCTCCTTTGACCTCCGGAATATCATATTCCAAGCCCTTTGATCCCTCAGTGTAGAAGCTGCCAGATCCTGTGTTATCCTGATTGTGTTTCCACAATATTCAAATTGTTTCTTCCTGGCTGCTTGTAATATTCTCTCCTTAATCTGGGAATTCTGGAACCTAGCTATAATATTCCTAGGAGTTTTCTTTTTGGGATCTTTTTCAGGAGGTGATTGGTGGATTCTTTCAACCTCTATTTTGCCCTCTGGTTGTAAAACTTCAGGGCAGTTTTCTTTGAGAACTTCCTGGAGGATGATTTCTAGGTTCTTACTTTGATCATGGCTTTCAAGCAGTCCAATAATTTTTAAATTATCTCTCCTGGATCTATTTTCCAGGTCAGTGGTTTTTCCCATGAGATATTTCACATTGCCTTCTATTCTTTCATTTGTTTGCATCTGTTTAACAGCATCTTGATTTCTCATACAGTCATTAGCTTCCATTTGCTACAATATAATTCTGAAGGAATGATTCTCCTCAGAGAGTTTTTGGGATTCTTTTTCCATCTGTCAAATTCGGCTTTTTAAGGCATTCTTCTCCTCATTGCCTTTTTGAGCCTCTTTTGCCATTTGAGTTAGTCTATTTTTTAAGGTGTACTTTCCTCAGTCAGGCTGTTGACTCTCATTTTGTAATTTTCTTGCATTGTTCTCATTTCTCTTCCCAATTTTTCCTCCACTTCTTAAGGTCTGCTTCTTATCTGCTTCTTAAGGCCCTCTATGGCCTGTAACCAGCTTGTATTTTCCTTTGAAGCTTTTGGTGCAGGAGTTATGACTTCACTGTCTTCCTCTTGTTCCATGCTTAGCTTCTTTTTGTCCCCAAAATAGGAGTGTAATGTTGGAATCTTCTATCTGATTTGTTTCCTTTGCCTGGTCAAGTCACCCCTCAGTCACTTGACCTCTGGGCTTTTTGCCACAGTAGGACTCTGCCACCAGACACAGGAGCTTTCGTCCCAAACGCTGGGGTTTTCTCAGCTGCCGGAGGTATTAGATGGGTGCCCTCTCTGAGGTCTCCACACGCTCTGGCAAGCTGGACACACACCCCAGGACCTCCACCCTAGACTGCAATCCAGATCCAAGCAGGTTAAAGCAAGAGTGATTACCCCTCAGACTGGTGCTTGGACCCCACGTCAGGAGCTGAAGCTGCCACGTGGTGCTGGCTGGCTGTGCCAATGTCTCAGAGGCTTCTCACCCCAGGGGCAAAATCCATGCACTCCCACTTACTGGGTCTCAAAGTCCAGACTGCACTGACCTCTCACTTTGTCCTTCGAATCTATGTGTTGATAAATCTGGAAACGGCCACAGCTGCGGCTGATCTGGAGTCCCTCTGGCTGGCGGCTGTTCAGGCCCTCAGAGTGGGGCTGGGCTCGGCTTCCAGAGTGCTGCACTGTCCAATTCCTGCTGGTCTGCTGGGCTGTCCTCAGTGGGAGGTTAGCTTCTCTGTGTCATTTTGTGGGTTCTGCAGCTCCAAAGTTTGTTCAGAGTCCCCTTTTTACATGGATTGGGGAAGGTGGAAGCCAGAGCAGTGGGGAGGTCCTGCTTCTACTCCACCATCTTGACTCCACCCCCACCCTGGATATTCCATAGGCATCCCAAATCCAATGCATCCAAAACAGAACTTGTTATTAAACTTGGCATTCTCTCAAACTTTCTCTATTTCTGTTGAGGGCATCACCATCTTCTCAGCCACCCATGTCTTTTAGCTCAGAGTCTTTGACTCTTTTCTCTCCCTCACCCACCATATTCAATGATCTGCCAGATATTATCTATTCAAACTTTTTAACATTTCTTCCATCCACATCCTCCCTAGTTACCAAGTCACTGCCCTTGTTCAGTCTCACTGCTTTTCTAATGGTCTTCTAATTGACCTCCCTGTTTAGACTCTCTCCCCTTTTCCCCTCCCCTTCTTTTATTTTGAGGGAACTGAAATGTAAATCATATGTTTAAAAACTTTAAAGCACATTGAAAAGCCTTTTTTTTCTTTTTTTTTTTTTAGCCTTTTTGGAGGGCAATTGGGGTTAAGAAACTTGCCCAAGGTTACATGGCTAGCTTTTTTGTGTGGGTATTAAGTGTCTGAGGCCGGAACCAAACTCAGGTCCTCCTGACTCCAGGGCCGGCACTTTACTCACTGTGCCACCTAGCTGCCCCAAAAGTCTTTTCTTATAATATGAAAATATATACATACTGTAAATCATGACAAATCACATTTCATCGTCCTGGTGATGTAACACTTAGGTGCTATTCTTGCAGCATCTGATGAGGCCAACTTGTCTATTTTTAACAAAATTAAGTTTGTATTACATGATTGAGAAAAAACAATGTATATTGAACAGGGGAGGAGTATAATGGACATCCTTTCTCTAGTTTACCAAAGTCTCTTTTAAGGTGCTTCTCCGACCACATCACTCCCCCACTTAAAATATGTTAGTGGCTCCCATTGCTTATAACATAAAAATAAATTCCTTAGCTTGACACTTAAGGCCTGATCTGGCTTCCATTTACCTTTGAAACATTAGTCATATGACTTCCCTTCATGAACTCTCTCTTCCAGTCAAATTAGTTTCCTAGGTTCATAGATTCTGAGCTGGGAGTGACCTTACTTAGAAGTCGTATAAGCCAATGTCCTCATGCCACAGGGGAGGAAACTGTTCAAAGTGTTTCAGTGTCTTGTCTGAGGTCAAACAGGTAGCAACTGGCAGAGGCAGTACTGGAACTCAGGGTCCTCTGATTTCAAACCTAACATTTTTCCCCCCACTGTGTTGTGTATTGAAAGAAAAACCATTGGGGGCATTAGAATGTTAGAGGTATGTCATCTCAGATGGAAACTTAAGATCTCATATTCTGATGCCCTAAAAGCATCTGGGGTCGTAGGTATATGACCAAATGGTTACATTACTTAAACAGCAACACAAAGATACACAATGAGCATACCTCTCCTTGGCCTTCCACTGTCTGTCATGACATACATAGTAACCTTGGGTAGAAATGGCCCATATGAAGGTAAAGGGTAATTCTCTTAAATTTGAGGAGTTCTCAAGGGATAGACAAAGCAGCTCCTAATGCTCTTCAGAAAGGATCTTTCTTTCCAAATGGTCACTCCTCTGAGGGCACACTCGTGTGCCCATTCATGTGCTCCCAGTTTATCTAGTAGGAGATGGAGAAGAGAATTCCTTAACAGTTGTTGCCAGATGAGCTATATTTAAATCAATTCTTGACCTACCATCAGTTGGAAGGTAAGTATAGAGATAATTTAGTCCAATCCTTTCATTTACAGATGATGAAATAAAGTAGCTTTTCTAATATCACAGAGTTAGTTAATTGTAGAGCCAGAATCCATACCTAAGACCAGCAAGAGTCTTGGCTCTTGGGCTAGCCATCTCCTGAGCAGGATCTCAGCTCGAGATGTTGGCTTCTTGATTCCTCTTGTCAATCTGATCCAACTTTTTAGTTGGCCTCTGTTCAACTGGATGCTTCTCCTACAAGAAGTCAATGTCAAGGGCAGGGGAAAAAGAAAGAAATCCCTTCCTCATGTCTTCTTATACACTTTAAGAGATGCAAGTGAAAATGCCAAGGGTGAACTCAATAGTGGGAACCTTCCTAACTGGCTCTCTCCATAACTTTCTCTGCAGGATCAGTTTTCCTACTTTTAAACTCTTATTCTTTTTCATTTTCCCTCATGAAAAAGTGGACCCGAAAAGGTCAAATGCAACTGGATGAGCCTATTGTCTCTACCCATCTTTGGCTGAGTTTCCTGACCCTTATTTATACAAATGGAACCCCTCAAAAGTCTTAAGACCTTACAAGGTACTAATGAACCATTCAAAGTCTGCAAGGGGCACATGCAGGGGTGTTCCACAGAAGGAGAGCTGACTGTTATATTTTCAGTGTGACAATTGGCAAATGAAAATCAGCACTTGCTTAATTATTTTATGGATTGTTTAGATGTAAGAAAGCTAGGTTGTACAGTGGATAGAGTACCATGCCTAGAGTCAGGAAGACCTGAATTCAAATTTGACTTCAGACACTTACTAGCTGTGTGACCCTGGGCAAGTCACTTGACCCTGTTTGCCTCAGTTTCCTCATCTGTAAAATGAGCTGGAGAAGAAAATGGCAAACCACTCCAGTATCTTTGCCAAGAAAACCCCAAATGGGATCTCAGAGAGTAAGACATGACTGAAATGACTAAACAACAACAAAAGAAAGTGATAGGGAAAATGGTAATAATGCAGATTAAACTTAAAAGTATATTGTGAGTACATTTTCCTCCAGAACACTTTTTTTGTTTTTTGCTTTTTGGAGGGGGAAGGCAGGGCAATTGGGGTTAAGTGAGTGGCCCAAGGTCACATGGCTAGTTTTTTGTTAAGTGTCCTAGGCTGGATTTGAACTCAGGTCCTCCTCACTCCAGGGCCGGTGCTCTATTCACTGCACCACCTAGCCGCCCCCAGAACACTCTTGTCAGACACCCTTACCACATGCAACTTTGACAGTTCAGAGTCTAGAAGGGCTGAACTGTTCTGTCTCCTTGTCTGTTACATTCCTCTAACATCCCATAATTACATCAAGACAATAGGAACTCAATTGATCAGGGGTCCTGATCCACTCCCCCTGCCATTTCCTTCCCTGTCCCCCAAGAAACTTCTTAAAGACTCTTCATAAATATATGATCCCTCTGGGTCTTCACTGAGCCTAGGGAGGTAGCCAAGCTTTTCAGAGGAGGAATCTGGGGCACAAAGATTCATTGGATGGACAAAGATTAGTTAATGTCCAGGATCATGCAGACAGAGTTCACTGAGCAGGGGTAAGGAAGGCTCTGCATCCTGTGTATCCCAGTGCCTTGTGTGAGGAAGAAGTCCCATTGTCCTGTAAAAGAGCCCGGGCCTGTGCACTGGGGGCTACTGGGGGTGATGCTGGCATGCGCCAAGATCCAGCAGAATGCTCAGATCGGGGACCTGGGACTGCTGTAATAACTCATGGGAAGAGCTCTGCCACTTGCCTAGAGCCAGAATGCCGACTGTGCTGAAGCAGCATTCTTGCTAGGCCCCAAGGGCTGCGGGGCCATTGGCTGAAGTCTGAGGAGGTTCCCTAGGGAGACAGGGCTCTGCCTCTTTGCTGTGTCACGGCAGCCACCTCCAGCTCCTCCAGGGACGGCACCACAGAGGCAAGCCAAAGGTCCTCGGAAGGGTGTGGGATAGGAGGATTTTCAGCCCTTTCCTAATGAAGTCATTTTGCAGACTGAAACCAAACCCTTCCGAAATGGGAAAACTTGACCACTGGGGCTCCTAGAGAACATGAACTCTTGGGAGACAGAAAGCAAAGGCATCAGTCATTTTCCATACCTATAGCATTCAAATGCCTGAATGCTTTCCTCTCCCCTCTTTCTCTCCACATCCCCAAACCCCTGGACATATTGTTAGAGAAAGTGCCTTTCAAAGGAGGATCAATGCAGGGAGAAGGTATTTTTTTAAAGTAACAGTAATACCCTTTAATTAAACTCTCTGTAAGCTTTTAAATCCAGAGGGCTTTTTCATCTCTGCCCGAGGCTGGCTCCCTCTGACCTTCCACAATAGGCCCACCTCCTCCTGAGCTGGGGACTGCTTACAGCCTTGCAAATATTAATTACCCTGAATCCCAGGTCTAGCATGTCCAAGTGGCACTGGCTACCACCAGCCTCTCCCAGGGCTGCCCAGATGTGTCAGCCAGCACTGCAGCCAAGAAATCAATTCAGTTCAAGTCAATAAAGATTTATTAAGTACCTACTAAGTGCTAGGCATTATGCTAGGAGCTGGGACCCAAGACAAAAACTTAGCCCCTGCCTTCAAGGAGCTTACATTCTACTAGGTAGAAACAATATGTCCGCAGATAAAAGTAATTCAAAATGCATACAAAATAAATACAAATTAATTTGGGAGGGCAGAAGAAGCATATGGAAAATAACTTCTTCATAAGTGTATAATTTCTCTTATCTTAAGATTCTCCTTCCAAATTATATTGCAAATATTTTACTTTTATACAATATTTAACTTTTTTTGAGGCTGTACTGTATGCATTGCTCTGTCTACATTCTCACTTCTCCATAATTCTTTCATTTTTTCCATAATATGAGAACCATCAAACATTAGCCCTGGGAGACTTTAGGATTGGACAAAATCTTAGGCCACAAAGTGTCTGAGCCAGAAGAGACTTTAGAGATTAACTAAGCATCTTCTAGCTGGGAAAACTGAAGCCTTGAGCAGGGATCTGATATGTTCAAGGTCATGTAGTTGGTTATAGCTGATCTGGGACTAAACCCCAAATTTCCTAAGCCCTAATCCACTGGTGTTTCCATTACACTTTGAGAAGAAAGTTAAAATATGTTCTAGCTACTCAGTATCCTGTTTCAGAAGGCAAGGAATTGTGTGATGCATTTTAAAAACATTCCTATCCCAAAAGCTTAAAATATAAATAAGATTCATCACTTAAAGGTTAAGCTTCAGTAATCTGGAAAGTTTACAGCTCATTTGCCAGTAATGCCAGAGAAGTGAAGGATAACAGTGTTAATTTAAGATAGGCACAGCATTCCCAGAAGGTGTCAGGCCCAGGAAGTTCTACTGGGACAGCTGGTGTTTCAAGGGCTCTTGGATATAATGGAACCCAGCACAAACGAGAACCTTCTTGCTGGCTGTTGTCTGGCTTGTACTGGAGGTCGGGAGATGGGGTGACAGGGTACTTGGTCGTGGGGTTTAGGCAGCCCTGTGCTGTCAAGGACCCGTCAGCCCTGCTGGGAAAGGATGCTGTCTGGGCTGCTGAGAACCTGGACAGTGACATTTATCAAATATTCATCCCGTCTTTGTGTCTGTGTCCCTCTATTAGAGAGGTGCCTGGCACTGGCTCACACAATCTTTTATTGCCATACCTTGGGGAGTTGTCATATTCTCTGCCTTTGCTCTGTTTTCTCATAACTTCCCTTTCTTTCTGCCTCTCAAGGCAGGGTTCCCTTTTCCATGCCTCCAGGCCAGAACTTTTCTTGGGGGCAATTTATTGCAATATAGGAGTTCTTGATCTTGTTTTTTTTTTTTAATATCACAGACTGTTTCAGCAATCTTACAAAGCCCATGGATCTCTTCTCAGAGTAAAGCTTGGTGTCCACCTTCATTATTGAAGGAAATGCTAGATTCAGCTAGAGGCTATTCAAAATGAAGGTGCTGTTTTCCCCATAAAGTTCATCAAACTCCTGAAATCTATCCATGGATCCCCAAGGGGTACTGGGAACCCTACATTAAGAACCCTTGATATAATGGGTCTCTATCTTCTTCTGTGATTATCTGCCAATCTTGCTGATTCCAAACTGCAATCTGGAGAAAGGAAATATAAATTTGTTCAGTCATCTATACATAACTCTGTGACTTTGAGCAAGTCACTTTGCCCCTACAACTTTTAAGTTTTTTTCTTTACTTTGACTAAGTCATCTCAAAGGTCCCTTCTGTCTTTAATGTTCTAGGTCTTTGTGGAAATATGACCATGGTGGACATCCATTTTTATACTATTACATTCCATGTAGATGTTTTCCAGTGCATAGGGCTCTTGGTTTTTATGATAAATGGCCCCAGACTGCCATACTTTTTTGAATTCTTGTGTTTGCTTTTTTTTTTAAAGCTTTTTCTATCTCTTCCTTTACAGTCAGGGTGTCAGCTGTTAGGTCTCGTGTCTTCAGGGCATTTGCTTGAAGTAGACCCTTCCTGTCTTCAAATTTGCTGCTTCTAATGAGCTGTCAGCTATAGAACCAGATAAGTTTGTTAGAATTTGGTCTAAAGTAAGAGTAAATAGGCTCAGACTGAGGACTTGAGGCGTTTTCTTATGAATAAAGTGCACAGGATTTGTGATGGTTTTATTTTGCTTTTGTTTTTGTTCCAAGTTTTCAGTGTGGCTCTGGATACTTGAAACTGCCAAATAATCAGTCCTTGGACAAATAAAGTATCAATGTAATACTACTAACAGCCACAATAATGAAATGTCTCATATTTACTTATCCATTTTATTCACTTTGTAAATGAAAAATGTGGGCAGTGAAGAGGCATAGTGGATAGAATGCTGAGCCTGGAATCAAGAAGACCTGAGTTCTAATCTAGCCCCAGACACTTAACTGTGCGATCCTGGGCAAGTCACTTAACCTTGTTTGCCTCAGTTTCCTCATCTGTAAAATGAGTCAGAGAAAGAAGTGGCAAACCACTCCAGAATCTTTTCCATGAAAACCTTTTAGGGTCATGAAGAGTTGGACATGATTGAAAACAACTGAAGAAAAAAATAGAAAGTCAAGATCTCAGCTGGAAGGAACTTTCAAAGGACCCTCTAGTTTACCTCCTTGCTTTCAGACTCTAGGGTCCTAAATCATCCCCGGGGCTGAATAGTTTTCTTGTTTTCAGATGTTTCCAGAGGAGATTCCCAGACATCCAGTTCAATGTTTGGCATCCTGTGACATCTGGGAGGCTCCTCCTTTATTCAAATCTAATTCCAGGTTTTCTCACAACCTCCCAGGGAAGCGTTGCACAGAGGGAAATCTGAAGCAGAGCATCAAAGTACTTGAATCTGGACAGATAGACTGAAAGACACAGTTTCCCTGTCGCTCCCACTCCCCTTCAAGAATCCTGAATTTCAAGAAACAGTTCCTAGTTGAGATAAAGCCTGATTTTCCCAGAGAGGGGCTAGCTAGCCGGGAGGGGGGGGAGGGAGGGAGAGGGAGGAGGGAAGAAGGAGACATTGCTAGCTGCCTTCTGCGGGTCAGACCTGATAGAAGGGGACGGCAGCTGGCACCAGCTCCAGTGGCAGACAGCCTCCAGGAGGGGGAATGAGTGCCTATCCCTTTAAACACAGATTAGCTTCGCTCCCTTGCTCTCCTTCCTTAAAAAGAAAACTTGTCAAGGTTTACATCAATAATAGATAATGGTGCATCACTCTGGCAGGTTCCAGCCGGAGGCTGTTTTGATATTTTCCAGAGAATTTGTCAGCAATCTCACAGCTGAGGAGGGGAGAGGGAAGGCGGGCAGAGGGGGGCCACTGCGCCTTCATTAATTTTTCGTCATTTGCATTCTCACTGTTAAATAATGTATCGATTGCTCTCCAGCATCCTTACCCTTCTCTTCCCTTGTGAGCTTCCCGGTATGATGGCCCTTACCTTCCATGATAGATGAGTTTGTCATAAACGCCCGACGGCTGCTTGTCACCCGCTGGTTGTGGCGTGTGTGTGTGTGTGTGATGGGACAACTCAGTGTGCCTCTGCCCCCCATCACAGCTATATCAGGGATCCTTACAAAGGACAGGCCAAGGAGAAAATGTCTCCAGCCTTTTCAGCAGGCAGTGGGCATCCCACTGAGGAGCCTAGACGCTGTTCGTACCACCTCCTGAGTCAGGTTTCCATCAAAAGGGCAGGTTGAGAAAGCCTCCCTTAAAGAGACACAGACCGGTGGGGTGGGAAGAAAGTTGGACTTAGAGTCAAGAGAGTATTGCATTCAAATTCTGATGTTTCACCCAAATCCTTATGTGACTTTGGCCAAGTCATATCACCCCTTCTGAACTTCAGTTTCCCCATCTGTAAAATGGGGATAATGATACCTTTAATGTTTGCTTCACATACCTATGGTGAGGAAAGAATTGTACAAGTGTGAGTTGTCCCTAATGTCAGGCAAGGGTTTCTAGATCTAGTGGATTACTTTCCTATCCTAGAAAGTTCAGAAGATACAGGTCCTCTCTGGGGAAATGTTTGATCAACTTGAGGGGTCGTGGGGAGACTTGGAAGCACTACACAGAGTAGTTGGAGAAGACAAAGGAGAAATATAACAGCTATCTTCAAATATATCAAAGGCTGTCGTGTGGAAGGGGGAGTAGCTTTGTTCTTCACATTTACAGAGGGCAGAACTAGTATCAGTGTGGGAGAGACCCAAGAAGGCAATTTTGTTGTTTTAAGCTCAGGAAAACCTTTCTCACAATCAGAGTCATGAAACCATGAAAGGGGCTGCCATGTGAGAAAATGAGCTCCCCATCACAGGAAGTGCTGAAGCCAAGGACAGCTGAATGGTCAGCTGTTAGGAGTTCCATAGAGGGGGTTCCAGTTTAGGGTGGGGACTAGTTTAGGGGGCTTGGTTGACTTCCAATGTCCCTTCCAGCCCTGAGATTTTACAATTCTAAGCATGGATGTAGAGACAGACTAATGTGGAAGTTGGCTTATACATGATAGGCTGCCAAACAGTGTCCAAAACCAATGCTATTGCCATATCATCCTATATCACTTGTAAGAATAATTTGTTAGCCATCAGTTCCAAGATTGGATTAAGACTGGAAAAGTAGTGTGAGAAGGCCATATATTTTCACCTTCTTTATTTAACTTATATACAGAGTACAGCATGCAAAATGCCAGGCTGGACTAATCAAAAGTCAGAATTAATGTCTCCAGGAAAAATATCAACATCTCAGATATGCAGACGAAATCACCCTGATGGCAGAAAGTGGAGAGGTATTGAGAAACTTCTTGATGAGGGTGAAAGAGGAGAGTGTTAAAGTTGGCTTAAAGCTAAACATCAAAATAAAAAGCAAACAAACAAAAAAACCCTAAGATCATGGCAACTGGTCCCATTACTTCCTGGCCAACAGAGGGAGAAGAAGTAGAAGCAGTGTCAGATTTTATATTCTTGGGCTCAAAGATCACTGCAGATGGTGACTGCAGCTATGAAATGAAAAGGTACTTGCTTCTTAGAAGGGAAGTTATAGCAAATCTGGACAAAATGCTAAAAAGCAGAGACGTCACCTTCCTGACAAAGGTCCATATAGTCAAAGCTATGGTTTTTCCAGTAGCAATGTAGCTTAAACTATCAGGAAAGCTGAGTGGCACAGAATCAACACTTTCAACTGTGGTGCTGGAGACTTGGACAAGGAGTCCCCAGGACAGTAAGGAGATCAATCAATCACTACTTAGAGAAGAAGTTAATTCAGGCTATTCACTGGAAGGTCAAATACTGAAGCTGAAGCTTGAATACTTTGGCCACATAATGAGAAAATAGGACTCACTGGAAAAGACCCTGATGTTGGGAAAGATTGAAGGCAAAAGGAGAAGGAGTCAGCAGAGGATGGGAGGGATAGTGTCATGAAAGCAATAAACCTAGACTTGGAAAGACTTTGAAAGATAAGAGGAAGATAGAAGGACCTGCCTGGTGTGCTATGGTCCATGAGGTCATGAAAAGTTGGACATGACTGAACAACAATGACAAGCTCCAAGAATCAATACATCAGAAGACCCTGCCTCCAGAAATTGTTACACAGCGTGTCTGCCACGTATAATATTGTGGAATTGGCAAAGCTCATCTTCCAGTGCCCCTAACCTCCTTATTTCTTGCCGTTTCTCTCCCCCAATGATTCTCCCTTCCACCTACTTACAGAACCCTGCCAGCCTCATGTTGCCTTTCCCCTATTTCTTTATAAAAACCTGTACTCAAGACTCTTCATTCATAGGAGCTTAGAGCATTCTCCTTTCCAGGGGCATTTTATTTTTAAATCAAAAGGTAAGAATCTCTGATAGCACTATTTCAGATATCTGTCAAACAAGTGGTTTGAGAGACCATATTGGGGGCCTTTTTAGTCCCTTGAAATCAAATCAGGTAGACAATGACCTCCTTCACCTATGTTTAAAGCCAGGCCAGGCCATCCTTTAGAATCACTACCCTCTGTGTGTCACTAATCTGTACCCAGACCAACACGAGCCTGATGGTTTATTATTTTTAAATGAAAGGAAAGTAAGATTAATTTTGTTTGGAGAATTACTGAATAGCCCCTTGAATCCACAGGAGATGTCCAGGGGTGTTATGAAATGAGGGGCTGGAGAGGAGGTCTGTGGGACACGTAGCCTGTAGCCCAAAGAGCCATGAGAAAGTCAGAATGAACAAAGGGAGTCTGGCCAGTAGGGAAATCTTCTGAAATCGAAATGAGCAACACGTCCTCATCAATCCAGGGGGAAAGACACTCCAGAGCCAGCTACTGGGTTATTAAGAAGGCTCCAAAGCACAATTTGCAATGTTAATCTTTCAAACTGAGGACTCAAAGGCCTTAGAAATACTACTTTGTCTATTACTGGCCTTTTCATAGGATTATAGGATTTTGAGCTTTAAGGGACCTTAAAGAATCAATACATCAGAAGACCCTGCCTCATTTTACTGATGAGGAAACTGAGGTAAGGGGGAGTGAAATACCTTGCCAGAGGTCACGCAGCAGCATGTCATAAATCCAATACTGAAATAGCCTCCACTTCCAGATTCATTGTTTTTTACACCACAGTGTGGTTATCCTTCTGTGAATGAGTGAAGTACTTACGAAGCACCCACTGTGTACTTTTATGAGAGTACTTTTAGGTCTAGAGAGTGAGACAGATCGTTCTCTGCTCCTTATCTGCCATATTACGGTCAAATCAGGCAACTGGCTGTTCTCTGATCTTGTCTTCCTTTCCAATGCCTCCAGGCATTCATGTAAACAACTCCTGCATGTATGCAACATATTCTTCATCTCCACCTGTCAAAATCCTCCTCTTTTTTCAAGGCCAGAGCAAGTGCCACTTACTCCGTGAAGCCTTCTCAGATTCCCCTTACTGAAAGGGACCTTCACCTTCTGAAATTTTCCTGGATGCTTGTTGGCTGACTAGAGCAGTCTGTTAGGATATGTTCTTTGCTGAACTGAGCTGGATTAGCTTGTTGTTGTTTTTTTTAATACAGGGTGTTCCGAAAATTTTAGTGCAGCTAAGATTTTGGGGACACCCTGTATTTTTTATCTCAGCACCTCTTCTATCATGGCCTATTTTATCTTTGAGGGCAGAGACGGTTATTTTCCACTTTGATGTCATCCCTACCCTAGTCCCCAGACCGTGCCTTGAACGCAATAGGTGCTTAATAAATACCTGTTGAATTTGAATTGTCTCCTACTACCCAGGTACGCATGTAGCTTTCACTTCACAGAGCTGTCAATGGGATTCTGAACCTGAGGAACTGATGGGCAAAGTCACAAACTCATTCTCAGCAGCCACACAACATGAATTGATCAAACACAGAATTTCTTCTACTTCTATCTTGTTCCTGCTGCTGGTGCCCAAGGTGGAATGACTGCCCCAGCTGAGGCAATATTTATGGCACTGAGAGAGACCCCGAGGACAAGTCCTAATGACAGGCACAACCTTAGTATCTGACTGTGGGTGAGTCACAACTACCTGAAACTGAACGTTTCCTCATGTGGAAAATGGAGCTGTTGTGAGCAAGCAGCTTTATAGATCTCAGAGCATCATCTAACTATTAAGTACTCCAAAATGATGAACACCCAAAACTCTTTGAATATACCAACAGCTCAGAGAAAATTCAGTTGTCAATGAAATAGGCGGTCGATTTAATGGCAGGAAGAATCGCTCACACTTCTATGGTGCTGTATGGTTTACATAGCCCTTTCCTCACCATCAGCTTGTGGGGAGAAGCAGTGCTGGTGTTAATCTCCATTTTGCAGATGGCGAAACTGAGACTCAGAAGTTAGATGGTTCTCCCACAGTCACACAACTGAGAAGTGGCAGATCGGGGAGGTAAAGACAGATGTTTTTAATTCAGTTCTAAGCTCAGTGCCCGTAGCAGTGTATATTTTATTTGCTGATCTGTGTTGACTGCTTCCCCTGAATTCCTCCTGGACTTGGGGAGATTCATGGAGATGATCATGCTTTATCAAAGGTGATGCTGGTAGAGTTCAGCGCCTGTCAGCCTGGAGAGGTTTCAAGTATGGGCTCGGCAGCTGACTGTTGTGTGAGGGCCAGCCCAACAGTGCTCAGAGGGTCATCGCTCGGCCAGAGAGAAGGCCACAGCCACTATGAATCCATCTACTAAGGGGTGAAAGGCTTTTAGTTTTCATCAGAGAAAAGAACACCCACCCCACTGAAGACAGAATTTTAAAAGTAAAGTTGTTATTATTGAATACAGTAATTTCAGTGTTTCATCAGGAAAAATAATATTTTATCATTTTTTCCTCAAATATTTGATTGAAACAAATCTGTTGCCTTTTTGAGTTTTCCATTGTAACCCCTCCCTCAGAGATATTGCCATGGAGACTAGGCAGCTTGGAAGGATTGCTGGAATTACTCAGAGTGAAAGGAAGAACAGAAGCATCTGTTAAGCACCTACTATGTGCCAGGGATCGTGCTCTACAAATATTATCTCATTTGATCCTTACAGCAGCCTTGGGAGTATGTGTTATTATCATCCCCATTTTACATAAGGAAACTGAGGCAAACAGAGGTTAAGTGACTTGTCCAAGGTCATACAGCTAGCAAGTATCTGAGGCTGCATTTGAACTCAGGTCTTCCTGACTCCAGGCTCACGCTCTATCTACTGCCACCTAGCTTACTGCTTTGTCTTTGAAGTAATTTCCTTCAGGAGACAAGACACATGAGGGAAAGGGAGAAAATAAGGTAGAAGGGTTACACCCAGGTCCTGGTTCCTCCTGCCAAGCTGGTAGGGAAAGGGTAGATAGGGCATACAGAGTATACCTCCCTCCCTTCCCCCAGCCTCAACTATGGAAAGCCTGGGACAGGTGATCAGGCTGAAAATAGAAGCCATGTGTTGACCACATGAGAGGAGATGCCTCAAGAGACAAGCCAATGAAAGTCAATTGGAATTGAGAGCAGATTGATCCAGACCATCCTTCACAGACTGTGAAACAAAGCTACCATGCTTGTCTTTCTCTTGCTTCCTTGGAATTCTGAACTAGGAATCTACTTCCCCTTTTTATACCTGACTGATCACATTCTTCCTGGTTGCCCCTCTGGCCAGTGGTAAAGAGGGATGGAGAGGAGCAAGACATTTAACCTTCCTTGACTTTCTATCCTAGGCAGTTAGGTGGTGCAGTGGATGGAACAGTGGACTTGCGATCAGAAAAACCTGAGTTCAAATCCAGATTCGGACATGTGCTAGCTGTGGGACCCTGGGTAAGTCACTTTATCTCTGCCTGAATCTGTTCCCTCATTTATAAAATGTGGGTAATAATAACAACTACTTCCTAGGGTTGTTGTGAAGATCAAATGAGATAATGTTTGTAAAGTGCTTTGCAAACCTTAATATGCTATATAAATACTAGCTATTTTTTATTGTAACCTGCTATATTAAATACTTGTTTATGTTCCTATGCTATTTGGAATAGCTACTAGATCATAGGCTATTAGATCAAGGCTAGAGATTTGAAAGAGAGGAATTTGATCTAAAAGGGAGAAGAGATCTTGTGGATCATTGTATTGATCAGAATTGCTGAGTGTTTTTACAGTTGATGATTGTTATGGTATTGCTGTTACTGTGTACAATGTTCTCCTGGTTCTTCTCACTTCACTTTGCATCAGTTCATATGTCTTCCCCAGTTTTTCTGAAACTATCCCCTTCATCATTTCTTATAGCATTCCATTACCATTATAACTTGTTCAGCCATTCCCCACTTGATTGGCATTCCTTTAGTTTCCAATTCCAATCCAAGCCCACCACAAAAAGAAGTGCTATAAATATTTTTGTGTATTCCTTTTCTTTGATCTCTTCAGGGGGTACAGACTTAATAGTGGTATTGTTGGGCCAAAGGGTATGCACAGTTTTATAGCCCTTTGGACATAGTTCCAAATTGTTCTAAACCTATTATTCTCCAGATTGTCCATTTGGAATTTGAAAGTGACTTGAGGAAATAAGCTGTAGCAATAGGAGGTAGAAGTTGGTGTCTTTGTTTAGCTGTTCACAGCCCCCAACCAATCACAACCTGTCTGTATGCATATCATATCCAGGTGCCAAAATCCAATGGGCCATACCTTTCTACTGGAAGATGGTAGGAGAAAATTCAGAATCACCAAAGAGAAATTCAATCAGCTTGGCAGGAACATAATTATCCAGGACTTCCCACCTCTGCAAAGCAGTAGGAATAAAGCAAGATTGTATCTTTTTTTTTTAATTGCAGGTTTTAGGGCAGCTAAGTTGTGCAGTGAGTAGAGCACTGGCCCTGGAGTCAGGAGGACCTGAGTTCAAATTTGGCCTCAGACACTTAACACAAAAACTAGCCATGTGACCTTGGGCAAGTCACTTAATGCCAATTGCCCTCCAAAAAAGAAAAAAAAACTGCAGTTTTTAAAGGCACTTTAAAAACTATAAGATAGGGTCTAAGCTCAGACTTGGCTAAAAAGATGAGAGACTTCACAGACTCTTCATTTGTAATCAGCCCTAGAATGTCAGAGCTGGAAGGGTCCTTGGAGCTCATATAATCCAGTCACTAAATTTTTTTTTTAAAGCAATTGGGGTTAAGTAACTTGCTCAAGGTTACACGGCCAGGTGTTTCTGGGTGAGTGCTAAGTGTCTGAGCCCGGATTTGATCCCCAGGTCATCCCGACACTGGGGCCGGTGCTCTTACTCGCTGTGCTACCTGTCCACCCCCAGTCACTAAATTTTAATATTCAAATTAATAAGCATTGAATTTTCCCTCCCTCTTACCTCTTCTACACCATTGTAGGGGATAAGAAAGACCAAACCCTAGTAACAATGACGCTTAGTCAAGCAAACCAAATTCCCACTGGCCATGTCCATTGTGCATCTTGAAGCCATCACTTCTCTGTTTGGAGGGAAGACCTTTGCTTTCGAGCTAAAGTTACTCTTCCCAGTTTGTAAAGTGCTCAGAAGGAGGCTCAACTTCAAATCAGAAGACCTGCTTCTGAGTCCCCACTCCACTCCTCACAAGGCCTCTGAGCTTGGTGAAGGCATAACATTTCTCTAAACTTGCTTCCTTGTCTGTAAAATCTGGAGATACTTGCTCCCGTCTCACTGGGTTATTTGAGGTTCAGATGAGAATGGATGTATATGGATCTCTTTGTAAACCTTAAAGCTTATATAAATGGAAGTGCTTACTCTTCTTGCATCCCATTACACAGTTGGGACCATGTGGGATCTGAAATCAAAAGACTTGGATTCACATCCTAGCCCTGCTACCTACTTAGCTGTGTCACTGCCCTTGTCTGGGCCTCAGTTTACGCATCTGTAGGAGGTCTCTGGTCTCTTCCTGCTCTAAGCCTAACCACAGCCTCCTGCTGCTCACAGGAAGTTAGCTGGATTCTCTGCTGGGCAGGAAGAAAGAAGTGAAGCACAAACACACGGAGAAGATCCCACTCACCAGCTGTAGCAAGGCTCTGAGTTAGAACCTCAGAAGCTGATGATGTGGATGAAGATGATATTTTGTCCCATCACCTATAGTAGAGGGGCTAGGTGGCACAGTGGGTAGTGCTAGGCCTGCAGTCGAGAAGACTTGGATTCAAATCTGGCCTCAGATACTTACCAGCTGTGTGACCTTGGGCAGGTCACTTCCCTGTGTGTCTTCCTCTACTATAGAATGGAGATAATAGCAGCACCAATCTCCTAGGGTTATTGTGAGGGTTAAGGCAGATAGTATTTTTTAAGTGCTTAGCACAGTGCCTGGCAGATAAAAGGTACTTAATAAAGGTTTCCTCCCTCCCTACAGTAAAGTCAGTTGACTCGGCCTCAATTCAGATTTGTTCTGACTCTAAAGGAATCTCTCTTTCTGCCTAGTACTTCAATTGTAGACTCTGAGGGTCTAGAGACAATGACTGTGACGGTGGATGCTGATCGACCAACTCAGGCTTGGAAATTCAGGCCTATAGGTCTGAGAATGTTAATGGTCAAGCTAGACCAGGGGTTGCCAAGCTACAGCCTGCAGACTCACAGCGAGGACACTAAGAATGGTTTTTCATTTTAAAATATAATAGAACTTTACTTTAAAATGTAAAAATCAAGGGGTAGCACTGGCCCTGGAGTCAGGAGTCAGGAGGACCTGAGTTCAAATGCGGCCTCAGATACTTGATACACTTACTAACTGTGTGACCTTGGGCAAGTCACTTAACCCCAATTGTCCTTCCTTCCCCCTCCAAAAAGACCCAAAACAAACAAACAAACAAACAAACAAAAAACCAAATAAAATGTAAAAAACCATTCTTAGCTCACAGTCATACAAAAACAGGCCATATTTGGCTCCCAGGCCATAGTCTGCCAACCCCATTCTAGACCATCAGTCGGCTCCCATAGAAGAACAGACAGATCCTGAAGGGCTAGAATCATACAGTCAGTGACCAGACGAATTTATGATGCTGCAGACAAGGCAGAAAGTTTTGTCTTTATTGCCAGATGATAACACAAATACATATCCATGTTCTTTGGCTGTAATTTACACATTGGTTTGTGCTGACTCATGCTAAACATGAATGCATGACTTCTGGGTCCTTAGCTGACATGCTTATTTGCTAATATACCAACTGTCTGCATGTACTATGGATACATGTGCATGTGATACGCTCTGCATGTAATTTAGACATTTTGTCACTGGCAGTTCTGTCAAGTAATGTTTTGAATTGTTTTTACAGCATACAATATGAGTAATAGTTAGCATTTATATAGTGTGTTGGCAAAGTGCTTTTACATATGTTAGCTTATCTGATGTTCACAATAACTCTGTGAGGCAGGAGCTATTACCCCCATTTTGCAGATAAGGAAACTGAGACAGAGAGACTTACTTGCCCAGGGTCATATAGGCAAAAAGTGTTTAAGTTAAGAGTGGATGGTCATGACCCCCACCTTGAGTTAGGGTGAATGGGACATCTGGGAAATAAGATAATAGGTGTGCCACATGGTATATGGACTCCTGGGCTGAGCTGGACTCAGTGACTGTAGCAAAAGGCAGAATAACAGAGGGGCAGAAGCAGGAAACTTGCTCTAGTGCAAGGGTCTGGAGTCAATTTTAATGCCATACCTTTCATTTTCAGGTAAGATTTCAGTAAATGGACTATAACCAACATGTGAGTGAGTCATTCCTTTCGGGTCACTTGAGATTGGGAAAAGAGTCACTTTGGGTTGGGGACAAAACATAAACCAAATAACATGACTTTTGGTGCAATTAAATAATACACTTAGGGACGGCTAGGTGGTACAGTGAATAGAGCACCAGCCCTGGAATCAAGAGGACCCGAGTTCAAATCAGTCTCAGACACTTGACACACTTATTATGACCTAATTGCCTTGCCCTCTCCCCTCCAAAAAAACTCATACTAGATTAGATAATAAAAGCATTATATCACACTTTAAGGTTTTACAAATTATCTTATTTGATAGGCTAAGGCAACCCATCCACCCTTCCTGCTCTGAGCAGATTCAATTGGCAATGAGTTAATCACTCAAAGGGGATAATTATAAAGGGTTTAGCACAATTCTTGGCACATAGTAAATGCTATATAAATGTTAACTATGATATTACGACTACTATTACCACTACTACTACTACCACTACTCCTACTGCTATTAGTACCACTACTTGCTATTACTACTCCTACTGCTATTAGTACCACTATTTACTATTACTACTACTACTACTACCACTACCACTACTGCTACTACTTTTACCACTTGAGAGTGGAACCTAGGAAGCCCCTTGCCTGGGGAAGATGGGAAAGCTAGAGCTTGGCATGTTCCCTGGTGGCTTTTGTAGATATTGCCCTATGAGTAGTCCTCAAACCTCTCTTCCCTTAGAGCCAATGTCAGGCAAATGGTCCTGGGGTGGGTTGGGGTAGAAGGGGATGTAGCATTTAATACCTGAGGTATCTTATGATTCCCAGGCCAGTGCTCATTGGTTTGACAGAGAGAGAACTAAAAGAGGGAAAGAATTAGCTATGAAGAGGAAAAAGAAACTTTATGTTAGAGCAGGGACTGAAGCCCAGGTTTCCTAACTACTAGCCTAGTAATCTTCTAACTACATAGACCAGGGATGAAGACTGAGTAAAGAGGAGAGAAGGGACGAAGAAGTAAGAGAGAAGAGTGAGAAGGTGGAAAGTAAACGAGGAATTTGCTGAAAGCAGAATTAGAGCCCCTCATTGAAGGGAAGCAATGCCCTTGCTTTACGACCTCCAGTCTCAGGCATTGGTAGGCACCCATTCTCCTGCTTTCAATGCCCATTTCTGAGCATCTGGTACTTCATCGGAGGATTCAGCACAGTAAGCTGCCCAGCTTCCCTACTCCTGGCAGTGAGGTTGGGAAAGTGAAGAAAGGAAGAGGAAAGAGGAAAAAAAAAGTGAACAGCTAACTCTGCAAAGCTACTTTGTGCTAATGAGTGAAGTTCCAACTAACTTAGAAAAGAAAGGGCAGAGCATGAGGAAAACTAAAGATAAAATAAGTTGGAAGAATTAAGGTAATGGAACTACTAAATGTTCCATATTTTTCCAGCTAATGAATCCCCTCTGAGGGAGAGATAGGGAAATACAAGAAAGCACCAGAACTTGAGCTGACTCAAGGCACTGGAGCTAATGAAGTCACCAGAGATTTGGAATTCTGTTGGCATATCTGACATCATTCTATGTAAGTGTCATTTTAATTCATTCTGAGGAAGAAAAAGAAAGAAGAAAGGAAGGAGGGAGGAAGGGAGAAAGAGAGAGAGAGAGAGACAGAGAGACAGAGACAGAGAGACAGAGAGAGAGACAGAGAGAGACAGAGACAGAGAGAGAGAGAGAGAGAGACAGACAGAGACAGAGAGAGAGAGACAGAGAGAGAGAGAGACAGAGAGAGACAGAGAGAGAGAGACAGAGAGAGAGAGAGAGAGAGAGAGAGAGAGAGAG
Organism: Petaurus breviceps papuanus; assembly: GCF_028583685.1. Taxonomy (NCBI): domain Eukaryota; kingdom Metazoa; phylum Chordata; class Mammalia; order Diprotodontia; family Petauridae; genus Petaurus; species Petaurus breviceps. The sequence goes on along the minus strand of NW_027187344.1, from coordinate 6,650,018 downwards.
AGAGAGAGAGAGAGAGAGAGAGAGAGAGAGAGAGAGAGAGAGAAGAAAGAAAAAGGTAGTGGGAGGAAGCCTTTAGTTAATGGAAGTGCTCAGGTGCCAGGAAATCAGATGTGGTTTTTCTAACAAGAAGATGAAGCCACCAAATAGAGGCCAAGGTCTGAATTGGGAAACTTTAGATAATTGCAGACAAAGTATTTACAAAAATAAAATAAATCCCCTGTGGGAGGGAGGGCAGAGAAAGTATAAATGTAGGCAATAAATAGGAAAATCGATCTACTTAAGTTGGTGCTGATAGATGTAGCCAAGATAGGGGATATGGTCTGAGCCGGGTGGGCACCCAGCTACCTTCCTTCAAACTCCCACTCTGTTTCTTGATGGAACCAGGAGAAAGGGGTGTTATCTACTTTTTAAAAATGCAAGTCAAAAATTATAGAAAGTCACAGATTCTGGAGCTGGAAAAGATCTTAGAGATCACCTCATCCAATTCTCTCATTTTAGAAATGGGGAGAAGGAAGCCCAGTGAAGCTAGGTGACTAGTCCAAAGTCATACAGGTAGTGAGAGAATGCAGGACCCCTGACTGAGTCCACTGCCCTTTCTGCTAAATGACCCTTTCTCTCAATGGCAGTAATATGAACATAAAGAACCAATTCAGTAATAGATGATATCATGGTCCAATGGAAGTGTGGGCCATTAGTTATTCCTACATGGCACCTATCAGGTCACCTCTGCTACCATCATGGACAAATATAGCAGGACTGCTTAGCTAGATATCATATCTGCTTCACCTGATTTCAGTTTTTCTGTCTACCAATTCTAATAACTAACAAGAAGATAAAACCACCAATCTGGGCAATCAACCAGTTCAATTTGATTATAGAAAGAGGCCTAAGTTTTTTAAAAGAAATTTTTATTTTTACATCACCTAAATTCCCAGAGAGAAAAGTGTTATAATAAAGATTTTCTAAAAAGAAAAGGAAGAGGAAAATATCAGCAAAAAATGACAAGCACATCACAAAAATCTAAAAATACATGTAATGTTGCACCCCTGGGGACTCCCTCATCCTACCTCTCAACAGAATGAGATGGGGCTTTTTTTTCATATCTCTCTGAGCCAAAAGAGCTCCAAGTTCAGAGAAGTTCATGATCAGAATATTAGTCACCAAATGAATGAATGAATCAATGAATGAATGCGTGGAGAAATAAAGCATTTACCAAGTGTTTACTATGGGCAAAGTCGTCTGCTAAGTGCTGGGGCCAACAGAACCCTGCCCTTGAGGTGCTCGCATTCTTATGGGGGGAGACAACATATATTGACAATATATAGAAGGTTTTGGTAGCAAGTCACATGGAAACATCTTATGGTTCTCAGGCTGCAGCAGCAAAACAGATGGTTATATCTCTTCTTTGATGCCAGATGTTAAATTTTTCTAGTCACATTAAGACTATCTGCCCAGGTGGAATTGTCATGATCTTCTCTGGGAGAAAAGAGGACCCATAATGATGAAATTGGGTATCTCTACAGTGTTTACACACACACACACACACACACACACACACACACAAATATCCATAATACAGTAGATATTCATAACCAGGGAAGATTAGCTAAACTGAACTGACAGAGTTTAAACTATAGAAGTGGTTTCTGAAAATTTCCAAGGAGAGATTTGCCCAAATCGGCAGTACTTTTTGCACATTCAGAATGCTTGTTTGGGCAATAGTTCTGCCATTCACTCTTCCCCCATGGCATCACACATCAGGTAGGAGGCCTTGGGGATATCTGGGTGCTAGTAGTTGGCTTTGCTGTGCATTGTTTGGGATGATGGCTGAGTCTTCTGGTTTTTGACTAAGAGATAATATCCTAAGAATAGGTTTGGAGGCACTGTAAAAACTCTTCTAGGACTGCCCATTCAAAACCAACCAACACTTACCTGGTACTTCTGCAGCTACTGAAAGGGAACTTTTGTACCATTCATACGCAGCTTGTCCTCCCTCCAAGGCAACTGTGCAGATATAACACATATGAGCTCCTCTATAATGCTCCAACTCCAGGAAGGTTTGAGCTTCTCATAGGCCTCCAGGCCTCACAAACCTTTCCTAATTATTAATAGGTGTTTGAACTGACCTGTGGGAACAGTTACATTATCTCACTGATGCGGGTACTCCCTCTAGCTGGGCAGATTGAAAACCATTCACACTTTATCCTGTACAATTCTTGTATATTTCCTCCCATATATCCTCCAGTGGAGGCCTATCCAAAATGATCGATGGCTTCCTCTTTTAGGCTTTTTTTTTTTAAACATTACCTAGGTACAAGAATAGCCCCACTTAGCTCATGCATTTGTTAACCTTTGTTCTTACCATACAGCCAGCCCATCTCCTTCTCCAATCATGCATCTCCTGGATAATATCTTTTATGACTGTGGGAATGGTTTGCAAATATGGCTGTTGTTATAATAGTTTGACCAGGGACCTCCCAAGCCTACTGCTCACTCTCCTCTCATCTCTGACAGCTCCCACTGTTAACTCCCATTCCTTTTGTCCTGGCCCCATATCAACAGTATATTACTACTCTAAATAAAAGTCTCTTGAATGCTACTTTTCCTCTTAGCAGCATTAGGATGTCCTAGACCTATCCTCCCCTGTCTTGGGACTCAGGAGCTCCCCAAGCACCTGCTGATTAACTCCCAATATGACTTCCATTTTGTTCATAGTCTTTTCATAGTTCTTTACCCACCTCTGCCATCTGCCCAAGTCCTTTACTTTCCTTCCATATAGCATATAAGAAATAAAGAAAAAGACAAAAATTTTTCTAGATGATAAAATCAGATCAGTTTAATTGTAGTTGTGAAATAATAGAACTGTTCCAGGAGCCCTCATAACCAAATACTTTATTTGGAAGTATCTCATGGGATCATAAATTTAGAGTTGGAAGGAGTCTTAGAGGCCATGGAGTCTAACCTCCTCATTTCACAGAAGAGGAAACTGACACCGTGAGAATTTAAGTGACTTGCCCAGGGTCACACAGCTAGGAAGCATCTGAAACAGGATTTGAACCCAGCTCTTCCTGATTCCAAATACAGTGCCCTACCACTATGGCAAAATGTTTCTCATATCCATGAATCCATGTATTTGCCATCATGTGCAAATGAGATAATAGATGTAAAGCACATTGCAAAGCTTAAAGCACTATGTTAATGACAGTTATCAATATAACAAATGCAAATAATCACTTCTAATAATAACAATAACTAAATTTTACATAGGGCTTTAAAATTAGCAAAGAACTTCACACACATCCTTTCATTACTATTAGTATTATTATCTCTGAGAAACAGATTGAACAGTCAGTTAAAGCTCACTGTTGAATGCCTAGCTAATTTTAAGCCGCAAGCCCATTCCTCCCAGGCTGAGGGTTTATAGCCACAGCTCCTGGCATAGGTCATGCCAGCCACAGCTCACTCATCCCACTTCCGATTTATATCACATTCAAATATTCCCAATATGCTCAAATGAATTCGCAGCCCTCAATGGCACTGCTCTATAACTTCTTCCATATTTATATGTAATAACAGTCATTTACAAACTGCCAATCTGTTTCCATTCCTCAGTAAGGTCAATTGCATTTTAAGTCTGCATTCTGCATACAAAGGTCTAAATTATTTACAGTGATTACTCTACCATGTTTGTGTATCCAAATTTTCCATTTCATGTTGGCTACACCGAAAAGCACCACTGAAAGTATTATCACATTCAACGTGTCCTTCCTCTGCAAATGTTCACAGGATGCTTAGAGATCATATAGTCTAAGTTTCTCATTTTACAGATAAGGAATCTGAGACATGGGTAGATAAAGTGATTTACACAAAATCACTTAGTCAGTAAAGATCAGAATAGGGATTCAAACCCAAGTCCTCTATAACTTCAAATCCCATTCTCTATAAACAACACACCATTATAATGGTGAAACACTTCAGTGGATCTGTGATCGCATCTATTTGGAAACTCTCTCCAACAGTGGAAATAATAACTCATCTTCCCTTTCTCATCCTGATTTTTAAAATTAATGTAATAATAATATTTAATAATGATAATGATGATGATAACTTACATTTTTAATAGCACTTTAAGGTTTAAAAGTATTATAACAATCCTGTGAGGTAATGAGTAAAATTATTGTTATTCCCATTTTACACATGGTGAAAGGGACATTCAGAGACATTTAGTAACTTACTCAAAGACACACAACAAGGAGAGGGAATCATGGTATAGGATCAGAGGATAATAGAATTCAGGACTGGAACTGATCTTAGAAATTAGTCACCACCCTCATTTTATAGATGAGGAAATTGGCATAATAGAAAGACTCTTGGCCAGAGAGCCAAGAGATTTAAGATGTTCTATACATGGTCCTGCCACCAACTATGCGAGCTTGGAGAAGACACTTAATTTCTCTGGGCTTTAGTTTCCTCAACTGTGATAAGAGGGGACTGGAACTCTAGATCTCTGACTGTCTATTCTAAGAATGAGAATCAAGATTCCTTAACTCTTCTAGGAGTTCTTTCTGGGTATGTGTCCAGTCTACAGTTTTCTCTGAGGCCTTGCTTATAGATGTTTTCAAGTCATTGTAATCTTCTGAGTTTGTGTCTTGAGTTTCCCTATCACCATAACATATTTTAATGGTCAGATTCTTTTTTTTCATTATGTGCTCATTTTTCCAGCCTACTTCTTGTCTGCAGATGTTATATCAGAGTTGGGCTCTGCTCATTCCTAGGCAGTGGTTGGGGAGGGATATTTGGCTTGAGCTTCTGTCTTTTATGTCCTTCTGCTGCTTTTACTGTGAGTGCCTGTAAGTTTTTGGTGTTTCTAATGTGGTATGATCTGGGAAGATGTCTGGTCTTTGCCCTTCTGATCTGTCTTTTGGTCCTTACACAGGTAGGGCCCCTACTTCCTTGTGACTATGACCACTTCTCTTTTTGTCCTGGAACTGCAACCCAGAACTGGGTAATGAATGAGAGAGCTGCCAAACGGCATTTGATCCTGTGCTCAGGGCTAGTACAGGGGTCCCTGGGATATTTTCTTACCATGTGTTCAGTCCCTTTACTGTCAGTGGTCACTGCTTCTACTTCACAGTCCATAAGTCAGTGCCACTTCCACAATGCCATATTTTGGTCAGTCCTCACCCCAATGTACACAGATCACTCTTCTTGGCTTCCTAAGGTGCCTGGGATGGAAAAATAACTTATACTGTCTTTTTGTTGGTTTTCCCACTCTGAATTTAGTTTGACACTTTAAAAAAGCTTTTATAGAGGAAATGTATTGGAAGAGCTTGGCAAAACTAATGGCTTCATTTCACTGACTTGGCTCTGCCCCTCTAGAATCAAGATTCATACCAGAGTCTTCTGACTCCAGACCCAGAATGCTTTCTACTCCATGCTTAGACAGCCCAATTTATATCCAGTCTCTTAAGAAAAACAAACCCTAATTTAAATTATACTTGTAGACCCGGGTGGGGGGGGGAAGGGAATTTAGCACCTTATTTCTCAAATATAAACAGAGCTGTCAGTTGTTTTTTTTTTTTAAAGTAATTGGGGTTAAGTAACTTGCTCAAGGTTACACAGCCAGTTATTTTGTGTGGGTGCCAAGTATTTGAGGCCAGAACCGATCCTGGGTCTCCCAACGCTGGGGCTGGCGCTCTTACTCACTGCACCACCTGGCTGCCCCTAGCTGAGTCAGTGTTACAAGAATATGAGTCATTCCCTAGTTGATAAATCCAAAGATATGAACAGGCAGTTTTTAGATGAAGAAATCAAAGTTAAATGTAGTCATATAAAGAAAAAGTGCTCTAAATCACTATTGATTAGAGAAATGCAGATTAATACAACTCCAAGGTACTATCTCACACCAATCAGATTGACTAATATAACAGAAAAGAAAAACAACAAATGTTAGAGGTGATGTGAAAAAATTGAGATACCAATGCACTTTTGGTGGGGTCATGAACTGATTGAACCATTTTTTTAAAATGCTTTATTAACTTCTGATTTACATCATTCGTTTCCGCCAGATTTTGAGTTACAAATTTTCTCCCCGTTTTTCCCCCACCCATCCCCCCAAAACAGCAGTCCCACAGGATATCCCCACCTCTGATCTGCTCTCTCCCATATTTTCTCCCATACCCGTTTCAACTTTTCCAGTAGGGCATGGTGGATCTCTATATTTCCCAATTACATGTAAAACAATATTGATAATAGTATATATATATATTTAAACATTTGATTTTAAAACTTTGAATTCCAGATTCATTCCCTTCCTCTCTTATCACCCACCCTTACTGGGAAGATAAGCAGTTCAGTATAGGTTGTACATGTGTGGCTAATGCAAAACAATAACATAGCAGATATATTGTAAAAGACTGACTATATTTCCCTCCCTCCTATCCCACATCCCACTTGTTCTATTCTCTACTTTGATCCTGTCCCTTTTCAAAAGTGGGTGCTTCCAACTTCCCTCCCCACCAGCCTGCCCTCCCTTCCATCATCCCCCCTCACATCCTCTCCCCCCCCATTCTCCTGGAGGGTGAGATCCCCTATTTAGTGTGTATTTCCCTCCCTCCTCAAGCCAGATTCAATAGGAATAAGGTTGACCCATTCCCTTTTGCCTTCCTATTCTTCCCCTCCATTGTAACCATTTTCCCTTGCCTCTTCTGTATGAGATAGTTGCCCCACTCTGTCTCTCCCCATCTCCTCTCATTATATCCCTCTCACCTCTTAATTTCACCTTTTAAGTGTCATCCCTTCCTGTTAAATTGGTCCCGTGCCCTCTATCTATGTATACCTGTAAACATATATACACACATTCACATATGTATTCATATGCCTGCATACCCTCATATAAAGACACACACATATATATATATAATATATATATTTCTAATCCCTTCAACTACTGAGAAAAGTTTCATAAGTTACAATTATTGTTTTTCCATGTAGAAATGTTAATAGTTCAACTTTGGCCAAGTGGCTCAGCAAGCAAGAGCACCGGCCTCAGTGCCGGGACGACCCGGATCAAATCCGGGCCCAGACACCCAGCACCACACCCAGAAACAACAACTGGCCGTGCAACCCCGAGCAAGCCACTCAACCCCAATTGCTTAAAAAAAAATAGTGATTGAAACATTTTTAAGGAGCAATTTGGAGCTATGCCCAAAGGGCTATGAAACCATGCAAACCCTTTGACCTAGAAATACTAATACTTGATTTGTATCCCAAAGAAAAGGGTCCTATATGTCAAAAAAATATATATTTTTAAAGCAATCGGGGTTAAGTAACTTGCTCAAGGTTACACGGCCAGTTATTTCTGAGTGTGGTGCTAAGTATCTGAGCCTGGATTCTCAGGTCTCCTGACTCTGGGGCTGGCACTCTTATTCACTGTGCCACCTGGCCACCCCTAAGCAATTGGGGTTAAGTAACTTGCTCAAGGTTACATAGCCAGGTGTTTCTGGGTGGGTGCTAAGTATCTCAGCCCGGATTCGATCCCAGGTCTCCTGACTTTGGGGCCGGTGCTCTTACTCACTGCACCACCTGGCCGCCCCTATGTCAAAAACATTTATAGCAGTTCTTTTTGTGGTGGCAAAGAATTGAAAATTGAGGAGATGTTCATCAACTGGCAAATGGCTAAACAATTTGTGCTTTATGATTGTGATTTAATTTAAATTTTTTAACATTTTAATTTAATTTTTAATAATTAATTTATAAGAAACAATGAGCAGAATGTTTTCAGAAAAACCTAGGAAGACATATGAATTGATATAAAGTGAAGTGAGCAGAACCAGGAGAACATCACATACTATTATGCAATGATCAACCGTGAATAACTTAACTTCAGCAATACAATGATACATGACAATTCTGAAGAACTTATGATAAAAAAAATGCTATCTTCTGAGAAAGAACTGATGGAGTGCAAATCAAATCAAACTGTTTTTTACTTTATTTTTCTTGTTTTTTGTCTGTGTTCTCTTTTGCAACATGGCTAATATGGAAATATGTTTTACATGACTGTACATGTATAATCACTATCCAAATGCTTGCTTTCTCAAGGAGGGTGGTGGAAGGGAGGGAGGGAATTTGGAACTAAAAAATTATAAAAAGCAAATGTTAAAAATTGTTTTTATGTGTAATTGAGAAATTTTTTTAATTCTAAAAAATAAAAGTTAAAAAAGCATATTTGTAAACAAAAAAAGCAAATTTGATTAAAGTTAAGATACAAAAAAGGGAGCTCAATATTTAAAAAGCCCATCTTCTTCCATCTAGAAAGAAGCTGAGTTTCAATGATCCATAAAAAATACACAGACTTACAATAACTAACTTTTATATAACATTTTAAAGTTTGCAAAGTGCTTTTCATACAGGTGGCCTTTGCAGCAAGATTGTTGGGTTGCAGGTGTCATGATCCTCCTTTTATAGATAAGGAAACAAGGTTAAGTGCCTTGTCCCTGGTCACATAGGCTAGGACGTGCCAGAGGCAGGATTGGAATCCTTCCTAATTACTAGGCCCACCCACTATCCTCTAGGACATGATGCTTTTATTTGTATAACGATGATCAAATTCACACATACACCTATGGAGAATTAGACGCTTTCTTGGCCCAGGTCCTATCTAATTCTTTAGCACGAGGGGACTTGAACTCCCCCACCAAACATCTTTAAATATTAAATGCACATTTGTGCCCCAGACACGTGTCTGGCCCCTGAGGTAGGGGTGAGGTGACAAGTTCAGCCAGTGTTGAACTGCGCTCTGTTTCTTACTGGCCATTTGCCCCTGTGACAGTCTGTTATCATCTGTGTACATCACTGTCTTTCCAAGCATTCTCTGCCAGTTGTGGGACCTTCAAAGAAACAGGGTCGGTATGAATTTAAAATGTCATATTGAATCAATTTACGATAAAGCAGCAGTTTCATCAGGTTGGGTTTTTTTTTTAAATATTAAGTCAAACTTTCACTTCTCACTGAACCTGAACTATGTTGACCTCATTCTGTGGGTAGTTGCCTAATTGACTCGGGTGTACAAACCCAACGTCCTCAGTACCACCTGGGCTCTTGAGAGGAGTCTCCAGCCCCAATTCCTCAATCTCTCCATGATCAGGTCCTTCTTTCCTGCTGGGTGGTTCAATCAATAATTCAATTCAACAGTCATTTAGGAAGTGTCTGCTCTGTGCCAAACATTGTGCTAAGTCCTGGGGATTCCCTCCCCTCCAGGAGGTCACATCTCACTAGACTAGAGAATACATGTACATGGATAAACATAACTCAGTGTTGGAGGCAAGCACTATACAAAGTATTGCAGAAAACTTTGAGGAGAAAGGGATGACTAACATTAGCAGGCAAAGGGGGGAGAATCAGGGGATTAAGTTTCACAGAAGAGATGGCACCTGTGAGAAGTGGCAAAGGGTTAAGTTTCCACGGACTGCAAAATTGCTGAAAGAAGGCTATTGATAAGAACAAGGCTAGCAGACTAGATAGTAACCTTGGGGAGAAGCCGGATTCCCAGTTGCCATAGAATTCCTAGACAACATAAAAGTTGAAAAATAAAAAGAAGCTGGCAACAGGTGGGTTTGACCAATTGGGAAGCAGACACCGGTCTTGGACTCTCAGGCCCAGTTAAGGACACGTTCAGGTCAACTGGTGAGGGGGTCACATTTCCAGGGTTATTACTTCACTTGCTTAATGAACCTCATGTATTTATATATATATATATATATATATATATATATATATATGTATATATGTATATATATATATATATATATATATTCTAACACACACATAATCTAACACACCTAGCCTAGAATTAGAGCCTCATTAGTAATAATGTATGATAATGGAGAGGTGTGCCCAGAAGGGAAGGAACCAATCAATCCTCTGAAGGGAGTGTCTGCCCCAAACTACTATATAAAACTTGCTTGACTTTTGTATTTGGCACTCCTCCTTCCACTAGAAGGACTGAGTCTACTTCTGGCCAGAAGGTGTTCAATTACTCTGGATTTCCCTTAATAAATTTCTTTTGATATCAGATTTTTGGTATCAATCATGCGTTTGCTTTTCCAAGTTGGCATTTCCAACAAATGGTGTCCAAACAGGGACCTGAAATGCAGATTTTGGAGGAGGTTAGATAACGCAGGAAGGGTGCCTTTTTTCTTTTCTTTTTTCCCCCCTTTTTGGAGGGCAGTTGGGGTTAAGTGACTTGCCCAAGGTCACATGGCTAGTTTTTGTGTTAAGTGACAAATGCCACCAGTGTGACCAAGGACCTTAACCTCTCTGGGCCTCAGTTTCCTCCTGTGTGAAGTGAGGTGGTCAGACAAGGTAGCTTCTGAGGCTCTTTCCAGATCCAGATTTAAGATCCTATGGTCCCCTGTGACTGAAGAAAAGGAGTAGAGGACAGGTGAAAAGGCAGGAAGACTTTGAAGCATATAGCAGAGGAAATAAGTCAGTCTCAGAAGGGATGCCCTCATTTTTCTCAAGAAAGTACAGAGTGAGGTCATCTGTGAAGAGAGGGGAGATTGAGAGTATGGGGGTTTGGGTAGAGAAGAGAAGTTTTGGAACAGCTGCTGTGAGAATCAACCAGAGAAGAATAAAAAGACTGACTTGGAGCAGTGAGGACACTGTTGAGATGAGACAAGATGAACTTTCATCCAGTTGGCATGGTGCCATGACTTCCTCTAGTACCATTTAGATGCTTGAGAGAGTATTAACAATGGAAGGACAAGGGGGTAGGAGAGTTGGGGGTGGAGAACAGAGCCTTACTGAATTACTTACTCCAGAGTCAAGACTGAAAAGAAGTAAATGACATCAGAATAGGGGCAATGGGCTGGTGGGAGAAAAGTTATGAAAGGTCTTGGGACTGAAGTGGGGATGAAGGAAGAACAAAGAGGGAGAGATGGAAAGATAGAAAATGATGATTCGAGGAGAAGAACCTCAGAGGTTTGTCATTTGGGGGGTCACTTTGACAGTGAAGACTAAGGGATATCCAAATGTGAGTGGTTGAGGTAGAGCAGCAATAAAGGTCATTTGAACTGAGAGGCTGATGACCTGGGAAGTTGGGGTGTTTGGAGGAACATCAGGATATTCAAGCCCTTGAGAATGAGGACAGAAACTAGGGATGAAAGGGGGGATAGTGAACCAGGTACTGAAAGGGAAGGAAAAGAGGGTGACTCAATGACCTGGGATGTGGTAGCATTAAAGAAACTCAATAAACATTTAATAAGTGCCTACTATGTTCCGGGCACTGTGCTAAGTGCTAGGGATACAAATAAGAAAGACTGCTCTTGTCCTCAAGGAGTTTACAATCTAATTTGGGGGACGACAATACATGAAATGAAAGAAATCTGGAAAGTGTGTGTGTGTGTGTGTGTGTGTGTGTGTTTGTGTGTAACCTGAGGTTACCTGGGATGGGGTCATGATGTTCTGTGAAGACCAAACCAGGCAGAGCTCTTGATGGAAAGTAGAAAGTTAGCTGGAAAGTTCAGATTCCAGCCCTTTGTGAGGGAAGGCTCTACCCTCTAGCCCTCCAATCAGAGGGGAAAGGAGGCTGAGGGAGTTGAGAAGGTGCAGAGTATCTAACATTGAGTCAGTCAGCACGATGATGAGATTTCAGTGATCCTTTATTTTGAGGGGCATGATATTCTTGGAGTCCAAACCAAGCAGAGCTGTTAATGGAAAGTGAAGTTAAGATCTAGGGAGAGTGGGGTACATGGATGGAATTAACCACAGAGGAAAAGCTGATGAGAGAAGGCCACAAAGGGAAGCCTGAGAGTGGCTGGGGGTGGAGGAGATCAAGGAGCATCCTTATTCCTCCTTTGGGCCCAGCGTGTGAGGGAACATGAAAAAAAAGAGCAATCATTACTGGAGGATATAGGAGATCAGGTGCCTTTCAGACAAATCTGAGAGTGTAAGAACGTGGAGGAAACAAAGGCAGATAAATCAATAGAGGAGTTAGTAAGAGAAGGGTCCTTAAGGGATTAGTGGAAGCAGAGGAAGATGGGGAGAGATTAGAGAAGGGTATAGCAGAGATGGATAGGGATGCAGGGGAAAAAGCATTGGATACAGAGTCAGGTCACTGGGGTTCAAATCTGGTCCCTAACAACTACTTCCAGTATGACTCTGGGTGAGTTACTTAATGTTTCTGGCCCTCCTCATCTATAAAATAGAGGGGTGGTGGAATATATAAGCCACCAAGAAGCTCAATCAGCAGCCCAAGCCTTTGTATCTTGAGCTAATTAAATCTCCAATACAGTTTCAGTGCCTTTTAAGAGAAAAATAGCTTAGCCTACAGGGCAGCTAGGTGGCTGTAGTGCTTAGAGTGCTGGGCCTGGAGTTAGGAAGACCCATCTTCCTGAATTCAAATCTGGTCTTAGATACTTACTAGCTGTGTGACCCTGGGAAAGTCACTTAACCCTGTTTGCCTCAGTTTCCTCATCTGTAAGATGAACTGGCGAAGGAAATGGCAAACCACTCCAGCATCTTTACCAAGCAAAACCCAAGAGGGGTCATGGAGGCTAGGACATGACTGAAAAATGACTGAACCACAACCAAACACAGCCTACTGTCCCTACAGGTATCACTTCCATCACATCCCCCCAAATCCCTGCGGCTGTGACTATCCCCCCTCTTCTAATCACCTTATGTTCATTTACCTATGCATATATGTTGTGTACTGCCAGTCGCATGTAAGCTTCTTGAAGGTGGGAATGATCTCATTTTTTGTCTTTATCCTCAGGGTCTACCAGTGTCTTGCACAATAAATTTTTGCTAAAGCTAGGCTGATCTGGGCAACAAAGACTGGAGTCATGATCAGCACCACCCATAAGCTGCCAAAGTCAGGTAGTCAGTTTTGACTTTCATTTTCTTGCAGCCAAGTGAATGGAGAAAACCTTGTCTTTCCTATTTTCCTTTATCCCTAGTACATGATCTTTCACTGGGGAGCAGATTTCTTTACCCTTATTCTTTCCTATAAGCCACAATTGAATGTGGTCAGGATTCCCCTAGTTGAACATAAGAGGGTAACCAGGAAGAGATCTGTGAGAAAGTTAGAGGGGAAGCTTCTGTTCTGGAAATTTTAGTCTAGTTCCTTTTTTACTTTATTTTGTGTATAATAAACTACGTGATCACAGTATGCACAGGGTAGGGGCTCATGAGCGAGTTATAAATAGCAGATTTAATATTTCACTGTTTTGAGCAATATTCCATTCTATCCCCAAGATTAATTTTGAGCCCCATCAGTGAGCTACCACTGCAGTAGGCTGTAGGGTTGGGTTGCCATTGGGCATACAGCCTGCCAGAAAAAATAACTTAGAAGACCAGAAGGCTGGTGGTGCATCACTGCATGGGCAATTGGGTATTGCACTTACTACATAATTAATGGTGTCATTTTTTCTGTCCACTTAAGAAAGATAGTACTCAAGCCACACACAACTTAATTGACCCGATTTTGGGGTTAGTGTCATAAGTCCAACAAAAGCAATTTTTTTCAACATTCACCATGCTCCTGTAAGTTTATAATAGAACTGTACTGATTACCCAGGAGTTTCTCTTAATAAAGAGTGAGGAAAGGGTGTACCTGGCAGACTTTATCTTGCATTCCTGTAGCTAAACCTCCAAATAGAGATTGTTGGAACCAAATGGTTTGGTAGTGGGGCTTCCTTATCCAGATTTACAGTCTAAGACCAAACTTTGGTCAAATTTAGAGCTTCACTTCTTACATCTGTCCACCTCCAAGGAATCACCATCTTCTCTGAAATGGTTGGGTGGAAATGGAGAGCAAGGAGGATCAAGGACAAAATGAATCATGTGGCCTCCATTTCTAAGAGGATACCTGAAGACAAGTTGAGTCTGACTGGGACTACAGAATTCAAGTTCTCAGATCCTGGTTTAATTGCCTACAAGCCTGGGTCCAGAAATTATTTGCATGACATAACAGAATTTCTCCCTTCCCAGCATGACATTCATTTCTTCCTATTCCCCTGGCAGCTTTATTCCTTGGGAGGGGGACCATGACCCCAACATCCCATTTAAGTGAACTAATCAATCATTAACAAGCATTTTATGTGCATATAACATGCCAGGCACTGTTCTATGTACTGGCCATAGATAGACAAAAATGAAATAGTCCTTGCCTTCAAGGAGCTTACATTCTACTGGGGGAGACTATATATATATATATATATATATATATATATATATATATATATATATGTATACATAAGTATATGCAAAATAAATACAAGGTAATCAGGGGAGAGGGGAGAGAAGAGGCACTAGCAGTTGAATGGATCAAGGAAGATGTTACATACATAAATAAGTAAATTTAAAGTATATATGAAGTAATAACAGCATGCAGACAGTAATATCTGGAGCTAAGCTGTGAAAGGCTTTAAATGCCAAACAAAGGAGATTGTATTTGATCCTAGAGGTAACAAGGAGCCACTGGAGCCTCTCAAGCAGGTGGTGACACAATCAGACGTGTGCTTTAGTAATGTTTCTTGGCATCTGTGAGTGACTTGTATCTGGGACACCAGTATTAAAAAAGAGGCTAACGAGATTGTCCATATTAAGGTGATGAGGGCTGGAATGAGAGTGGTGACCATGTGAGCGGAGAGAAGAGGAAGTAAATGTAGGAGAAACGAGTATTTAGAATCAGCAGGAACTGGTAACTGTCTGGCTGTGTTGAGGGAGGGAGAATGAAGAGCTGAGGGTGACTCCAGAGGTGTGAGATTGAGGTGACTGGTCCCAAGGCTTTCTTTTAATTGTATGTAGTTCACCTACCAAAGCCTTTCCAGGCTATTTGAGAGCAAGGGCAAGGGGGAAGAAATAGGCTTAAATTCCAATAACAGTAGCAAGAAAAGTCATAAGAAAAGTCTTACAAAGCAATTCATTTAACAAACATCTTCTTGAGGGCAGAGGGAGTAAAGCTTGGAGACAACTGGAGGGCTCCAATTAGAAAGGGAGCTCAGAGACAACACAAGAATTGAGTGAAAAAGCTAGCAGAGAACATGAGGGTGGCACTAAATGAGAAAACCAGAGGAGATACTTGGGGCTGAACTTAGGAAGAAAATCACGGGAAGAGAATATGAGCTTGGATCTAATTGGAGGACGTAGGGTCAGGGTCAGGGAGGAAAAAATCATCCAAGAAGAATCCATTTCCTAGAACATAGGAAGTCTGAGCTTAGAGAAGGTCAAAGACAACATGAGAATTGAGCTTAAATATGTATACAAGCTTGGTAAAAATACAGGGAGATGACTAAGGAAGCTATGAGAGATCACTGATTGCTGAGTTTAGGGGGACAAGCCTTAAAAGCGCATAGGAAATGAAGGACAGAAGTTACCAGAGATTAAAGCTGGCCTTCTGAAGAAAAGCTCAGAGAGAATGTAAGAGCTAAAGGACATAGCCTTGGAGAGAACATAAAGGCTGAGGAGAGAGAAGAAGCTCTGAGTACATTTGACACCTGATAACATGAGACACTCGTTTAAAGAGAAAGTTCAGCAAATGCATGCCCAGCCATCATCCCCTCACATTTAGGAAATCAGTGAATACCACCCGAGCCTCAGATGGAGCCCAGTTAGACCTGCTCTCTGAAGATCTTGAGGCTCCTCCCGATCCTAGCAAATGGCTTAGCAAAAGCCTTAGCCTAAAGAAAGGGAATCATTTCCCCTTCTTATCCTAACCTATGAGTTAGAATCCCTTCCAGGAGACCCAAATATAGAGGAATCAGTGGAGTCGCCAATTACCTGTATCAGTTGGTGCCTGTGGGAGTTCAACTGCACAGGTACCAGCAACATCCAGATTAATCGCAGTGTTTCCCAGTTTCCCCACATTTATTAGTGGCCCTGATAATTCACCCAGACACGTGTCTAGAAGGGAGAGGTTTTATTTTCATTCTTCAGGTCATGGGATCATAGGGGATCCCTCTCTTCTAGATGCTCCCTTTGATTGGCTTCCTGCCATGCCCTTCCACAGTCTTCTTGCACTGTTCTGGATGAGCAGAAACTTCTCCTCTAGACTCTGACTCTTTGTGGCTCTTCTTAGAGGTCTCCACATTCCTTCTGCCCTTTTCCTCCCCTTGTTGCTCCCTCATCTTCCATTCTGATTCTCTTTTTAGCTCCAGCTGGTCTAGATAATCCTCCCTCCTGGAGCATTCTCAAGCCATCTCCCTCCTCTTCTGCCTTCCCATTCCCACCAAGCTTTATCCTGCTCCTCCCAATGCTTGTCATAGCTCATGCTCTCACTCCTTCTCTCTGACCCTGGCATGCTTGATTTTGCTGAATGATAGCAATGCCCATCTTTCTCTTTTCTCATCTTTCCTGTGATGAGTTTTTTTTTTCCGCATGTGAAACCTGTGGGGTGATTTGATGACCAAGGAGTCACCTTCTTCACCTCCATCTTCCATGGAATCTGCCTTCTTATCAAGTGAATTCCTGATCATTATCTCCATGTAGTCATCTTTCAACTTCCCCTCTTCAAGGGAATCCCTCTTAGAATCCCCATCAGGACAATTCTTGATATGTTTTCCCTCTGCCTTCCCTTACTGTTTCTTCTTTCCCTTCTTTTCCTGAAGCTCTTCATCTAAAGTTTTTACTTCCCAAGAATCCTTTTCATCACCTATTTGGGTTAAGACACACACTGTACCTGCCACCGCCATCATTACCCAGAGACTGAGAAGCAGCAGCACACAGTGCAGGAAATGTGTGTCCCTTACAGTATGGCATGACCTGGTAATATCACACTTAAACTTTTCATCTGAATTTTAGAGCTGGATGGGAGCTTAGAGATCATTTAGTCCAATCCCCTCATTTTATAGATGAGTAAACTGAGGCCCAGAAAGAGGAAATGACATGCCCAAGGTCACGGAAGTGATATATATGTAGCAGAGTTAAGATTTGAACCCAGGTCTCTGATTTCAAATCTACAGCTTCTCCCACTATGACATTTCCTTTATATTCACCTGGGCCCAGACCTGCCCTGGGACAGGAAGTCTGTATTACTCTTTCTTGGGCTCAGACCATCATGGGGTTCTGAGACTTCTGAGCATACATTTTATACTGAACTGGGAATTCTGTGCAGACCCAATCTGCACATCTCAGAGAACCCGGAGAAATTGAGAATGGTCAAGGAGAGGTAGAGAAAGGGTAGATGTATATGGTGGTCTCACAAATTTAGAATTGTAAAAGACCTAAGAGGTCATTTAGTACAACCTCACTTTACATATGAGGAAACTGAGGCCCAGAAAGGTTGTCACTTTCCCAAGGACATATAGGCAGTAATAAGGAAGCAGTGTTGTACAGAGGAAAGAGTGTTGGTTCTGGAGTCAGAGTCCTGGATTCAAATATTGTCTCTGTCACTACTTGTGTGATCTTGGTGAGTTACTTAACCCTGGGCCTCAGTTTCCTCATTTGCAAAATGACAGGGTTAGAATGTATGACTTCTGATGTCTTTCCAGCTCAAGAGCTATGAACTTAATAGTGAAAATGTAGGATTTGGACCCAGGTCATCTGATTCTACATCCAGTGCTATACTATGTTAAATTATAAGGCCAGGCAGGGGAAGAGCAGCTGGAAAATCTGGAATAATTCAGTATGAGTTAGCAAAGGCTGCCCAAGAATATTAACCACCATCACAAAGGAGAGTCTGGCTCTTAAGAGGATTGTGAGGTCAGGTCTCCCTATGTCCATAGAGAACAGAAGCTGCATCCTGAGAGATTTACAATGAGTACTATTCACCAATGCAAACAAAAAAGCTTCCAATCAGCAGAGGCTTTTTTCTCAGTCCTTTGCTTATGTCCTATAATGAAAACTCCCCCTGAAAGTCAGGTCTCAGTGTCTTCTTTTATACAGGTGATTAGGGTCTTCTAATCCATTGGGGTTCAAAGAAGACACAGTTCAAAGACATTCAGACCAGAGACAGCGCCTCCTGTTCAGACACAGCTTCAGGTTCCTACACTTGGCAACATCCCATGCAAAGAGGTTTCCTTAGGCTCATTGTACTTTCTGGTGGTTCATGGCGGGAAGAAGCACTTCTTATTTGGGGCCCCATTCCCCCAGTCTTGTAGTTTTGCTATTGAACTTAGCCTAACACTAAGAGGCTTTAATCCTGGGTCTCCCACTCAGTGACTGTAATTTTGGACAAGTTAATTCCTCACTCTGAGCCCCAGGCTGTTTTTTTTTTTCTGTAAGATTAAATGAATGGACTAGATTTCCAGGATCCTCTTCTATCCCTGTATGACCTTGGATAAATCACTTATCCTTTCTAGACTTCTGTTTATATGCCTGTAAGATGAAGCAATTGGACTAGAGCATCTCTGAGGTCCCCTTCTACTACTAGAGCTAGATTCTTCCATTGATAATATTCTGGATTCTGATCCTGGAGATTCCAGGGACCACCAGGTTAATCTTCTTTGCTGGGAACTAGCTTTTATTTATTCCAGTGATAATGTCATGGCATTTCTGACCTATCATGGGGAAACATATGCATAGGACACTTGTTACTAATGGTTCCCATGTCCCCCAAAAGAACTACAGAGACAAAACAAATTCCAAATGTCAGTTATTTATACTAAGAGGTCCTTACTTCCTCTAGTCGGACTATTGCTATAAATTCCTAACTTGTCTCCCTGCCTATAACTTCTGCTTAGCCAGCGTCCAAAACATCACATCCAGATTCCCCATCAAGAAATCTTGAAATGAGCACCCTAGCACTTACCAAATAAAATGATCAGTTCCACAGCTTGCTGTTCTCCTAGCCCTGTCTTCACACACTTTTCCAGTCTTATTTTCCATTCTACTGCCCTCTGTGTTCTAGTCAAATTGGAGTAGTTGCCATTGCCTGATCTCATCTTGCTCACACCCTCCACCATACCTGGTTGAAATGCTTCCTTTCCTTCAAAGTTGAGCTCAGGGGCCACCCCTTTTGTAAAGTTTTCCCTGATCCAATCAGCTAGAAGTGCAAGTAAGTATCATCTCTTGGAAATGCAAAATGACTGAAGGCACCAAGTGAACATCTTCCATTGAACCAATATTTTCAGTAAGAACTCAGTGATAAAAAAAATTTATCCTTAGACAAAATGATATATAATGTTAATTATCCTCACGAATATTAGAAATTTCTCCTGCAAAGATTTTTCCCAGCACTCTCTCATTCTAATCTAACTTGTACTACAGTGATTTAGATATACTTTATCTTCCCTACTGCAAGACTATAAGCTACTTGAAGGGAAGGGACCATGTCTTATTTATTTTTTTATCCATAGTATAAGTAAATGCCTTACATGTAGAAGGTATTTAATAAGTGTTTGTTGAGTGAAATTGATTGAATTTTCCTGTCAGATCCAAGTATTTTGTACTGGACTGGAACTCCCTGAGGAAGTGCTGATCACAATTGGCTAGTCAGGACAGGGAGGCTGTAAAAGAAAACAGCAATTTTCAGCAACCCTAAAGAAGGCATCAGTCTGTTCTGAGGTTGCCTATTGGTAGCAGATAAAGCAGGGAGAACTAGGGTCTCTGAACTAGCACTTCTAAATTAGCCTTTATAACTCATGATGCAAAATGCCAACCACATCCAGGGAAAGAACTATGGAGTCTGAATGCAGAGCCAAGCAGACTATTTTCTTTTTTTGTTTTATTTTTCTTTCTCATGGTTTCTCCCATTCCTTATAATTCTTCTATACAACATGACTAATGTGAAAATAGGAATGTTTAATAGGAATGTATATGTAAAGCTTATATCAAATTGTCTACTATCTTGGGAAGGGAGAAGGGGAGGGAGGGTGAGAAAATTTAAAACTTAGGAAGTGAGTGTTGAAAACTAAAATTAATTAACTAAAATAAATTAGCCCTCATACAGTGGTTATAGAACGGAGTGTACTGACTGTAGGGAGAGTAGTGCAGCTGTAAAGAGTCTGATTATGTGGGTGGCTTTCCTCGTGTGGCCCTATTTCCCTGTGCTGGGTGTCCTTGGGAAAATCTCATACACTGGGCTATGTGGCAAGCTGCCTGGGGCATTACGCCTACATGGGCAGGGATTGCCTCTTGGGATGCTGTTTACTGAGTGCCACAGTCTATATTTCATACACTTGAGTTCCAGAAAGTATTTAGGATGTGAACCCAGGAGATTTTCTCTACAAAAACTGAGCATAGAACTGAGGCCAATGCAAATCTAGCCCCAATAGACCGGTAGATCTTGAAACTAGTCACAGAGAAAATACTGAGAGGAGATGAGGGAAAAACTAAAACTTCCTTCACTCTGTCTGTTCATGCCCAGGAGGGGTAGCCTCCCCACTGTGTAAGTTTCTGTCCTGTATCCTATAAGGGAATATACCCATTTGTGTGTAGGAGAACATGGCTCTATTGAAAATTATTTCTCCCTCGTTATTCCCATTGCTTTTATGTCTTAATCACATACTTTTTGCAGTTTGAGTTGTACCTTTGACATGGTCTATGAATAGAGAGGGTTTTAATGTTAGGGGTCTGAGTCACAATTTGCATAACTGATTACCCAAAACACTGCCATACTAGCCTCAGAAAAGCCAATATTCTTAGGCTGCTTTTAGAGGAACTCCTTGGCAGGTAGGTGGTGCAATGGATAGACTTTTTCCTGAGTTCAAATCTAGCCTCAGATAATGACTAGCGGTGAGACCCTGGGCCAGTCATTTTACCCTGTTTGCCTCATTTACTCATCTGTAAAATGAGCTGGAGAAGGAAATGGCAAACCACTCCAGTATCTCTGCCAAGAAAACCCCAAATGGGATCTCAAAGAGTTGGACGTGACTAAAACAACCCAACAACAGAAAGGGGCTCATTACACACAAAGTATCTCAAGGAGTGGAATGATGATGAATGACTCTATGTTATGAGGTCATTGACCACTATGTCCTTGACAATATAAATCTGAGCTACCCCTCCCCACTGTCTTCTTAGGTGAATGAAGGGCAAACAACAATAACAGAGGTCATGTTCTCAAAGAGAGTTATTCTAAATCATCTAGAGAAGTGAGCAGAGGATAGGCCATCCAGTGTATATAGAAAACATGAGAAAATATATACCTTGGTTATATTAATAATTAAACCTCTTTCATTCAGGTCCCACTAAAAGCAAAGCTAATCAACAAATATTCATTAAATACTTAGTAAGTGGGGGCAGTTAGGTGGCATAGTGAATAGAGCACCGGCCCTGGAGTCAGGAGGACCCGAGTTCAAATCCGGCTTCAGGCACTTAACACAAAACTAGCCATGTGACCATGGGCAAGTCATTTAATGCCAATTGCCCAGCCCTCCCCCCTCAAAAAAAGCAAAAAAAAAAATACTAAATACCTGGCCCTTTTCTACTTTCTAGGTATGAGTAGGTGGCATAGCTCTTGCTCTCCAGAGGCTTTTGGTGTAGTTGGAGAGACAAGACCCACATGAAAAAATGGTATGACAGTTAAATCTTAAGGCCCAGTCTAGGGGAGACAGCAAAAGGAAGATGAATTTATCTTGAATACAAGCTGCCTACTTTGCACTTTAACCTCACACGGGGCCACACCCAACTTTCCAAAGGAGCAGTACCCACAAGGACAAACCAACCATCTAGTCCCTCCCTCTCCTCGCCTCAAATTTGTCTGGGTTCAAATCTCCCCCATGGGCTAAGCCTTCAGAGGTTTTTCTTTTGTGGTCTGATTCAACCACAGATCCTCTTTAAATCTTTTCACTTTACCTCATTTAATTCCCCTCCGGTCTAACGACTTGCTTGTTATGATGAAGATAAAAATGATGGCTTAAGGAGTGCTAATGGCGAAGCTTTCATTTGAACTGAGGATGTTTTGAAAGCAGCTGGATCCGGGAAAGAGAATAAGGAGTGTGGGAAGGGTAGTTGGGAGGGCAAGAGAACTTGAAAAGAGCCTCTTCTGTGGGGAAGGAGGGGGGGCAGGAAGGAGAGAAAGAAGGGGGAAAGGGAAAAAAACCATGCGAACAGAACCCTTTGGGCAGCGTTTTGATATTAAAGTACAACCCTGGATAAGTCACTTACTGTAAGGGTTATGGGATTTAAAGATCTTCCATGCCCCATTGGACGTGCTGACATAGCAGGAAGGGGCGGAGCAAGCAAAAGCAAAAGCCAGAGAAAGCGAAAGCCAGAGAAAGCGAAAGCCAAGCTAGCATTCCTGCGGTGGCTGGCGGTGGTGGCGACTGCGGCGGCAGCAGCAGAGGCAGCGGCAGCACGAAGCCCTTTTTGAGTTAGGACTGCTAAGGACTTTCTGCTAAGAACTCCTGCTGAGGACTGCCAGGGGCCGGAGCTGCTGGGAGCGCGCTTCCAGGACGCTGGGTGGTTGCTGTGCATGGGGAGAGGAGGACCTTTGCCTGAGGTAGCCTGTTCTGTTTTAAAGGCTTGAAAATGTGGGTGCTTTCTACTTTATCTACCTGTGCCAATGTCATAACTACTCTGATGGCTTTTACTTTCTGGTTTTGGGACTCAGTCTTTTGGTATCTTAATAAATTTTCCAGCTTATTCCCTTATATGACACGCATGATGTATTTTGTGATGGATAATTATATCAGCATATCTGTAATCTCCATAGGCATTGTGAATATGGCATTGCTGATACATTTGGCGAGGAGGATGGGATCACAAAATGTCAGGCCTCTATTTGGAAGCAGTGGGGCTTTAGAGGGAGAAATGGCTATTCCAGGTTGAGAGGATTTGCCTTATTCCTCTCTAGCCAGAGAATGGGCTAAAAGCACACGGCCCTGTGAAAACTGGGAACCAAGGCTAAAAGAGGGAGAACCTGGAGATTTGGAAAGATGTTTGAAAGCAATACCCATAGAACCAGACAAAGAACTGGCAGGAGTGTGCAGGAGAGGCTGGGTGCTGCTAACAAGTTATCGCCTTATGTGTAAAAGTAGGGATAAGCTGCTGAAGGAAAGAGCTCAGATGGCTAGGGAGTCAGCTGGTTTGCCTGAGGATTCTTCTGTGTCACAGCACTCAGAAGAGCAAACTGGAGGGACTCATGTGGTCCAGGAGCAAGCTACTGTTCATGTAGCTAAAAGGAAGCAAAAAACTAGCAGAACGAATGTGCATGCAGCTTTTGTACAGGCTGGGCAAAGTTGCCCTGACAGCTTCCAGGAGAATGTGTGTGAGGAGAAAGGAACTGAAGGATTTGGTTCTACTGATAGAATAAAATCAGGAGCTAAAGTATGGGTAAAATGGAAGCCAGATGATGTTCCAAAGGCTGCAGAGATTATAGCATATGGGAAGGATAACACTGTAACTATTTTTATTCTGGAGAAGATGATTACAAAATTGTACCCTTAAGTCATTTATTCTACCGTGAGTGAGGCTACAATAGTCTGGTTATTGTCTCTTTGCTTCTTCTTGATTTTTTGTTTGTTCACCTTGTTTGTTAGATTTGTTTCCACAGGCTTGGTACCCTCCATCTGTAGATGCCTGATAGCTTAAGCTGGATGTCACCCCCTGTCTGCAACTGTGATGTGTCACCCTTGGACCTGGCATCAAGCATATTAAGAACTGACCTCTCAAATGGGACCCCTTAGGACAGGGACAGCTCTACATCCGATTTCAGCAGCAAGTAGCCATAGAAGAAGAGATCTTCACCCCTTACCACAAGATTTTGGGGCCCCATTTGTTCGGGGTGGGGGGAATGATGGGGAGCTTGTGCTCAAGCCCCATCCTAAAATATGGTTTTCTGTGTTTATTGTGTGCTATTCTTGTTATATTGTTGTGAAATTTTGTTGACACCAGTTATTCCTACTGTATTTTTGCCAAGTAAGGGACATGAAAGATCTTGGGGCCGAATGTAAGGGTTATGGGATTTAAAGATCTTCCATGCCCCATTGGACGTGCTGACGTAGCAGGAAGGGGCGGAGCAAGCAAAAGCAAAAGCCAGAGAAAGCGAAAGCCAGAGAAAGCGAAAGCCAAGCTAGCGTTCCTGCGGTGGCTGGTGGTGGTGGCGACTGCGGCGGCAGCAGCAGAGGCAGCGGCAGCGCGAAGCCCTTTTTGAGTTAGGACTGCTAAGGACTTTCTGCTAAGGACTCCCGCTGAGGACTGCCAGGGGCCAGAGCTGCTGGGAGCACGCTTCCAGGACGCTGGGTGGTTGCTGTGCGTGGGGAGAGGAGGACCTTTGCCTGAGGTAGCCTGTTCTGTTTTAAAGGCTTGAAAATGTGGGTGCTTTCTACTTTATCTACCTGTGCCAATGTCATAACTACTCTGATGGCTTTCACTTTCTGGTTTTGGGACTCAGTCTTTTGGTATCATGATGTATTTTGTGATGGATAATTATATCAGCATATCTGTAATCTCCATAGGCATTATGAATATGGCATTGCTGATACACTTACCTACCCTAATCCTCAGTGTTCTGTAAAAGGGAGGGGGGGAGTTTGGCCTAGATGGTGTCTGATGCCCCCTCCAACTAAAGATCTGTGATCCTGTGTTCATATTTAGTGAACACCTGATATATGCCCAGGTACTTAGTGCCATATATGATCTTTTCCTTCAATGAGGTTTCAATGCATCCAGCAGATGAAACTATCATAGATGAGAGGAAGCATTACACAGTGAACTCCCAGGGGTCTCTGCATTCTTTCATTTTGTTGAAATGACTACATTTCACTAAAGTTCTTCTGCTCCACATCTCACTATGGCTCAGGGGCCAACCTGGGTTCTCAAAGGCTTTACTAACAGAGTGCATACTGTGGCAGGTCCTGGACAGGCTGGGAAGGCTTTCATTTCAGGACTGGAAATAGACTGTATTGAGGATAAGCCTGGCTAGGTTCAGAGACCTATTACAAGGTCAGTCACAGTGTGATAAGTTTTTTACCCACAACAAACCTCAAAGACTTTCTATGAAGTGTTGTAGACTGCTTTGGTGGAAGGAGAACTCATGCCAATGAAATTATGGGCTTCTGAAGTAATGATGTAAGAACTAAGGAATGGATTTTAATCTGACCTCTCTGTTCATTTTCCCTTGTCTTTATTCTCTGTGGATTACATAGATGATACTGAATATGTTTGAACAGATAAACAAAACAATAGGGGCTTGTAGCATTTTGTGCTTTTTTTCTCTGTTTTTTAAAAAATTTGATTATTTTTAGTTTTCAACATTCATTTCCACAAGATTTTGAGTTACAAATTTTCTCCCCCTCTTTTCCCTACTCCCCACCCCAAAACAGTGAGCCTACTGAATACCCCTTCCCCCAATCTGCTCTCTCTTATATCCTCCCCCATCATCCCTCTAACTTTCTAGTATGGCAAGATGGATTTCTATACCCCAGTGCCTGCATATCTTATTTCCCAGTTGCATGTAAAAAACAATTTTTTTAAACATTTGTTTTTAAAACTTTGATTTCCAGATTCTTTCCTTTCTTCCCTCCTCACCCACCCCCACTGGGAAGATAAGCAATTCAATAACTACATGTGTAGTTACGCAAAACGTTTCCATAGTAGATATATTGTGAAAGACTAACTATATTTCCCTCCATCCTATCCCACCCCACACTTATTCTATTGTCTACTTTGACCCTGTCCCTTTTAAAAAGTTTGTGCTTCTAACTACCCTCTCCCCCAAACTGCCCTCCCTTCTATCATCCACCCTCTTATCCCCCTTCCTCCCTACTTTCCTGTAGGGTAAGATACCCAATTGAGTGTGTATGTTATTCTCTCCTTAAGCCAAATTCAATGATAATAAGGTTGAACCATTCCCTTTCACCTTCCTGCTCTTCCCCTCCATTGTAACAGTTTTCTCTTGCCTCTTTTATATGAGATAATTTTCCCTATTCTATCTCTCCCTTTCGCCTTCTTTCATTATATTCCTCTCTCGCCTCTTAATTTTATTTTTTAAATATCATCCCTTCCTATTCAACTGATCCTGTGCTCTCTGTCTATGCATACATGTGCACACATATACACACACTCACATATGTATTTATACACACATACACCCTCCTACATATACATGTATATGTATATATATAAATATATATACACATATATATTCCCTTCAATTATCTTCATACTGAGAAAAGTCTCCTGAGTTACAATTATCATTTTTTCAAGTAGGAATACAAATAGTTCAACTTTAATAAGTTCCTTGTGATTTCTTTCTCCTGTTTATCTTCTCATGCTTCTTGTATTTGAAATTCAAATTTTCTGTTCAGCTCTGTTTTTTTTCATTAAGAATATTTGAAAGTTAGGGCGGCTAGGTGGTGCAGTGAATAGAGAACTGGCCCTAGAATCAGGAGGACCTGAGTTCAAATCTGGCCTCAGACACAACACACACACACACACACACACACACACACACACACACACTAGCCATGTAACCTTGGGCAAGTCACTTAACCCCAATTGCCCTCCAAAAAGCAAAAAAAAAAAAAAGAATGTTTGAAAGTCCTCTTTTTCACTGAATGACAATATTTTCCCCTGAAGCATCATACTCAGTTTTGCTGGGTAGGTGATTCTTGGTTTTAATCCTAGCTCCTTTGACATTCAGAATAGCATATTCCAAGTCCTTTAATCCCTTAATATAGAAGCTGCTAGATCTTGTGTTATCCTGATTTGTTTCCACAATATTAAAATTGTTTCTTCCTGACAGCTTATAATATTTTGTCCTTGATTTGGGAGTTCTGGAATTTGGCTATGATATTCCTAGGAGTTTTCTTTTTGGTATCTTTTTCAAGAGGCTATTGGTGAATTCTTTCAATTTCTATTTTGCCCTCTGGTTCCTAGAATATCAGGGCAATTTTTCTTTAGAATTTCTTGAAGGATGATTGCTAGGCTCTTTTTTTTTCAGGTAGTCCAATAATTTTTAAATTATCTCTCCTGGATCTATTTTCCAGGTCAGTGATTTTTCCAATGTGATATTTCACACTGCCTTCTATTTTTTCGGATCTGTTTTATAATATCTTGATTTTTCATAAAGTTATTACCTTCCATTTGCTCCAGCCTAATTTTTAAGGAATTATTCTCTTCAATGAGTTTTTAAAATTCCTTTTCCATCTGGCCAATTTTACTTTTTAAGGC
Source organism: Petaurus breviceps papuanus (assembly GCF_028583685.1). Taxonomy (NCBI): domain Eukaryota; kingdom Metazoa; phylum Chordata; class Mammalia; order Diprotodontia; family Petauridae; genus Petaurus; species Petaurus breviceps. Next base: position 6,622,958 of record NW_027187344.1, on the reverse strand, counting down.
ATTCTTCTCATTGGTTTTTGGGCCTCTTTTGCCATTTGAGTTAGTCTATTTTTTAAGGTGTTATTTTCTTCAGCATTTTTTTGGGTCTCCTTTAGCAGGTTGTCGACTTGCTTTTCATGATTTTGTTGCATCATTCTCATTTCTCTTCCCAATTTTTCCTCCACTTCTCTTACTTGATTTTCAAAATCCTTCTTGAGCTCCTCCATGGCCTGTAACCTATTCATATTTTTCTTGGAAGTTTTTGGAGTAGGAATTTTGACTTTGTTGAATTCTGGTTCCATGTTTTGATCCTTTTTGTCCCTGAAAAAAGATTCTATGGTCTGATTGTGCTTCCTCTGCTTGCTCATCTTGCCAGCTAATTACTTGACTTTTGAGCTCTTTGCCATGATAGAACTCTGCTTCCAGAGTGGAGATAGCTTTGTCCCAAATCACTGGGGTTTTCACAAATGTTGTCAGAGTTCTGAGGAGGGCACTCTCTCTACAGCCACTACAAGCTCTGTCACACTGGTGTTTCTCATGCCAGGACCACTGCCCAAGACCACAATCCAGATCCAAGCAGGTCAAAGCAAGAGCAAGTACCCTCTGAATGGTCACTTGGTCCCCCTACAATCTGCAGGCAGCCACATGGCAGCAGCTGCTGCCACTGAGCCTCTGCCACCTCTTGTCCTGGGGGCAGGGGCCAGACTGCACTCTTCCATCACTCAGTTGCAACAGAGTTCCCCACTGACCTTTTACTTTCTCTTTGGCATTTATGGGTTGAGAAATCTGGAAACCACCACAACTGCTGGTGATTCACTCTCCTGAAGTCTGCTCCAGACATTCTGTGCCACTGGTCAGGGCTGCCCCAGGTCCAGGCCCACGCAGCTTATGTCAGACTGTACTCAGCTCCCAGCTTGGTGCTCTAGATCCTTCCTATTGGCCTGCTGGGCTGCCTTTAATGGGAGATTTGTTTCTCTCTGTCACTTTGTGGGTTCTGTAGCTCTAAAATTTGTTTAGAGTCATATTTTACACATATTGGAGGTGGTTGGTGCAGAAGCTCATGCAATTTCCTGCTTCTACTCCACCATCTTAGCTCCACCCCCCCCCCCCATTTTGTGCTTTGGTGTTTGTATCATGGTTTTTTAAGAAAGCAAGGTCTTTAAAATTAAATTTCATTTTTAAATGAATAAGTATTTCTTTTCTCTCACTCCCACCTCTTTCCCTCAACTGAAAAAAACAAACCAACAGAAGTCTTGTAATAAATATCATCAATAAAACAAATGGCCACATTGGCAATGTCTCACCCTGCCTCTTGAGTCCTTTACCTCTCTGTCAGGAGGTAGACAGTATTCTTCATCTCCAGTCCTCTGTAATTCTAGCTGGTCGTTTCATTGATCAGAGTTCTTAAGTCTTTCAAAGTTGTTCAACTTTACAATATCATTGTTACCATGTAAGTTGTTCTCTTGGTTCTGCTCATTTCACCCTGTATCAGTTCATAAAATCTTTCTAGGTTTCTCTGAGACTGTCCATTTCATCATTTCTCATAGAACAACAGTATTTTTTTTGCATTCATATAACAATCTTTGTTTACCTATTCCCTAATTGATAGGTACCTCCTTAGTTTTCAGTTCTTTGCCATTACAAAAAAAAAGTTACTATAGCTATTTTTGTACCGTGAGTCCTTTACCTCTTTCTTTGATCTCACAAGGCAAGAATATTAATTTCTACATGTAAGAAGCTTACCGACTAAGGGGAGATGAGACAAATGGACGTACTCATCTCTAGATACAAGAAGAAAGCAATAGAACAGTATAGATTGAAGGAAGCAGCAGATGATTATGGAATGGTGTATGTTATAACACCCCCTTTGCATTATAATAATAATATAGTGCAGTAAAAAAAAGTGTTGACCTGGCTTATAGTTAGGAAACCTGGGTTTGATTCTTGACAGATACTTATTATCTGTGTGACTGCAGGCAAGTATCTTAATCTCCCTGATCTATGTTGTCATAGTTTGGTCATTTCAGTCATGTCTGACTCTCTGTGACCCCATTTGGGGTTTTCTTGGCAAAGATACTGGAGTGGTTTGCCATTTCCTTCTATAACTCATTTTACAGATGAGGAAACTGGGGCAAACAGGGTTAAGTGACTCACCCAGGTCAATTTTTTTTTTTGCTTTTTTTTGGAGGGCAGTTGGGGTTAAGTAACTTGCACAAGGTTACATGGCTAGTATTTTTTTGTGTGGGTGTTAAGTATCTGAGGCCAGAACCAAACTCTGGTCCTCCCGACTTCGGGGCTGGTGCTTTACTCACTGCACCACCTATCCACCCCATGCCCAGGTCAAATTTGAACTCATGAAGATGAGTCTTCCTGATTCTAAGCCCAGTGTTCTATCCATTGTGCCACATAGCTGCCAATCCCTGATCTATAAAACAGGCATAAAAATACAGTATCTCTCTACCTCACAGGTTTGTTGTATAGAAAGGGTTCTGTGAGCCTTACAAAAACCTTGCAGCTTTTGTAATGTAAGTATGTACAGGTGAGTTATTATTAAAAGCATCAATATTGGTATGTCTGTGGCAGGTGAAAGACAACATTTCAGCTCCAAGAGCCCATCACCCACCTGTCTGTGGGCTGGTGAATTATTCAGCCATAGCCACACTTGAAGACCCTTTTCTAAGTCACAGAAGGGTCATAATTTGTATCAGTGAATGGAACATTTGCACTGACGAAATTCGCAGCTCATGGATGTATTGACAAGCTGGTATATTTGGCTGAGTATCGATAATTCACAGTACAGAGGACTTTAAGGCTCACAGAATGCTTTCTGACACATCAAAAGCTTCGCGCGTGATGAATTTTGAGCTTGATTTTAAAGGCTGCTGTGTTGGCTTCTGTTACCATGTAGGTAAGATAACTGAATAGTCTGACCTTTCAATCTAAGGGCGAGCATCTCCTGGGCTACCGCATTTTTTTTCTCCATGTCGTCAACATTTTTTTTCTCTCAGAAACTAGAGGTAGGCTGGTAATCAACTGCAATTTGTCCAACAGCTCCCAGGGTCTGTTCTCAGCCCCCTTCTTTCCTCACCTCTATTGTTCTTCTAGTCTCTGGTTTGCCTTTAACACCATTGATATTCCACAGAATTTTTTCTCATGTTGATTAGGAGGGGGAAACTACTCCCCCCCACTTCACCTCCATCACCCCTCCCCATCCCCAGCTGTCCTGAGGCTCCTGATTAATTCCTGTCCATAAACTTTCTGATGAGGCTGCATGCTCTCAACAGGCAGTCCTCCTGGATCCAGGATTAGCTCACTAAGAGCATATTTTCTCCATGTGGCCCTACTTGCATTCTCTGTAGCAAGATTTGCATGGTAGGGCTGGCTTAGGGCTGCCTCTGTGTCAGGAGTTCCTTGGTGGAAAAGGCCAGCCAAACCTTGGCAAGATGGGAAAAGTCCCTGCTGACCACTTTTTGGCCAGACCTGATAAACTGGGGATCTGCAGGCTCCAGAATCTGGGGGGTTCAGTCACTAGGGAGGGAAACAAAGCCACAGCTACAGGGAAGGCCCTCCACATAAGTGGGTAAGTGGCGTTGGCAGTTAGTTACCTATGTAGTGTGCTTCCCAAAGGCCCATATACAGTCAAATATCTCCCCCACTGACTTTCTGTGGTGCCTGAAATTCCCATCATTAGCTACTCCTCTGGATTGGACAACAAAGATAGAGCTGTATTCACAGGCCAGTTGCCTGAAATGAGAGATGGCCCTCTGTCTCTTTAGCATGACAACACAGTTTATTTTATTTATATTAAATTATTTTTATTCTATTATTTTACATTTGGCAAACACTAACAACCATGAATATTTCTATAACAAAGAATAGAAAAAGGGGATTGTATATGAAACCACAGCGTTTCATTATTATGAAGTTTGCTTTTTTTTTTTTTAAGCAATCGGGGTTAAGTAACTTGCTCAAGGTTACACGGCCAGTTATTTCTGGGTGTGGTGCTGAGTGTCTGAGCCCAGGATTCGATCTCCGGTCATCCCAACACTGGAGCCAGTGCTCTTACTCGCTGAGCCACCTGGCTGCCCCTTGCTTTTTTTTTTAAGTGTATAATAAATGAGGGTGTCCATTTCCAAGTTGTCCTGGTTATCTATTTCCCAAACTTTTTGTTTTCTGTGCAACTAAAAACAAACAAACAAACAAACCTCAATGACCCTTTTTTGACAAGACTATCGCCAACTTGCCTCATTCTGTCCCTTAAATTTTTTTTAAAAAGACTTTCCTTTATAATAAATAAACATAAGTCAAGCAAAGCATCACCAATGGATGAAAATGCCTGTCACATAACCCAGTATATTTTGCCAGGTTAAGTAGATGAAATCTTGGAAGTCACTTAAATACTGACCCTGAAAGAGATGCACTCTGGAGTACTGTGTCGTCAAGAAAGAGCATGGCGACAATGAGATCACCAGGGCCCAGGGAGGGGACTTCTTTTCCTTCTCTCCCCGACACCTAACCTAGGCCCAGGCAGAAAGATGCTCCTCCTCTGCCCCATTCTCCCTGCTAGTGCCCTATTCATGTATTGCTCCAGCCTCCTGACTTTGGTTCTTGGAATCCCTTCCCCCACCTCCCTCTTCACGACACTTTTGTGACTCCAGCTCACTCTCTGAGGTCTCTCTTGGATCCTACCTCTTCCATAAATCCTTCTCAGACTGTTCCTTCTCTGAATTCCTACTATACTATTGCTGTTGTTGAGAGTCAGATTCTTCATGACCCCATTTTGGATTTTCCTGGGAAAGATAATAAAGTGGTTTGCCATTTCTGTCTCCAGTTTTTTTTTCTCCTGATGAGGAAACCAAGGCAAACAGAGTTAAGTGACTTGCCCAGGGCCACACAGCTAGTAAGTATCTGAGGCAAAATCTGAACAAGATGAGTCTTCCTGACTCCAGGCCTGGTACTTTATCCACTGCGCCACCTGGTACTAAATTCTTCTCCATTTTTTCCACATATAAAGATACAGCCCACATGTTTATAGTACTTTAAGGTTTACAAAGCACTTCCCCCACAAGTAGACACTGGGAGACTTATGACCCCCATTTTAAAATTAATTTATTTTTAGTTTTCAACATTTACTTTCATAATTTAAAAATTTTTCTCCACCTCCCTCCCCTCTCAAAGACAGCATACAGTCCAATAAAGTCTTCTACATATACATTCTTATTAAATATACTTTCACATTAGTCATGTTGTATAGAAGAATTAGAATGAATGGGAGGAACCACAAGAAAGAAAAAAAAGGAAGCAATTCTTCAATCTGCATTCAGACTCCAAAGTTCTTTCTCTGGATATGGATGGCATTTTCCATCATGAGTCTTTTGGAGTTGTCTTAGGTCCTTGCATTGCTTAGAAGGGCTAATTCTATCAAAGTCAGTCATTGAACAATGTAGCTGTTACTATGTACAATATTCTGGTTCTGCTCACTTCACTCAGCATCAGTTCATATAAGTCTTTCCAGGTTTTTCTGAAATCTGCCTGCTTATCATTTCTTATGGAACAATAGTATTCCATTACATTCATAGACCACAGCTTGTTCAGCCATTCCCCAATTGATGTATGGCCCCCATTTTCACTAGTGTGGAAAGTGAGTCACAGAAAAGTGAAGGGATTTACCATGGGTCAGAGAATTACAATGTGTAGGAGCTAGGTTTGAACCCAGGTCTCCAGAGTCCAAGTCTTTCTTATCTACTATATTATTTTTGTCTCCTCCACTAAGACTGTGGTTTCTACTTCTACTGTGTCTACTATTGTCTTTATAATTATAGGACTGGGCATGTAACAGACAATAGGGTCATAAGGTCATAGATTCAGAGCCCAAGGGGATCTTAGAAATTGCACAGTCCAACCCCCTTATCTTATAGCAGAGGAGACTAGAGGCTGGAGGAGTTCTTCTTTGCCCAAGATCACACAGGTAGGCAGTGAACAGCCCAACAGTATTTGCATCTGGGTCACGGGAAGCTTGAGAGGCACACAGTAAGTATTTGTCTGATCTTTCTTGCCTAAGCTTAGTTCTTTTGACCAATTGTGTTGATTTGTGATTGAAGTCTGGGCATTCCCAGTCCTCCCTCTTCATAGCTTTACTTCTTGGTCTTGTTGTGGGGGGTCCTTGAGTTACCACCAAAACACCAGCCATGTTATCAGCATGGATGACCTTGAGAAGCAGCATGATGTAGTTAATGGAATCACAAGGTTGGGTTTGAATCATGCTTCAGAAATTTACCTGGGTGGAGATCATGGGTCTTAACTTTGCAGAGCTACATGATCCTTATCTTTAAAGTGGAAATAATAATTCTTGGCTCATAGGATTAAAGATTTAGAGCTCATAAGAACTTTAGAGGTCATCTAGTCTAATTCTGAGGAAATTGGGTGGCACACTGGATAGAGCACCAGGACTGGACTCAAGAAGATTCATCTTCCTGATTTCATATCTGGCCTCAGACACTTACTAGCTGTGTTACACCGGGCAAGTCACTTAACCCTGTTTGCCTCAGTTTCCTCATTTGTAAAAATGAGTTGGAGAAGGAAGTGGCAAAGGTCATATCTTTGCCAAGAAAACCCCAAGTGGGGTCACAAAGTGACAGACGTGTCTAAACAACAAATCTAATCCTCCCATTTTACAGAAGAAGCAATTAGAGTCCAGAGAGGTTAAATATGTCCAAGCTCAGAACTGGGGTTTTGATTCAGATCCTATGACTACAATGTCAGCATTCCAATTTTAACAGTGGTTCTACCAAACCACATGGCTTCCCTTGTACTACCCACCTCACAGGGTTGCTGGGAAGAGCATTTTGCAAATCTTCAAGCAGTATATAAATGTGAATGATTAATGATGGCGGAGAGAGGGCAGTAGCTGCTTTCATTTTGTCCTAATAAGGCATCTATTCTCACCCCTGTTTTTAAGCTGCCTGAAGGCAGTTTACAAATGTAGAGCTTGCTTAGGCTTCTGAGCTGGGATCTCTTGACCTGTAAAACTGACTGTTGGAAGGAGAGAGAGCACCAAAGTCTGATGGGAAATTCAGGAGCTTGCTTACCTATGTAGGTTTTCCTGATTTTAAATGCTGTATACATCCCTGCCATAATCCTTGTGCATCGGGCCCTGGGGTGAGATGCTCAGGGCTTTAGGCACAGAGCACACCCAAAGGGCTGGGCAATGATGGACTTTGATCAAAGTTGGTGATCACTGTGTCATTGATACATTTTGAGTCATTCGCTATTTTCTCATGACACCTGGGGCAGAGGCCTTGGGACCCTGAACAGCTTGTGCCGGAAGAGACTCCTCCCATTTCTGAAAGTAGGGTAACAACAGTGCAGATGTTGATAATGTTTCACATTCCTTCCTTCTTGTCCAATAGGCAATTTGGGAGCACATGTGTCTTCAGACTTCATAGAAGACACATCATTCTCATTCTTCCCTCTGGGGACTTAGCCTAAAGCAATTTCTAGCCCTTGACCACCAAACCTATCCCCATGGCAGAAGAAACCCTTCGGGAGAATGAACTAAACAGGGAGAATTCACTAAGCTCATGATTTTTCTGAAACAGCCCAGCTTCTTCTGAAATGACCAGGACTCCCTGAGTTGTGAGAGGCTCATTTTGACTTCTTGGGACATCCCTGGTATTTAGGGAAGATGAGGTGGTGAACTGTGGCCTCATGGTTGGCCTTGTTTAGCTCTCAGATGGACACACAGCAGGAAAATCTCACCTTACCTTTCCTCTCTGAATCAGCCGCTCTCTGTTTCTGCGCTTGTGTGTTTCTTTTCAATTAAAAAGGGTTTGATGCTGACAAAGAAATAGGATGTGACAAAAACAAAAACCTTATCAGAGTATGTGTGCATGGTGGGAAAAATAAGATAAATGAAAATCAATCCCTCTCTGGATCAGTGTATGTGTCTTTGTGCGTAGAAAACTCCATCTAACAAGAAAACAATGTTCCCTTTGAACAGCTTTCTGTCTGACAAGAGGAGGGCAGCAGTGTCTCTGTGGAATTGTGTGGCGTGCCAGGCAGGCCAGCCAAGCAGGGGCAACACAGACTTTGTAATGGAGCCGAGCCCTTATTCTAGTCCCGCCCCTCCCCCCCCCCAGTACCAGTCATCCCCAGGATGCATTCCCTTCCTTTTTCTTTCCAGTGATGCCTCTGGGGATGCTGTTGCCAAGTGGCTGCCTCCAAGAGCCCCAGTCATCAAGTCCTTTCCCTGCTCTCTTCAATTCAATTGAACAAGCATTTATTAAGCGCTCACTATGTGTAAAGCATTGTGCTAGATTCTCCCATGGCAAAGCAACAACCACAAAACCAGTCTTGTTCTTACAAAATTGACATTCTACTGGGGGTGGGAGGAGGGACACAATATGTAAACAGATAAGTAAATGCAAGATAATTTGACGAAGGATTGGGCCCTAAGAAGGTCGATGGAGAGGAGGAAGAAAAGCTTCCTGGAGAAGTGGCTGAGCCTTGGAAGAAGATGAAGATTTTTAAGGGGTGAGGAGGGAATGTACTTCCAGGCATGGAGATACAGGGGCAGGAGGTGGGAATAGCCTGTTAAGGGAATAGTTTACAGGCCAATTTGGCTGCAATGAAGAGGGCATAAGAAGGACTAACATGAAAGTTAGTCTAGACAGGAAAGCTAAAGCCAGATTGTGAAAGGTTTAAGGGCCCGCTAGGCGGTGCAGTGAATAGAGCACCAGCCCTGGAGTCAGGAGGACCTGAGTTCAAATCTGGCCTCAGGCACTTAACACAAAAACTAGCTGTGTGACTTTGGGCAAGTCACTTGACCCCAACTGCCCTCCAAAAAAAAAATAAGAAAAAAGAAAGGCTTAAAATGCTAGGCTGAGGAATTTGTATTGATTCTAATGTTAATAGGGAACCACTGAAGATTTTTGAGCAGGGCAGTAACCTCATAAGACCTGTGCCTTAGTAATTTTATTTTGGTAGCTGTATGGAGAAGTTAGAGATGGGGAGAGACTACAATCATGGAGAGCAATTATGAGGCTATTACAATAGTTCAGGTGAGTAGTGATTACCTATAGTAATCACTTTCAGGATCAAATGAGATAATATTTGTAAAAATGCTTAGCACAGTGCTTGACATATAACAGGCACTTAGTAAATGCTTATTCCTTATTCCCTACAGTGGTAGCTATGTGAATAAGAGAAGGGGGTGGATGGGAGAGATATTGTGGAAGTAGAATCAAGAGGCATTGGCAACCGAATGGGCATGGATGGTGGAGATGAGAGAGAATAAAGAGTCAAAAGCCAGGTGACCTAAAGGATAGTGAAGTCTTCAAGAGGAGCAGGAAAATATGGAAGAGGGTCTGGCTTTAGGATGAAGATGAGCTCTGTTTAGTACATACTGAGCTTGAGATACCAATGGGACGCCCAGGTGGAGCTAGCCAGCAGGTGATTGGTAACAAGGGACTAGAATTCAGAATTGAGATTATTGTGGGGTATAAAGATTTGGTGGTTTTCTACACAGAGGCAATAATTTAATCTATGAAAAAACTATAAGATCACCAATAGAACATGAGTAGCAAGAAGAAGGCTCATCACAGAGCCCTGGGCAACATGGCACAGTAAAAGGAGACTAAGGAGTCATGTTGAGACAGGTCAGAGAACCGGGACAGAACAGTGTTGGGAAAGCCAGTGGAAGAGAGAGTATCCAGATGGAGGAGTCGGTCAAAGGTACCAAAAGCTGCAGAGAGGTCAAAGAATATAGACTGAGAAAAGGCCAATGGAAAAGCCAGGTAAGATATCCTGGGTGGTGTGACAAAGAGGAGTGGAGTGGCATGGTACAGTTAGAAACAAAGGTTAGACAAATGTGGGGACTAAGGAAGCAGAGGTAGTTTGACTGGGAAAAGGAGAAAAACAGTACAAAAGCTTAATCTTCCTTGATCTCTCTCCAACTTCTGATACTATTTACTGCCCCCCTCCTCCCCTTTGGCCTTGGTGACATTGCTCTCTCCTGTATCTCTTGTTTGAATGCTCTTCAGTCTCCTTTGCTGGGTTATCTTCCATCTCTGACCCCTTAGCACTGGAATTTCCGAGGCTTTGGGTAAGGCTTCCTCTTTTATTTTCCATTTCTCTCTACTCTTTTTTCATCCTCTCTCCTGGTGATCTCATCTGGTCCCATGAGTTCAGTTATCATCTCTGTACAGATGATGGCCAGATCCGCAAATTCAGTCCTACCCTGTCTCCTGCACCATAGGCCAGCAGTACCAACTACCTGCTAGCTATCTCCTGCCTACAGGCCTCGTAAGCACCTGAAATTCATTGTGTCTAAAATGGAACTCCTCTAATGATCTCACTTAGTGCTTTCCTCAAGTTGCCTAGCTCTGTACTTGTCTGCATCTATTATCCCCCAACAGGAATGGCTCCCCTTTTGTTTTTGTATCCCTAGTGACCAGACTATTGCCTTACACACAATAAACGCTGAATTCTAGCGAATAAGCTCACACAACCAGTTGTACAAGAGTGACTTTCTTCATTGGTGTTTGGCACTATGGGTGGTAGGAACTTCCAAGGTAGATGATGGAGATGATCCAGGGTTGGAATTTCTTAAGGTATGAATGGTGACAAAGGATTTGAGGGGAAAAGACAGAATGGATGTTGGAGGAGGGAGATAGGAGGCTATTCAATAACCATGTTCGATAAACTGGAAAACATAAATTAAGAAAGAATGGGAAGGGTAGAAGCATTCACTATGTGTCAAACACAGTGCTATTCTATGTCAGGCACTCCGCTAAGGATTTTACAAATATTTTCTTATTTGATGCTCATAACAACCCTGGAAAGCAAGTGTCATTGTTACTTCCATTTTACCACTGAGGATACTAAGGTAAACAGAGGTTAAGTGACTCAGCTCCAGGTCACATGGTATCTGAGGTCAGATTTGAACTCCAGGCTCAGTGCTCTAACCACCTGGATGCCTCCTATTTGATTAAAAAAAAAAAAAACTGCTGGGAAAACTGTGAAGCAGTCTGGCAGGTATTAGATTTGAATCAACACCTTAAATCATATTCTACAATACATTCTAAATGAATGTGTGACTTTAATATTAAAGATCCTACTATAAAAATGAGTACAGAAGCATATCATATAACTCTCGTAGCTATAGGTAGGAAAAATAGGAAGCTATGAGCAGAGGAATGTCAGAACTCCAAGGTCATGAAAATAATTCGGTTATGGGCAATATTGAGATTGTCGACCTGAAAGTTTGGTTAAAAGAGGCAAACAGGCTAGGTGGTACATAAATTCGTATTTATTCCCTTAAAGCTAGCTAATACCTGTGTGCATGGAGCCAGAGCTTTAATTCTGGCTGCCTGATAAAAAAGAATGAGAAGTCTTATATACATTTTAGAGCAATCCCAAGTCAGGTTGTCTATGTCCCTCAGATTTATGATCGCCATATGTATTTAACCATAGTATAAGCAAGAAATTTCCTTAATTGAATAGGTTGTAATTACAATAAGATAAGAGAGTCGACAAAATGTCAACTGAAATTACAACCTAGGATATCTGTGTTTCCTTTACCATTAACATGATATAACATAGTATGTGTCCATAAAATACTTCGATAAGAAAAGTCCCATTGTTCAAGACAGTGTCTTGGGTTAAGGCGCCTCATCCACAATGGCCATAAACAGAGGAATACCCTTGGTCAGCTTCATCTGGCCTTGTAGTTATTGACACAGGAAGAGGTATTCTGGGCTTACTCAGAGAACAAAGAAAGGCATGTCTGTTAAGTAGAGGTGCTTCTTCTGGTTCATTATTTCAGGCTTTGGCCCTTATTGGGGTTTAAATGATCTTAAATGATCATCAAGATCAAGGGTATGACCTTCCCTAAGGAGACTGAGGTGCAATGAAAATACAGGTCATAGAAAGTTAGGAGACTGATGAACTGGGAGATCAGAATTTGGGGGGAGATTTTAATGCATCTTTGGAAGTCTCCAAGCATGAGAGAGAGATTTTGGATAGAGATAAAGACTGTGAGACAGAGGTTATTAAACTCCTTGAGAAAGTGGGAAATGAGCTAGAGGCCAGTGGATGACCACAACAAAGAATGGGAAGGGGTGACATAGATGGAATGAATAAAGCCCAAACTGAGGGAGAGTCTGAAAGTGGTGACGGAGAGAAGGGAGCAAGACTAGTTTTACTCATGGCTAAATGTGTTTAGGGAGCATGAGAAAAGGTGCTTTTAACTAGAGAGGATGATTGGGGATGCAGTGTTTCCTAGGGAGAGCCTCGTTTCTGTGAATGAAAGAAGGCTAAAATAGTATGAATGAATGAATGAAGTATCTATTTAAGGCTTAGTGTTGTGGTTCAGTCACATCTGACTCTCTGTGACCCCATTTGGGATTTTCTTGGCAGAAATACTGTAGTGGTTTGTCAGTTTCTTCTCCGACTCATTTTACACATGAGGAAACTGAGGTAAACAGGGTTAAGTGACTTGCCCGGGATCAACCAACTAGTAAGTGTCTAAGGTCAGATTTGAGCTCAGGAAAAGGAGTCTTCCTGACTCTGGACCTAACACTTTATCTACTTGCTGTCTACCTGCCTTAGGACTCAGCATATATGTACAGAGCTCTATGCAAAGCACTGGGAATACAAACATGAAGGTAAGACAGTTCTTGCTCTCAAGGAGCTTACATTCTGCTGGGAGGGATAACACATAAATATCATATCATTACACTTTTAGAGATGGAAGGAACCTCAGAGACTATGTAGTCAAAAATCCCATTTTACAGATGAGGAAACAGACTGAGAGAGGTTAAGTGATTTACTCCCTTGTTGGACCTTGGGTGAGGCAAAGCAGGTAGCAAATGGCAGAGGGTGGATTTGAACTCAGACTGACTCCATGCTCACCGCTCCTTCTACCACACCATACTGGGGGGCAGGCAGTAAGGGAGGAAGGGGAAAAGGTCTAAGATGAAGGGAAGTTTCATTAATGACAAAATAGGGAAAGTGGGTAAAGTCCAGAGGGCCTAATGGAAAGAGAAAGCAGAACAGCAAAGGGGGCATAAAAGGACAGGGCCATACCTCCAGTAATTTTCCTATGAAGGCTGCAGTCAACTCAAAAAGCCTGGCCATATTTTAAGAACTATTTTCCCCCCATCATTTGATCCTGGGGTTTGTCTCCAGAGAACTCCCTGTTGGCAAAGGGCATGATTGAGTGATAATGTGGCTGGAGAGTCTGGCCCTGATTAATAGGCTCCTGTTTATCTGGGGAGAATTTTGATTACCAATGGGTCAGCCAGCAGCAGCCAGTCTGTGATCCCAATAAGCAGAACCCAGACAACCAAGACGCATGAACTTTAAGTCAGCAACAGGTACTCCCAGAAAGAGGCCTCTGAAGTAGAAGTGATTTGTCACTAATTAGCATGGACTGCTCTTATAAAGATAAGATCCACACTGGTCCACACTGGAGGTGTTGAACACCAGGGCTGCCACATCTGGCCCATAACACTCTATAGTTTAGCTCAAACCAGATTAAAGTGTGATTAGAAAATATTTAACAAAATATATACAATAGGGGTGGCTAAGTAGTGCAGTGAATAGAACACTGGCCCTGGAGTCAGGAGGACCTGAGTTCAAATACTGCATCAGACACTTAACACTTACTAGCCATGTGACCTTGGGCAAGTCACTTAACCCCAATTGCTCTGCCTTCCCCCCTGCCAAAAAAAAAAAAAGAAATGTGAAACAAAATATACACAATAAATCGTAGATAATGTTAATATATGATTATCTAAGTCAATATGCAACCCATAAGAATGCTTATGTATGAGTGAGTGGCCCCCACTGAGTTTGAGTCTGATTCCACTGGTCTATATCAATAGTCCTGTTCTTTATGCTGTCAATTGGCAGGTATAAATGGGGGAGCGGGAGGTATTTATTCTAACTATAGGAGTGTTCTTGTAAGGGGGCCCTTCTCCTCTTCAGAAAATATCACTTTAAGAAACCCTAAACAAACAAGCAAAGAACTCTGTGAGTTGTGGGAATGAACAAGCCTGAGGAAATCTTCCATGTAGAGCTTTCAAAACATGATGTGTACTCTATGCTCTGGCCAAATTGTAATGTTCTCTGTTCCCTGAACAAGTCCCCTTACTTTCCTGCCTCTAGGCCTTTGTTCAGGCCATTTCCTATGTTTAGAATATCCTTCCCTTTACCATCTCTCCCAACTCTACCTGCTGAAATCCTACATTTTCCTCAAAGTTTTCCCTGATCTTCCAGCCAGAAATGATTTATTTAACTACTTGTTTGATCATCAACACTTGTAGTACACATTGATTGCCCAATCCTCGTCTTAAGGCTCCTTTAACCATACCAGACGGCCTCTTGGCCAACCCACATCTTTGAAGCCAATGGAGTTGTAGAGATCAGTTCATCTCATATCTAATCTAGCACTGACTTTGTCTCTGTTTTCCGAGCTCTTAAAGATCTTTTGTCAGTGTCACTTACTTTGGCATTTTTCTTTTTAGCTAGTGAGTAAGTGTGTGTGTGTGTGTGTGTGTGTGTGTGTTGTCAGCTAGACTATGAACTCCTTGAAAGAAGACAACATATTTTATATTTGACCCCTTTTCACACTGGTGTTGTGCTCACAATAGGCCCTCTAGACATGTCCACTAGTTGACATGGGATAGAGTAGGCTAACAGAATTGTGCAATATCAGAGGAGGAAGGGAAGTCAGCCCTAAGGTGATCAGAGTGCTGAGTTAACTTCTTCAAGGTCACACAAGAAAGGCAGAACTGGGACTGCAATCCTGCTCCTAAGGTTTCCAAGCTCAGCAGCACTTGCCGTACATGTTTTTAAGCCTAGCCCAAGGCTCCTTTCACAACACCAGGCTGCCTCTTGGCCAACCTTTATCTTTGGAGTCAATGCTTAGATCAATCACTCCAGTACCTAAGCAGGGCTGGAATTCTTAAGGCTCCCTTCGCTTCAAAGTATGAATTAGCAGTTCCCCCTTGTGGCCTGTTCTAGGAACTGCAAGTGACGGTGATGGTGAGAGCTCACATTTGCCCATGGCTCAGAACCTCAGAGAGGGGATTACATTTTCCAATAGAAAGAAACAACTGCATTTTTCACACCGCTCAGTTTTCACCTGCACTGTGGCTTGCATAGTCAGGTGCAATTAGATGCTAAAAAGGACCTTCCCAATGAACGATTAGCTAACCACTTGAGTTTCCAGAGAACTTCAAGGTATGCAAAGCAAGGGGGAGCAAATGCAAGCATTAGATCGGAAAGGAATCAGCCTCTTGCAGCTGTTTTGCTAGAGAAAGCCTCCAAAGCACAGAAGGCAGCTCATGGTTGGTCTCCCCCTGCCTTCTCACCCTAGGCAGGAGGGGCTGTGTGGGAATGTCAGGGTGGGAGAGTTTACTGATGCCTTGGACAAGGGGCATCTGCTTTACCAGAAGAGCAATTTGGAGGGTGCCAGCTGATGAACAAGCCACAGAAGGGCTTGGTAAAGATGAGGGGCAGGATTCGAAGAGCAGATCCTGGAGCCTGGGATCACACAGAGCCCCACTGCTGGCTCTTTAAAACTCTCGGGGGGGGGGGTTGGCTCCTCCTTACCCTATGCCAAAAGGAGTTAGGAAATTTGAATCTGGCTCTTGCTAAGCACTATGTACTGTGGTTTGTTCAATCTGGAAGTGGAAAGGAGTGAGAGGAGAGCTCTACCCAGGTGGGAGATGGGGAGACCTGAGGTGGCTGTTGTTGATTCTGAAATATGTGTGTTTGCTGCTTATATCTTATTACCATTTATCAAAGTCCATTAAATTCTTGTCCTAACTATACATGGACGCTTGAATAATTGAGAACAACATACACAGAAAGGGTGAGACAAAAGGGAGTTTTCTGAGTAGGATGGCAGCTGAGCCAAGATTCTGATCTGGTCGTCCACAAAACCCTTTTAGACCATCATCTAAGTGATAGCTCCCACAGGGAGAGGAGCTGCCGGCTCACTGACTAGCAGAGAGCTTAGCTATTATGACCCCAGGGTGCTCCCTAGATTGGGGAGGACGGAAGGACATAGAGACATGGAACAGGTGGGCATAAGAATTTTACTGATAGTGCCTAATTCCTACTATTGCTTAGGCTTAGATACATGGTTATCAATACTCTCTGGTTGCTCCGTGAATTATTATGAAGCATTAACAGAAAAAAGGCAGTCAAGTAAGTAGAAACAAATGTGTGTATGAATCCTGGAACTCAGTGCCATCAGTCGTTTCAAAACCAGGCAGATAGCAATCAGGAGGCCACAAATACCTGAGATAGGTGGTCACTTTCATCTCATCTAGTAACCCAGGTGGCACAGTGGACAGGGTACCAGGTCTGGAGTCAGGAAGACTCATCTTCCTGAGTTCAAATCCAGCCTCAGACACTAGCTCTGTGACCCTGGGCAAGTCACTTAATCCTACTTGCCTCAGTTTCCTCATCTGTAAAATGAGCTGGAAAAGGAAATGCCAAACCACTCCAGTGTCTCTGCCAAGAAAAATCTCAAATGAGGTCACTAAGAGTCAGACACGACTGAAACAAATAAACAATAACAACAACAAGATAGTGACCCATCTCTCCAGCCAGATCATCTGGTCATCGGCCTATCATTATGCCAGCACCTCTTTGTTATACCATTTCCCCAGCCCTCCCCACCCCATCCTCCCTTCATCTCTTTCCCTGGGCACAGTAATCAAATCCATGGTACCACTACTTCTGGAAAGAGAAGCCAACTGCTTGCCCTAAACATCAGCCCACCATCACTGTGACTCTCCAGATCAAACCTCTCTTTTCCAGAAGCACTCCCCTTATGTGTATTACATTCTTTTATTAGAATGTATGTTCTTTGAGGGAAGAAATTAACTTTTATATGCATATTCTCAGGACTGGTACAGTGCTTGGCACATAGCACTTCAATGTTTTTTTATTCATTCATTCAAATGTCTTGGCTGATGGTTAGGAGCCAGGGGACCTAGAAGAAATAAAGAAGCAGACAAGGAGATGCACAGTAGCAATAGCAAAACAAACTTAAGTGACAGAGGCATCTGCTGTTTCAGTCTGCTTCCTGTTTAGGGCAAGAGCCATTTCCCTGGCCTGGCTAGCCTCTTCTTTGTGCTTAAGTTAGAAGCAGGAAGGGGGAAGTAGGGTATAAGGAAGGATGCCAATAACATCCGACATAGCCTGACATCATCCTTCAGAGTCATGGAAAAATGAAGACATGGAAACAAATTAATTATAACAAGTTAGGATGAGAAAAGTGTGTAGGAAAAGGCCTAAGAGTTTGGGCATGGGTGGTGGTAGAAGGGGCTTATTTATACCACACCTACTATGTCCCAGACACTGTGCTAAGCACTTTTTAACAAGCAGTATCTAATCTGATCCTCACAGCAACCTTGTGAGGTAGGTGTTATTATGATCCTCACCTTACAGTTGAGGAAACTGAGGCAAACAGAGATTAAGTGACTTGCCCAGGATCACACAGCTTTTAAATGTCTGAGGCTGCATTTGAATTCAGGTCTTTCTGACTCTAAACTCAGCACTATAGTCATTATAGCACCAGCTTCCTCAAGATGAGATGGGAGTGGAGGTTTTGAGACAGCACTAGTTGGGGAAGAATCAAGGAAGGGTTCGTGGAGAAGGTAGTACCTAAACTGGGTCCATTCTAGGAAAGGAAGAATTTCAATGCAATCTAGTAAGTAATCATAGTAAGCACTATGTTAAGTGCTGGGGATGCAATAAAATAAAATAAACTCAAAACATAACAAGACATAAAACAAACAGTTCTTGCCTGAAAAGAGCTCACGGTGAGGATACAGTGTGTTAAGAGATCAGGAGATAGATAATTTGAGAAGGGAAAGGGTGCTAAAAACTAAAGAGGGATAAGGAGGCCATGGCTAAGTTTATACCCAAGTAGAATGTGTTTTCTATAAACTGAATCTTTAAAAATTAGTTTTTTTAGAGATTTATAAGAAGAGATGGAAAGAAGTGAGGGAAGGAAGGAGGGAAGAATGAATAAAGCAAGGAAGGAAGGAAAGATGAAAGGAAGGAAAGAAGGAAGGAAGGAAAAAAGGAAGGAAGGAAGCAAGGAAGGAAAGAAGGAAGGATGAAAGGAAGGAAAGAAGGATGGAAGTACATTCCACAGAGAATAAGGAGAACATTTCCTACAACAACAATATCATTGTAAAGACAAAATAAGTTTGAAAGTCTTGGAATCTCTGATCAATGTAATGATCAACCATGATTCCAGAGTACCCATGATGAAGTCTGCCAATGACCTCTTGCCAGAGGGGTGATGGATTTGTGACACAGAATGAGACATACATACATTTTTTAACATGGCCAACATTGGAATTTGTTTTGCTTGACTGTTTATTTGTTATAAGTTTTGTTTTTATTTTTCAAATGGGGTAGGAGAATGGAGGGGATAGGGATAGGCTTACCAAAAGGAGAGGATCATTAAAGCATTCTTAAATACACAGAAGAGAACAGAAGGAACACCAGAAACAGTCAAAAACAAGTTGGACAAATTTGAAAGTTATGAAAGAAAAGTAAATTGTATACAATAAAGATTTGCAGTTTTATGTACAATCATCTTTTTATGTTTTACTATATCTACAGAAATGCCCATTTTCTTCTATTTGCTAAGTTCAGGATCATATAAATTTTTAAAGAGTACATTCCAAGTGTGAGGGGCAGGCTATGCAAAGAAATAATGACAAGAGATAGAATGCCAAGTTCAGGCCTGTTTGGCTAGAACATAGAGAGTATAATTTCAATGGGCAACAATATGGAGAGTGTTTATTCTAGGCTTGGGGAATGGCCTGCAAAAAAATGTAGAGAATAGAAGTGGGCATATGAGGGAAGGAAATGGCTGCTGGTCCAGTCTGACTCCACTACATGAAGAGGAGTCATGTGAAATACTTCTGGAAAGGGAAGTTTTTTAATGGCATTTTTTCCAATTACATGTAAAGACAAATTTTTTTTTAAAGCAATCAGGGTTAAGTAACTTGCTCGAGGTTACACGGCCAGTTATTTCTGGGTGTGGTGCTAAGTATTGGAGCCCAGATTTGATCCCCAGGTCATCCCGACACTGGGGCCGGTGCTCTTACTCACTGAGCCACCTGGCCACCCCTAAAGACAATTTTAATATTCATTTAAAAAAAATTTTGAGTTCCAAATTATCTCCCTCCCTCTCTTCCTCACCATCTCCTTCCTAAGACAGCAATTTAATATAGGTTCTGTATGTGCAATCATGTAAAACATATTTCTGTATTAGTCATATTGTGAAAGAAGAAACAGGCCAAAAGAAAAAAGCCATGAGAAAATAAAGAAAGGGGAAATGGTCTGCTTCAGTCTGCATTCAGACTCCATCAGTTCTTTGTCTGGATGTGGATAGAATTGTCTTGGATCACTGTAGAGCTAGTTGATCGTTGTAGATCATAGCTGATCATTGCACAATGTTTCTGTTACTGTGTACAATGTTCTCCTGGCTCTGCTCACTTCACTTAGCATCAGTTCATGTAAGTCCTTCCCGGTTTTCCTGAAATCTTCCTGTTCATCATTTCTTATAGCACAACAGCATGGAAAAGGTAAGTTTGAACCACATTGTAGAAGGCTTTAAATGCCAGGAACATATTTTATTTTATAGACAATGGGGAACTACCGAAGGTTTTGTTGGGAGTGTCTGCTAAGTCATGAATTCTTTTGCCAGCACTATTTACCCTGTTCTTCAGATCAGTTATTTATTTTTCTTCCTGACAGTTCCAGAAGTATCCAGGAGAGCGGGTGGAAAGAGAGAGAAAGAGATGGACAAAGAGATGGAGAGACAGGCAGACCCAAACACAGAGAAAGAGAGACAGACAGAGACAGAGAGACATAGAGAGACTAACTGACTAACTGATTCTGATTTTGCATGGGAAGACAACATAAGTTAAGTAGATCAGATCAGGAGTTAGGAGTCCTGGGATGAAGTCCCATTCTGTCACTAATAAGCTAGGTGACCTTGGTCAAGTCATTTAATATTTGTGGGCCTCGTCTCTCAAATAAGACAAGCTATACAGAGCACTATATAAATGTCAGTTATTATTGTCACCACCACCACCACTATCACCACTGTATATCAAGATAACAATGCCCTGACTGTTGCTGGGAATGAATGAAAAAGCCTTTATTGAGTATATACTATGCACCAGGAACTGTGCCAAGTGCTGGAGATACAAAGATTCAGAAAGAGATCGTCTCTACCCTCGAGGGCTGATGAAAAAGAGCACATGTGGGCAAAGGTGACCAGGGAGGAGGTTCTGGTCTGCTGAGGTGGGGAGGGGGTGGATGCTACTGGTGAGCTGAGCAGTAGATACAGAGGTTTAGGAAGGGGAGGGAGTCCAAGTTTCAGTTCCAATGTAAGAGGGGGTCAGTTCAGATGAGAAGTAGCAGGCAGATGGTGGATTGGCCTGGGTAGATGGATGGATGGGATGGGAAACTAAAGCAGGGATGTTGTCAAAATGTAATGAGCTGAAATTAAGAGTATTTTCTCCTGGAGCAAAAAGTTAGAGAGCTGTAGGGGCAGCAGGGCCAAAGCAAACCCCGTGAGGGATGCAGCCTGTCCTGAGAGTACAGCCTTGAGTCCTGTGAGTGGAGCAGGAGCAGGTGGCCTGGGAGAGGGCAGCCTTATGCTGGGCATCTCTGGGAACTGCTGTGTCACATGTAGGAGAATGAATGAAGAAAGCAAAAATATCTACTAAGCACTTCTTATGTGCTGCCAGGCACGTTGCTAAGCCCTGGGGACAAGATATCAGCAAGCCAGGCAGTCCCTGCCCTCAAGAGCCTTGAGTCTAATAGGGAAAGACAACACATATTGAGAGGAAGCCAGGGAAAGGCTCAGATGAGGAAAGTGATCATTCTGGGGCTACATGGGAGCACTTCTTCTCTTTACTCAAAAGTATGAGATTCATCCGCTGAGGGAACTCTCTCCACAAAGACTACATCCCATCTATAACTTAGTAGATAAGTTTTAGGGAGTTAATTGAGGCACAAAAGCTTTAAAGCGACTTGGCTGGGTTCACACAGCTAGTGTCAAGTAGGATTTGGACCCAGGTCTTTCTGCCTCCACTCTGAGGACTTTAATCACTACATGCCCCTATATTCTGTCTATAATTCACTGAAAAAAAACAAAACAAAATCAAACAGCTTCCTGTAAAGAAAGACTTGGGGCTTTTAAATTGAAATCAGCATGACAGAATGACAAGCTTATTAGACTGAAAATCAGGAATCCTGAGTAATAATTTTGGGTGAAACCCTTCCCCTAGGACTCACTGTGGGACCTTCCCTTCTTTGTGTCTCAATTTCCTCTTGTGTAAAACAAAAGGGGTGGCCTTAATGAATTCCCAAATTTCTTCCAGGCCCGAAATGCAATGCTTGGTCATCCCAGATGTCCTTCTCCTTTTCAGTGGAGAAGGACAGCAAACACAATTTGGGGGGAGGGGTTGCCCTTTAGGTTTTCAATCAACCCAGGCTACTCATAGGCTACAGCAGAATCTTGGAATCATTAGCAGAATCTGAGACCAGGACTTTGATTAAAAAGGTGCTTTCCCCCCCCCCCCCCCCCCCCCCCCCCCCCCCCCCCCCTGCCTTCTTCTTGGGCAATGATTTCAAAAGCAGTCAGAAGTGGGCAGGGCTCTGAGCATGGTCTGCATCCAAACCCTAGGCGGCTCCCACTCCCTTGCTCTCCCTCCTCCTGCTTTCCTTCCCTCGCAGGCTGGCATCAGAGACACCTGCAGTGCACATTGATTGCCTGATTAAGGAGGGGGTGGAATTGATTGGCTCCTGATCTTATTAGCATATAGTTAGCAGTGACCTCCTCAGCTTGGTCTCACGAGCTGGCAGTGACCTGGCTGGATCATAGAGCATGTTTAGCTGAAGAAGGACAGGAAATCAGTAAGCAGAAGGGGGTGGGGACTGACCGAGGCCTCGCCTGGGGAAACAGCTTCCCAGGAATACCTAGAAAGGGCACACTTGCTGCCATAAAGTCACTGCCACCTGAGGGAGGGATCAGGTGCCGACTGGAGTCCAGGGACTGGGCGGTTTTCATCTGCCCCAGCTCGTTGTGGGATCTTCCATGTGCCCCACATCTTTGGGGACCTTGGCTTTCTTTTCATTAAATGGGGAGGCAAAGACCAAGATATTATGGCCCTCTATTTTCTCT
>NW_027187344.1:6592288-6600339 GCF_028583685.1 Petaurus breviceps papuanus | reverse complement strand
GACAGAGACAGAGAGAGAGACAGAGACAGAGAGAGACAGAGAGAGAGAGAGACAGAGAGAGAGAGACAGAGAGACAGAGAGAGAGAGAGAGACAGAGACAGAGACAGAGAGAGAGACAGAGAGGGAGGGAGGGAGAAAGACAGACAGACAGAGACAGAGAACAGAGAGACAGAGACAGAGGAAAGAGAGAGAGAGAAGCCCACAACCTTGTAACCAATACAGAAGGATCTTTTGGAGATTTCTGCTGGCAACAGAAGGTTATGGAACCTCCTCATGCTGCCATCTTTTATATTTCTCTATCATCCATAGTGCCTAGCACAAAGCTAGGCACATTAGATATTTGATAAATACCTGCTGAATTAGATTGTCAGGTTCTAGCAGGAGAAGGGACAGAACTAAAATGGCAGCATATCCCAGAATGGAGCTAGGACTGTTGGTGGGAAGTTATGGAGAAGAAGATTTTGGTTAAACTCAAGAAAGAACTTCTATGGTTACAGTCCAGATGGTAATAGAACTCTCAGAAATGAGCGAGCCCACAGTAGTGAGCTGTCCATTACTTGAGGTCTTCAAGCACCAGCTGGAGAGGTGCATGTCACAGAGTCTGAGGAGGGTATTCTGGGACTCTTCAGGGAAGGGTTGGGGGCCTGGACAAGAACAGTCCCCCTATATATTGCCCCTTCTGGATTCTGAAGCATGGTCTTCACCAGAATTTTGGAAGTTCTATTATCTTACATAGGAAGACAAGAAGGTGAAGAAAGGGTCAGTGACTTACCCACAGTCCTATGGCTAGGAAAGGCAGAATCAGGATTTCCAACCATGTCTCTGACTTTATAAGTTCAGTGCTCTTTCCTTTAGATCATACTGCCTGAGCCTCTTAGCAGTCCCAAAGTTCTAGATCACATTTCCTCTCCATTTGTTATTGTTGTTGAGTCGTGTCCAACTCTTCATGACCCTATTTGGGGTTTTCTCAGCAAAGATACTAGAGTGGTTTGCCATGTCCTTCTCCAGCTCATTTTACAGATGAGGAAACTGAGGCAAACAGGGTTAAGTGACTTGCCCTGGGTCACACAGCTAGTAAGTGTCTGAGGCTGGATTTGAACTCAGAATGATGTCTTCCCGAAGCCTGGTGCTCTATTCACCGCACCACCTAGCTGCCCCTCTCTCCAAATAGCATTCTAATTCTTTATGAGCAGCATTGTAAAGTGGGAAAAACACTGTATTTGGAGTTAGTGGACCTGCATTCAAATTCCAACTTTGCTATTTATTTTTTGTTTGACCTTAAATCAGTTAACTTCTCTGGGCCTAAGTTTCCTGCTTTATTAAATGAAAAAGTTGGAATATATCATCCCTAAGATCCCTTCTTGCTGTAAACGTTATATATATATATATGAATCCTATATGTTTGTATATGTGTAAGTATGCTTATTACACACATATATAGATGTATGTGTATGTATATGTACACATATTCACATACACATATATGTATATCTAAGTATATATCTACTGAAAAGTCTCTCTGCATGACAATTAGTGCAGCCCCAAGGGGTGGTGAAAAAGCAAGAGAACTATTCTCTGGCTGGCAGCCATGAAGGACCCCTGTGAGCTGCCATCTGACCTGAAAAAAATGCTCCAGGCTTCATGCTACACACAGGGCAGCATTCTGGGAGCCAGGCCTCACAGTGTGAGATGCCATCCTGTTTGATGTCCCAGAGGATGGGCCAGAGAGGATGGCATCATAGGATCCATGGAGATTTAGCAACTCCCCACCAATAGTGCTTGTGAAAGGTAAGATCTGAACCCAAATCCTCTGACTCCAGGGCAGGGGCTATTTCTTTTTGTATTGTGTTGGAAAATGGTGCCTGGCAACTTTAACTCTCTTAGAAAAGGCAAATGGCTTGTGGTCTTGTCCAACCCTTCCCATAGGTGGAATGGACCCTCCCCTAGGGAGTGGGGGAGGAGAGTCCCCAGGTGTGAGCCAGGCTGGCTATCACCCTGTGGGATGCCTGGACACTGCTGCTGCAGGCAGGACCAGCTGCTGGGGGCCTTTGATAAGTGGGCCTGTGAAAGCTTCCTGCAAAGTCACAGCCCTTTGAAACATTGACTAACGAGTTTTTTTTTTTCCTTCATAAGTTGAGTGAGTCAGTAGCTTCATATAGGATTCCCATCTGTTTGTTCCCAGCCGTGCCAGCCTGATTGCAGGCCTCTGGCCAACTTAAAAACCAAACTAGTTTGACAGGAATTTATGGATTTGCTTGGCCAATGGTTTAGGGGGTGGTTTTTGTTTTCTTTGGAGTAGAATGGGCCTCTTTCGCATTTTGTTTTGGGTTCTGCCTTTTCTTGTTAAGAATTTGATCTCTAGAGTAAGTCTAGAATCTTGAAGTAGAAGGTGCAGTGGAGCAGGAGTCTGGTTTCAGCTAAATCTGTAGCTGGATCTCTGGGGCCAGGCCTCACAGTGAATGATGCCATCTGCTATGATCACTTCAGCAGGTAGACCACAGGTGGGGTGGTAGGACCAGAGGTGGTGAAGTTAACTGTGAGAATACACAGGAAAACACTCTGAAAACTAAATAAAGCATAAAACCCTTTACAAAGGTAGAGAAGGGCACTGATATTGTAACTTCAGTAGCTCTCATATGCCTACCCAACAAAGGATAAAATGATCCTGGCACCCAAGGGCATAACATCATGCACAGGCAGCTTTCCAGAGGACTGCTGAACAGCTTTCAAGATTCTGATTACATAGTATAGTGAACTCTCCATTTATTCAATAACAAATCAGAGCAAAACATTCACAGAAAATCAAGGTACAGCATTCACCATGTCATAACTCAACAACTTATCACTAAAATGGCCACATAATTTTCAACAAAGTACAATCATTTAGTAACTCAATCATTTAATCATCGGGACACAAAGTGCAAAAGTCAAAGTCCTCCACCCATGGAGTACAATTAAATTACAACTTCAACAGTCACTACTCAGTACCCTCTTAAGGAGTAGTGGAAAGTACCAAAGCCATCTATCCCTAAGTTACAAGTAAATTACAATTTCATCAGTCACTACTCAGTACCCACGGAGAGGTCCTTTCATCTTGACTCAAGGCAGGCTATCAGCTTCCATGGTTCCTCTTCTATGGTCCCAGTTCCCTCCCGGATCTAAGCAACTGCCACATGAGTTCAAAGGCAGACATCTCCCACTTCCTTGTCCAGCTCTCCATGCAGTCCATGCTCAATACTGAAGCTCAAAGTGTCCAGTCCACCTCAAATCTCTCACTGTCTCTGTTCCTGGGAAGACAAGGCTTAACAAAGCCACAACAACATTCATTCACATTAACAAAGTCACAACAACATTCATGCAAAGTACTAGCACCACAGTCATACTTCCTCAGTCTTTGTCAGCTGTGGCACCACAAGTTTGAGTTCTGCCACCATGAGTTCCTTTCTCAAAATCAAAATCACTTTATCCAGCCTCTATGCAGCTTGCTCCAAGAAATTCTGTCTCAGTTCTCAATTCTCATTTCTCTTCTCAGTTCTTCTCAATTCTCAGTTCAGTCTTCAGTCCAGCAGTAGCAGCCCAGCCTTCAGATGCTTGCTGTGAGAAAGTCTCTCTCTTAGGCAGTAGCTGCTCTGCCTCCACGATGCTTGCCCCAAGAAATTCTGACTCTCCCAGTTGGGGCTTTTCCCCATATACAGTATTAGCTCCTTCCTGTTACATCAGCAACATGGGTTCATACCTTGTTTCTTTACAGAGGTTTAATTTGAAACTAAGTGCTAAATATCCGTTAGCTTGGCAATACAAAGGGATCTTCAGATTTCATTACTATTACAAAGGGCTTCTAACTGATGGTGGAATGGCTCTAGCCCAGCAGTGTAGAAGACTGCACTCCCTTCCCACCCTTTTCATACTTTATGTTTTAGTCAAGACAGACTTGCTCTCCATTCCCTATTCTTATGTTGCCCTCTCTCGTCTCTGTTCCATTGGTTCATGACGCCCCCATCTCCGCAATGAACTCCACTGTTTCTTGAAGCCCATTTCCTCCTTCAAGGCTTGACAGGGCTGCCACTTACTACCGGAAGCCTCCCCACACTCCCAGGTAATGGTGGTCTCTCATCAGACCTTGGCCAGGCTTCTCCTTTTCTCTCTCTCTGTGTCTCTGTCTCGCACCATAGTTACTTCTGTATTTCTCTTGGTGCCACTCGTTCTCCTCCACTACCCTTCTCCCTAAGACTCTAAGTTCCTAAAGAGCAGGGTGTGTGTGTGTCCCCTATTTTTGTATCCTCAGAGTCTAACACTGAGCCCACATACGAAAGACACATAATAAATGTTAGGTGAATAAATTTTTATATTAGAGATTAGGGAAGCAGAGTGAAGCAATGAAAAGACTATTGAATTTGGAATCAGAGGATGTTGGTTCTAATTCCAGCCCTACTGTTTGTCCCCCATGTGACTCCAGGCAAGTCACCTAACTTCTCTGAGTCTCCATTTCCTTTTCTGTAAAATGAGAGTGCTGGACTAGATGACCTCTGAGGTCCCTTCCAGATCCAAATCTCGGCTCCTACAACAAAATATTATGAAAAAATACTACAAAAGGCCAGGTGGATGATCGGATGATCACCCCTGAAACCCTATGAGGGCACTCAGCTTCCCTAGGCATTCTCTCTGGCCCTCAGGCTAATACCCCCAGGCATTCTGATAGAAGGATTGGGCTAGAGTGCCTTTGAGCCTTTTTTTTTTTTTTACAGGTCTAGAAACCCCTTCTCTTCTGAGCTCACTGGTGGCTTCATTTTCTCTTTCTGCAGAAGAGATGTCCCAAGTCAGCATCTGCCACAGGCAAGCAGAGGGGAAGGGAGCCCTGTGGGGATCTGGAAAGAGTCACTGGACTGTCAGGACAGTTTGCTGCAGGGAACTCTCCCCAGCCTCTGTGACCTCCAGGAGGGGATTCTGCTCTGCTGCTGTCAGCTTGACCCACACAATGCAATTTCTAAATTGCAAAGGCAAGGTGTTTTTGGAAAGACTTAGAAGACTGAAACCCTTATTTTTTCTGGTCTTTTCACCCCTTCACCAAAGCTATTCATAAAACTATAAGAGAAACAGCCTTAGATCTCAGTGAGTTCAACCCTCCCCTGAAATGCTGCGACCCTGACAAGTCTTTCTGTCAATCTCTCTAGTGATGGGGAAATCAGCATCTTCCATGGAAGCTCATCGTGTTAGGAAGCCTTTGTATTGAGCCGAACTCTCTGATTTACAACCAATTAGTCCTAGTTTTGCCTAGTTTCCACAGAAAATAAGGTTGTTCCCTTTTCCAAATGGCGCCCCTTCAAATATATCAAAAGAGTGATCATATCACCCTTTCCCTCCCATCTAGTATCCCTTACCGAGGATAAACAACCCCCAGATCCCTCAACTGATCATTACATAGCATGGATATGAGTTCCTTTACTGTTTTGGTTGCCTTTTCCTGCTTGCCAATGTCTCACCTGAAAGGTGGTGCCTTTTGGACCCTTCAGTCATGAACTGGCCAGGGACAACAGCTATTCTGGAGGCCCGATTTCTAGTAATGCAGCATAAGATCAGCAACCCTGCTTTAAAACTGGTGCATATTGAACTGGTGGTCAACTACTAACAGTGACAGGTCTTTATTAATTCCTTTTGTCTCCCCGCTACATCATTTCCCAAATCATCCGCTCCCCCATAGGATGAACCTTATAACAAAGAAAAACAGTGAAGCAAAAACACCCACAGCAACTGCTTCAAACAGTGTGTGTGACGTTCCACACTTGTAAATCTACCATCTCTGTTCTAAGAGGAGAGAAAGGTGCTTCTTCAGTCCTCTGTAATCCCGATGGCTCACGGTATTTAATCTGAATTCTAATGTCTTTCAGCATTGTGTATATTGTTCTCCTGGTTTGTTTTTGTCTAGTTGTGTCCAGCTCTTTGTGATCCCATTTTGGGATTTTCTTGGCAAAGATTCTTTGCCATCTCCTTCTCCCACTCATTTTACAGATGAGGAAACAAAGCTAGTAAGTATCTGAAGCTAGATTTGAACTCAGGGAGATGAATCTTCCTGACTCCAGGCTTGGCAATCTATCCACTGTGCCATGCCACCTAGGTGCATTATTTCATACAAATCTTCCCATATTTGTTTGAATTCCTCATTTGCCCTTGCTTATGGTACAATAACATTCCAAATTCATTCATATAATTAAGATTAAAATCCAGTCATTCCCCAGTTCTTGTCCTTTTCTCTTTTATCTCCAATGAATTTTCTGAGTTTTGCTCCCACAAACATGTTCCCATGAATATTTTGGTATATATGGGGCCTTTCTGTTCTTATTGAGCTCCTGGGGATAGATGCCCAGTATTAGGATCACTAGGTCGAAGGGTATAAATAGTTTAGTAACTTTTCTTAAGTAATTACAAATCCTCTAGTCTTTTTTTTAAAACATGAATTGCTTCCAACTTCCCTATCCTAGATTCACATAGTTCATTTTTTTGATAGCATGAAATGAATTGACTGTTGAATTGGAGTTTCCCTTTCTCTCCTTGCCTTAACTAATTCTCGTGGGAGGCACTGATGACAAGACAGGCCTATGGATGGCAAAACAGTAAATATTCTCAGCCTTCTCTCCATCCAATAAAAATGTGCTTTCTGGAAAGGCTTAAAACTGAGAAGATGTGGATGGCACCTAAGATTTGTTTTGGATTTCAGGGGGATTTCTATTTGAATAAGGGACAAGAAGCCTTATACCCAAAGGAATTATCTGACATGGTAGAATTTCAGGCACCAGTGAAAGAAATTTTTTAGTAGGGGTAGGCTATTTAGAATTAAGAAACAAAAGGGGTCAAGGGCTTGCACCCTACAAAAACAGTCACACAGATACTGTATTCAAGAAGGGAATGGTATCGGATATGGAAAGCACTAAATAACATGACCAAAAATGAAACTAACTATATAGTAATAATGATAGTTAGCATTTTTATATATACATATATATACATATATACACACACACATATATTACCTAAGTGCCTACTATGTGCCAGGTGGTGTGTTAAGTGCTTTTTTACAAATATCTCATTTGATCCTCACAACAACCCTGTGAGGTAGGTGCTTTTTTTTTTAAGCAATCGGGGTTAAGTAACTTGCTCAAGGTTACACGGCCAGTTATTTCTGGGTGTGGTGCTGAGTATCTGAGCCCGGATTTGATCCCCAGGTCATCCCGACACTGGGGCCAGTGCTCTTACTCGCTGTGCTACCTGGCCGCCCCTTTGAGTATTTTTTGGTTGTTTTTTTTTTGTTTTGTTTTTTGGAGGGCAATTGGAATTATGTGACTTGCCCAAGGTCACTCGGCTAGTTTTTGTGTTAAGTGTCTGAAGTTAGATTTGAACTCAGGTCCTCCTGACTCCAGGGCTGGTGCTCTATTCACAGTGCCACCTAGCCACCCCGAGGTAGGTGTTATTATCACCCCCATGTTAATGTTGAGGAAACTGAGGCAAACAGAAGTTAAGTGACTTGCCCAGCATCACAAAGCCAGTCACTGCTCAAAGTCAAATTTGAACTCAGATCTTTCTGACTCCAGGTCTAGGGTTCTATTCACCTGTCCATATGGACAGGAAACATTTTAGCATCAGATGTCTTTGTTCAAGAGGAAAGATCAAAATCAACTGAAGAAAAATAAGAAGAAAGAAATATAGTGAAGTATGTAAGCTGCTACCTACTCTGCCAATGCATAAGACTGGCCCTGCTGATGAGAAAAGGTCTCAGGCCAGGAGAGCAAAAGAGAACAGGGGAAGAAGCCAGCATCCCAGATACCAGCAAACTAGATGATTAGACTCAGCATTGGCTCCAAGTTAAAAAAGTTAATAAGCACACAGCTACTCCTGTGCCTTCCTATTTGTATCAGCTAATGACTTGAGGAAGTGCTTAATGTAGGGAGTAAAGGCCTGTATTTTCCACTTTGATTTAAAAGCCTTACTCAGGCTGGTTTGATTTTTTTTGAGAACTAGTTTCCTCTCTCTCTCTCTCTCTCTCTCTCTCTCTCTCTCTC
>NW_027187344.1:6443149-6592188 GCF_028583685.1 Petaurus breviceps papuanus | reverse complement strand
TCTCTCTCTCTCTCTCTCTCTCTCTCTCTCTCTGTCTCTGTCTGTCTCTCTCTCTCTCTCTGTCTCTGTCTGTCTCTCTCTCTCTCCCCCCTCTCTCCCCCTTCCTCTCTCCTCTCTGTCTCTGCCTCTCTCACACACACCCACACCATATGATCCAAGTGTCCAGGCACAATATTATAGTGAATTAGCTTCCACAGAAGCAAATGGAGGCCCAGACATGTTAAATAAATTAGCTAGGGTCACACAGCATCTTAGCAGATTAGAACTGATATACCCAGAACATCTTCTGAAGTCATATTGTTGTTCCTCAGGACCTGCCCTAAGGCCTGGGGGTAAGGATTGTTCTGTCCTTGGGACATAAGAACACATTGTTAAGCCCAGGCTATAAAACTATCAGAAGGCATAGGGAACAGAGTGGGGGGGAGAGGCAGGAGCCTGGTTTCTAAAGCCAGAGTTCAATATTCTGGGTATCAGTAACATTTTTCAGGGCTTTTCAATATGTCCATATAGGACAGCTCTTTTGGTCAAATATCCCAGCTGAGACATAACTGACTAAAACTATTAGAAAGAAAAGAGACGGGAGAATGAATCTACTTCCCCAAATTACTTTTTGGGACATTGCCGTATCGGCCGGTTGGCTAGGTTCCAGGGCAGCCCTGGGCAGGTTGGCCCTTCCCCAGAGTAAGGGTGTAGCAGGAGGCTTAATCAGCTAGGACTAAAAGGGCCATGCATAAGTCTGGGAAGGCCAGCTGGACACCATGTCTCTCAGAGATTAAAAGCAAAAACTGAACTTGGAGCCTTTCAGAAAACTTCAGCGTAGAGAGAATAAAGCAATAGAAGGAGATACAGAGAGAGAAAAGTGAGAGAGGAAAGGGGAGAGGCAAAGAGAGGGAAGGATGGGGAGACTGAGAGGAAAAGGGTGAAGAGAGAGGGAGAGAATAAGAAAAAGGAGAGAATAAGGGAGGGAGAGGGAGAGAAAGAGAGGAGAGAGACAGAGAGATCTTTCCCAGTTGCCCTCCCCTTAGCAATTAATTAGTCTCTGTGTGAAGTGGCTGCTAACCACGTACATGTAATCACTGTGAGGAGGAGAAAGTCCTTTTCTATTAAACAGCACAGGCTTCCTCGATGCCATTTTCCGCTGGGGTTTGCACCACCATTTCAATGTGAGAAGTAATTAGTACAACTAAGTGGCAGCTGTTACCGAGTCTCTTAATTTCCTCCTACCTAGGCAGCTGCCATTGTCTGTGGCTGAGTGTAATGCTGCCCTGCCCACCACTCACCACTTCCAGCATGCTTTCCCCCCTTCTACCCCCTCGGATCTCTGTTCTTGCCTCGGGCACCCCAGCACTTTCCTTCTCTGAGAACCCAGCCCTTGTCTTCTGTCAGCTGCTCCCCTTTTCCTTCCTAGGATTCCAGACCCACCCTCACCCTGGCCTGGGTTCTTAGGTGCCAGAGAGCAGAAAAGGAACCTTGAACCCAGATGATCTCCATTTCAGCATCAGAGCTCCACCCAACTCTATGTCCTGATGGCTGGTGCTTGACTTAAGTAACTTAATGAGAGGAGACAATGCCGCCTAATGGAAAGAGCACTGGATTTGGCATCACAAAACATGAGTTCTACTGGGGATCTTCAGCAAGTCACTTCCTCTCTGGCCGGTAATCTCATCTTTAAAATGAAGGGGTTGGACTAGAGCATCTTTAAGGGCCCTTCCAGCTCTAGATCTTTTAATCCTAGGATCTCTGGAGAAGCCTGTCCTCAGCCGTGGTCCTGGCCTCTGTTACAAACTTCACCCGCTTATCTGAATTCCACACCTCACACTGGATCCTATTGCTGGCTTCTGCCTGCTCCTCCAACCTCCTTCTAACAGGTTTCTGAGCCCTGGCCTGTCCTTGGTTTCTGGTCACTTGTAAACTCCTCTCCATTGTCTGTCTGGCTTTTTTCATGTCTGACTTCCCCAGGTGCCCCTCCCCTAACTGACACCAGAGTGACACCATTTGGTGAAGAGATGTCTATTTGGCCTTGGCCTTAAAGTTTTTGGAAACGAAGCATCTTCTGGGACTTGAGCTCCAAGATGCTCCCCAGGTTTGTTTGTTGGGTGCCCAACTTTGGCTCTGCCTATATGACATTGCTGATACATTCTGTGCTCTAGGGCTTCTGAGCCAATGGTTTCTGGATGAACTGTGGTAGTGGAGACCCTGGGCTTTTTAATAAATCTTTTTATTTTATTTTATTTTTTCAGCAAACATTCTTCTGAGCTTGTTTGTATTATTGCTGGAGAGATCCCTCTGGATTTGGATGTGAGTAGAGACATCCCAATTCTATTGCACCATTTCCATAAGTGCCAAATTTAATGCAGACTTCAACTGCCTCTGAATTCCAAAGCCACAACTCCTGTCTACTTCCATTCCTGAAAACTGGGGTAATTAATTTTTCTTAGAGAAACATGTCAAGGCGTTTCTCAGCTACTCATTGTGGCTGTTTGGGATGCCCTTTGGTTAAAATATTGGGTGCAGTGCCCCATTTCAAATCACAGGACAACAGACTATTATTGTGGGTGAACCACCTCTCTGCCCCCCCTTCATTTTATGGAGGAGGAAACTGAGACTCAGGGAGATTAAAGGAGTGGAATGAGGTCACACAGCTGGTCAGTGGTGAATCTGGACTGGAATCCAGGTTTCCTGCCTCCTAGGACAGGGCTCTTTCTACCACACCACCCAGCCTCTCTGACTGTGTGTTGGCTGTTAGGAGATAATTTATATACTTGGAAACCTGTTTCTTCACTTCATTTACAGCTCAGAGAAGATAATTTCAAATTGTGTTCAAGGGTGCAGGAAAATCACATTTGCAGATCTCAGCATGAGGGGGTCTAAACTGTAATGGAGATACCAGTGAAACTGCACCTAATTTATATGCTGTCCTTCAGACGCAGGGATCATATGGCTGTTCTGCCATTTTTAGGACATAGCACCTTGAGGATGTCCTCCCATTACCTCATGCTGTCCGACTCCCAAGAACCCTGTGAATTATGTAGTATTATTATTATTATCATTAACCCATTTCACAGATGAGGTAACTCGGGCCAGGTAAGCTTAAAGTGACTTAACTAAGATCATACAACTAGTAAATCACAGAGTTGGGACTCAGATTTAGGTCTTCTGGCTCCAAGCCTAGTTCCATGCTGAACTTACTGACTCTTTTCAGTTGCTGTTGTTGGGCCTGTGATCTCATGTATCTTGGTCAGGAGGTTCCCTCTCCCATGCTGGTCAGGGGGGTCGCCCTGGTTCATGAAGGTGGTATGGTATGTGTGGGTCATGAACTTGCCTCTGATGCCATCATGTTCTCTGTTCACTGTCATGCTGATGTGGAAAGGGAAAACAGATCAGACTCTTAAGAAGGAGTTTTCAAAAGTCTAGAACAGTTAGAACAGGGGTGGGGAACATGCTGCCTTGAGGCTACATGTGGCCATCTAGGTGCTCAAGTACGACCCTTTGGCTGAATTCAAATTTCACAGAACATACACACACATGCACACATATGTATGTATATGTATGTAGAGATAGGTTATATATGTATATAGGTTTTATATACATATTTATTTTATTTAAATTGTAGAACCTGACTCAAATGACAAAGCTATATCATCATTTGCTTCTTAGCCCAGTTCTTGTTTTACTTGGGAACAAATATAGTACAACAGGGTGATGATGAGAGGGTGTAATACGGAGACAGAAGAAGAAAATGAATTGAATTTCAGCAATATTATCTATCCATAAGCTGAAATATGAAAAAAAATATCACTAGTTTCACCTAAAGAAGACCTAAAGCCTGATTCCATTTTTAGGTAGCCCCACGGAACCCTAGCAAGCACCCACAGAGCCCAGTTGGAAGGTTCACCCAAATATGAAGTTGTGAAAAACCCAACTGAGTTAGCTGGCTACAACCATTTTAGGAAATCTGCATATCTTTGGTGATTCAGCTCTGAGAATCTGTGGTAGATTATTTCTAAAAAGCAAGAGATAGCCTCTGCTCCTAGAGAGACTGAGGGGGGAAGACAAAACAACCCACCATCAAACCCATGCAGAGAAATCTCATTGCTGTTAGAATGTGCCTCGAATCTTGCCTCCCAAGGTTTACCAGAGGATTAGACTACACCCTGTCGCTCCTCCCCATGTTCCCATTTTGATTGAGGGCATCATCATCTCCTGGGTCCTGTAGGTTCCAAGCCTTCATGCCTTCCTCAGATCTTTCCTCTCCTTCACCCCATTCCATCCAAGAAGTCCCTAAGTCTGAGCAATTCCATTTGCATACTATCTGAGCCCTTCTCCTGACTCCCCAAGCTTGCTCCCTTGTTCAGGCCTTCCTCCCCCTCACCTGTGCCATTTCAAGAGTCTTTAAACTGGATACACAGCTTCCAGCTTCTCTCCAATTCACTCTCTAAACAGCTGCCAACATATTCTCCTGTAGGATGTCTGAGCATGACTCCCTCCCCTGCTCTCAGTGGCATCTCCACACTAAAATATAAACCCCTCTGCTTGACATTTCCTCTCCAGGTTCATTGAGTAACACTCCCCCTTCATGAACTTTGCATTCCAGCCTCTGTGGCTCACTTGACATCCCCCAAACTTAGTCCTTCATCTTCTCTTTCTATGTCCTTTTGCCATTCCCCATACCTAGAATATACTCCCTCTTTACCTCAGCTAAGTGGGCCTGGAGTCAAGAAGACATGAGTTCAAATTCAGCTTCAGACACTTGCTAGTTGTATGACCCCAGGCAAGTCGTTTAACCTTTGTCTGCCTCAGTTTCCTTATCTGTAAGATGGGGACAATAATAGCACCTACCTCCCAGGGTTGTTGTGATAATCAAATGAGAGAATAACTGCAAAGCATTTAGCATGGTACCTGGCACACAGTAGGTGCTTAATAAATGCTTATTCCCCTATCCCCTTAAAAAGATTCTAGATTCCTGCAGGTATCAGCTCATGTGACGTCTCCTACAGGACACCTCTAGCTGCTACTGATCTCTACCACCTCTTCTAATTTCCATGATTGAGCTTATTTATTTTTACATTTTGAAGCCCTCCCAGTAGAATGCAGGGGTGAGTACATGGGCACATTTGTAGGCTGTAGGGAATAAATCAGTGTATATACTTTCGATATTAAGGATAGGGAAAATTTAATTAGAGAGAGGGAAAATTGAGTGGAAAAGATGGAAGGGGAAGTGATCAAAGGGATATGTAGGAGGACTTAACTTGGCCTTGGAGAAGGGTCAACTCATCATCAGAGACTGAAGGAGGAGAGATGGGGGATGATGTTGGGGAGATGGGATATGAGAAGGGAGGGTGCTCTGGGTCAATACTTTTTTTTGATGAAGTATGATGCAAGGTCCTGAGGTGAGGAGGGGTGGGGTAGGAGGCCTGAAGAGGGGACAGAAGGTGTGGGACAGCTCCTATGGTGAGGAGGACAGAGAATCCATTAGAGAAGATGAAGCAGGCAGGCAGGCAGGCACATGAACAACTCGCTTTATAGGCCAAGATCGGGGCCCAATTCTTTCTCGGTCCAGTCCTACCTCCAGAGGATTGATCACAGGACTGCAAGCTGGAAAGCACCGTAGACAGCATTAATCATTTTACAGCTGAGAAGCTGAGGCCCAGAAAGGAGAAGATATTTGCCCAAGGTCACAGTGGTAGGGATGAGCAGAAGCAAGACTTTAAACCCAGGTCTCCTGAGTTCAGATTCTTTGGCCCTTCTACTATGGCATGCTGCTGCTATGAATTGGCCAGCCAGAGGACTTGGGTGTTTACTATGTGGGAGACCTGGGGTAAACTACCTTGGGCTACAGTCCTCATGTCTAAGGGTATCAGACTGGATGACCTTCAGGCCTTCTTCCAACTCTAACTCTATGCCCCTATGATGCTGTGTATCCTAGTGGTCATAAAGGACAGCAGGGAAAGGAGTGCAAATATGCAATTCCACCTTTGTCACTAGAAAACCAACCCAAAGCTTCACACGTGAGTCTGAAGCATCACTTTCACCTATAAAAGGCAAGAGCCAAATAGGTAGCTTCCTAAGCTTTTAAAAAAGATCATTTCCCCAAAGACCCACATTTTCCCTTTGGAGCTGATCTGATGCCCCTTGAAGACATACCTTCCTAATGAGGGTAACTCCCAGGGCCACTGCTTCCTGGGCATCCAGAGAACAGGCCAAAGCCTCTGAAGGACAGGGACCCAAAAAAAGGCTGTGAGCCCCCATCTCTTACCATGCCTCACCCTTCTAATAAAAACCACTCTCCTCAAACTGTTCTTTCTCTTAGTCCCATAGTCTGCTGTGCGGAAACTGGCTTTTCAAAATTCACAGCTGCTCGAAAGCTCATGAATTATTTATCAGCGCTCAGATCAATCCTTCAGCACCCTGTCAGGGAGAAATCAAAGGCCCAACCAGCCAGGCGGCTGTCTCCTTTAGGTGAGGAGAAGGAGCTGCTTTCAAACCCCTCCATGCAGCCCGCCCCTGCCTGCTTTTCTGTGAGCAGTAGAGGCCAGTGGCTCTCAATGCTCTTTCCCCCCTCCCCAGACTCCCCTATTCTCTGTTTCTTTGCCAAGAGCAGATTTGACAAATCTCTTTAAAAGAGGAAAGAAAAATCAAAAAAGCAACCCCTCCCCCCCTTTTTAGTATACTTCAAGATTCTATACGTTAATAATTTATGCTAGGGCCTATTTTGTCATGGGAAAGTCACCTTGTGTGTAGGACAGTTTTAACCACAGAATCACCAGCTTGTCTGTGTGCAAATCCAACTCGATTTTCAGCTGTGAGCCTGCAGAGCTGATGAGGTGGCCTCCCCCTCTCCCCAGCCCGCTGCTCTGGTGCCAAGACGGTAGGCCTGTGTTTTGACGGCAATCTCTCCCCTGTGAAATGATGTTCTGTCTTGCTGTGCCCAGAACTTGTTTCCCCAATAGCTATTTTGGTCTGAAAACAGGAGGAACCATAAAAGAGAGATCGAGGCCAAATGGAAAGAGCAAATGGATGAGCTGTCACTTCCACAGATCCTGAGTAGAACTGCCTTTAGGGGAGAAGTCAGGTTAAGAGTTGAATGAGTAGATGGGATTCGGTGGCCTTGTGGTAAGGAGTCAGTGGCTGGCTCAAGAGAAGGTTGACCTCACAAAGATAACCTCTGCCTTTGATTGTCTGGATTGGTTGAAGTCCCAGTGGAGGAGCTGGACCCTAAGGAGAGGCAAGATTTAGAGTGAAGGGTGGGGGAAGATGGGGAAGAGGGCATTCCGGGCAGAGCCCAGGCTGGGAGTTGGGAGCTAGCGGGGCAGAGAGACTTCACTGGAATGGAGGATGGAGTGGTTTCTGAAATAATGGATAATAATATAGACTGAAGCCTGATTAGGAAAGACCTTGAATGGCCGAGGTTAGACCCTTCCTTTTCCCTCCATACTTTAAAGTTTCACTCGATGCCACCTCCCCTATGAAGATTACCCTGATTCCCCCCACCCTTCATCATGTAACAGTATGATTATTTGTGTGTCATATTTCCTCATTAGACTCCAAACTCAATGAACGCAATGAAGTCTTACCTCGAGGCTGCTCAGTACAGTGGAAAGACTCCTGGCTCTGGGGGTGGCATTTTCGCTCGGCCTGGCCATCTTTCACAGTTCTGGTTTCAAATTAGGGCTTTGCCAGTTCTACTCACCTCACCTGGGGCTAGTCATCTAATTTCTCTGGGCCTCATCTTCCTCATCTGCAAAATGCACGGGTCAGAAGCACTTTCTAGTTCTAGATTTATGATTCTACACATTTTTTGTCTAGTGGTCCACACCAAACAAGTGCGGGATAAATGCTTGTTGACTTCAATTCAATAGAATTCATGCCTTAATTATACTTCATTGTTTCAGAGGCTTCTAGTGTGCATAAGACTTCCCACCTCCCTACCCGCCATGAGGCTGCTAAAAGACCCCAAACCCCTGATGAATTCATTTGAGTTGAATGATATATCCTTCCATCTGAAAATAGTGCCTTACCTCCCTTCCCCATTTTCTCCAGTATCCAGAGTATTTCACAAACAGGATTCTCTTTCTAGCCCTATTTCAATGATTCCTCCTATTTCCCCAACCTGTAGCATGGACAAGGTAAATGACTACCTCATAGAAAGTCAGGGACCACTGGGTATGCTGTGCTTTGCTGAGATCCACTGAGTCTCCATACTCCCCACCCTAGAAGGGAAGCAGGCCCATTGTTCTATTTCTCTTAAACAAGGTACTATGCAGGCTTGGTTCCCAGACACAGCTCTTCTCTCAGAGCCATCCATCATGGCATGCAAACAGCTTGCTTCCTAAAGGCCACATTATGAGAAGATGCCAATAAATATATTTACATTTAATATGCTTCATAAAGGCAGCTATTCAAAA
Source organism: Petaurus breviceps papuanus (assembly GCF_028583685.1). NCBI lineage: Eukaryota > Metazoa > Chordata > Mammalia > Diprotodontia > Petauridae > Petaurus > Petaurus breviceps. The sequence goes on along the minus strand of NW_027187344.1, from coordinate 6,583,783 downwards.
GCATCTGCTGAATCTGGAATTTCATTTCAAACATCCCACTCTTTTATTCCATCCCCCTTCATCGATTCCTGATTGATTTGATTTTTAGCAGCCAATAGCTGATGCTTGGGTTGTTTTTTTAATTTTCAGCCTCAGGTTTAATTAAAGCGAGGTGTTCCTGACCCTGTCAAGTCATGTCAAAGCTGGTCTCTCCATTGTGAGTGGGAAAACATCAGCATAAATTATTGATTAATCTTCATTCAAACTAATCTATCAATGACTTTCTCTGGCTGGTGGGACATGGGGGCTGGGGAGGGGGTGGGGGGCTCTTAGAAGTTCCCGTGCAAACAGTTACTTAAAAGCTCCATTCCAAAAAGTGGGGAAATAGACTGTTACTCCCAAACTATGAGATCCAGCTGCCAGAAGGTTCCTATACCTGAATCAAACTGTGTGCTTTGGACCATTCTTCTCTCATCCAAAGGACTGGCATTTCAAGCCATAGAGGGAACTTGTGTTTCTAGGCCTGCCCACTTGGCTGGTAGGGAAAGGCAGCAAGAGCTTGCTTTCTCTGGAAGTGCCCTCCACCCACTATCAGTCTCATGTGCTGCACCTTCTTTCAAAGCCAAGGTCAGGTGTTACCTCCTCACTTTTTTCCTAGAAGGTGTTCCTAGGTTCCCCAAAATCATCAGTGCGCTCTCTCTCCTGAAATGATTGTATTTCTTTGTACAATTTTTGTGTTTACTAATACATATATATATATCTATAAATGCACATATGTATATATGGCATATATATTATTTAAAAATTATTATTGGTTTTTGTGTTTATATTGTTCCTCGACCATTTCCTTCTACTCCTTCCCTTTCCCCCAGCAAAATGTAAGCACCTTAAGGCAGGGCTATTTTGTGTTTGTCTTTATTGCTCAGGAATCTAGTTCAGTACCTTCTATGTGATGGAGGTTTAATAAACTTTTAAAAATTGAGTTGAATTCAAAAGAATTTGGAAATAGTGCAGTGAGGGTAGCTTAACTTACAAAGAAGCCTTCATTTCCAGGGACCCTTTTTAGTTTCTAAGGACACAGTTCTTGTGTGTACAGTTAAAGTGTGTTATGAATTTAGGAAGTCACTTGCCAGGCAAAGCCCACTACCTGGAATTCTAGCAGAGAAGGGAGGAGTCTGAACAGTCAGGAACGCTGTCACCAAAGCCTCCACACTCAAGCTCATGCACCTCGTTCCTGGGGGAGCCCCTCTAGCACTTATTCGTTGTCTCTTGACTCTTACTTTGGACCTAATTTTAGCAAGTTTGATGACCCGATTTCCTACTTCAACAATTATAGGTTATGTGTAAATGGGCTACGGGAGCTCTTAGAGGCAAGTAAGCAGGCACAGTCTTAGCAGGGAGAGAAAAGAGCTGATAGGGAAGAAGTAGCACAGCAAACAATCAATAGGGGAGGCTAGGTGGTGCAGTGAATAAAACACCAGCCCTGGAGTCAGGAGGACCTGAGTTCAAATTCGACCTCAGACACTTGACACACCTACTAGCCGTGTGACCTTGGGCAATTCACTTAATGCCAACTGCCCTCCAAAAAGCGAAAAAAAGAAAAAATAATCGATCGATAAACACTTATGAAACACCTACTATGTGCCAGTCACTGTTTTAAGTGATGGGGCTACAAAAAGAGACAAGTTTATACCTCAACCTAATAAGGGAGACAACATACAAACAAATATATACAAAACAGGCTATATATAGCACAAATAGGAAATAATTAACTGAGAGAAGGGGCTAGAATAGAATGGGATTAAGAGGCAGCGCATGAAGTATAAAAACAGAATCTGGGGCCATTTAGTGTGCACCCCAGTAGTCCTTGAGGTAAGACAGTACAATTAACGATGTCACACAGAGAGTGAGTGGCACAGAGGAAGCCAGAAGCTGGGGCCCTGACTTCGACTTCAGTGCTTCTTTCTAGTATACCAGCTGCTATGTTACTTTCCCAAGCAGCAGGTATATAGGTGAGAATGGTGATAGCATGATGCCAGAGTAGGAACTCCACTGGCTATGGCAGGCACAAGTGTTTCACCAGGTAGCTCTAATTTTAGGAAATTCTTCCTTATGTTAAGCCCCAAACCTGCCTCCACGCAAGGAAAGAATGCCAATTTGGAGTCAAAGTATTGTTGTTTGGTTTTGTCCCATTTTGGCAAAGATACTGGAGTGGTTTGCCATTTCCTCCTCCAGTTCATTTTACAGATGAGGAAACTGAGGCAAATAGGGTTAAATGACTTGCCCAGGGTCACACAGCTAGTAAGAGTCTAAGTGCCAGAATTTGAATCTGAGCTCTGACACAGATGTGTGATTGAGATCGTGTCATTTTACTCATTTATGGGCACTGCTGTAACATTCTACCGTATGTACTTGGGAAGGACACACTCACTGCCCTGGCCCAGGGAGACCACATGGCTGCTTCTTTCCGACAAGGGTACTGAACCTCTTCTTCCTGATAGGCAGGGAGTGTCATGGTCTAACTGTAGAAAGTGATGAACACTTCCCTATGCTTTGGTCAATACGTTTCCCAAAGTAGATCTCCCACAAGCTCATCTCCTCTAAGGGGTCTAGCTCCACATTTACCCAGTGTTCAAGAAGAAAACATAGGCTCCAGGTTAACTCCACAGAGGGGCCTCAGTGATGGTGCAGTGCTTATCCATGTGTCCCAAGGCACAGCATTTGCTTTTCCTAAGAATGCTGCATAATTGAGCCTGATTTTCAAAGTCCCAGGCTACCTTTGCAGCCCATCCTCCTCTGGTGCCCTAGCCTAATTCTTGCTCTGGTTCCCATGATCTACTCATTTTAGGCACAATGTTTTCAGTACAATCCTGCCTCAGTACTTTCTCACACTTCCCCTGCCACCCCAACCCCACTGTCTGAAATGATCTGAATCCTACAGTCAAGGCCTGGGAAAACTGGACAAGTCACCTTCCAGCTCTTACTCTCAAGTTTCCTCATCTGTAAAATGGGGGTATTGATCTCATGGATCTCTATCACACTCTGTCCATATTATAAGATGTCCCATTTAGTGCCTGGTAGCTCAACCAACATTTTCATATCCTAACAGTCAATGAAGACAAAAGTCTTTTTATGAAACAGTAAGACTTGTGACTAGATGTCAAAACAGAAGTACAATCTGTGAATTTTCCTAAGTGCAGACATTACTCAGAATCCCTTCTTTATGACACATGTACTTTTCAATCCTTTAAAGCATGTTTTCTCATCTCCTTGAGTGACTTCAGCTATCTCTATCAACCTCTTTTGTGCTTGGCCTCTGGAGACAAAGCAGTCAGTCCCTGCCCTCAGCCCCCGGGGGGCTTATTTGTCCCAGCCACTACTCCCTCTCTGAACTCCTGGCAGAGGACAGGATCCTTTGATCACATAAAGATTTTCAGTCCTTTACGCCTGCAGCCCTTATCCCATCCAATACCTAGCAGACTGAACAATCTCTGAGAGCCAGAAGATGAAAGGTGTCGCCTCTCCTGCTCCTCCTACAAAGTGGCAGGATCAATAGAAACTTTCTAGGGGGAAGGAACCCTGTAAAGAGAAATGGTGGGGCAAGATGCATAGAAAAAAGCGAGGAGCAAATGGAGAAGCACTCAAGGTATTTTTGGCATGAAGCTTTAGGAGAAGAAAAGGCTGACGCAGGACAGGGAGGAAACAGCTATATGTCACTGGGTATGAGGGCCCTTGGAAAGAGGGTGAGGAAACTGGAGGAGAGGTTTAAAAAGCCATCAGCTGCCTGTGGGTGGCTTTTCTTTCCCACCCAGGCTTCTGAAGAATGTGTGAAAGTGTGCTGGTGACTCAAAGAGATGCGATTTCCTGACCTTTAACTTCTCCAAGTGTAAAAAGCAAACCTCTCTGCTCTGTACCACCAGGCTCGCTCCTTCGTCATGGACAATCTAAAATCCAGATGGTCGCCTGAAAACTACCCCACCCCCAACTCCCAAGGGAGAGCAGCCCATGGGGTCTGGGAACCAGCAGACCTAGGGTCTAGGCCCAGCCCAACCACTAACTTGTCACGGTGGGCAAACTGCTCATTTCCTTGGGCTTCGGTTTTTACCTCTGTAAAGTGACAAAACCAGATGGGGATGCCAGCCCCACCTCTGACATGGCAAAACTCATTCATTCAGCATGATCTAGAAGAAAGCATGCTGGGCTCTGTGTCAGGATCAGTTCAGATCCCATCTCTGCCACTTCCCAGCTGTGCAGCACCAGGCAGGCAGGTTACCTGGCCAGGCCTCAGACTTCTTACCTGTAAAACAGATGACTCCCAGGATCTCTTGCGGCTCTCACTCTATGATCCTATGTCTATTTATTAAATGCCTACAGTGGTCTACAAATGCCTACAGAACTCCATGCTAGTTACTGGGGGGAGATAAAAAACTTAGAGAAGGTGTGGTCCTTGCCCTCACGGAGCTCACAGTCTAGTAGGAGCATATAATATAAGTACAGATAGCATATTGTTTATATTATATATAATATATATATATATATATGTATGCAACTAAGTGGCACAGTAGATAGAGCCTGGGGTCAGGAAGACCTGAATCTGTCTCAGACACTTACTAGTTGTGTGACCCTGGGCAAGTCACTTGACCCTGTTTGCCTCAGTTTCCTCATCTGTGAAATGAGCTGGAGAAGGAAATGGCAAACCACTCCAGTATCTTTGCCAAGGAAACCCCAAATGGGGTCAGAGACACAACTGAAAAATGACTGAACAACAACAATATAATACAGACACACACACACACACATCTCAGTATTATACAATACTTCCCAGTGCTACTGAGAGGTACAAAACAAAATGGTGGGTGGGGTCTGAGAGGACAAATCAGTTCCTTGGGGGAAGAATGTATTTTTCAATTTGTCCTCTGGCCCCAGTGTCTAGTAGCATCTCGTACATACCAGGTGACTAATAAATGTTTGTTGGATTTAGTTGCAGATCAGAAAAGGTTTAGGGAGAACACATATATGAAATCCCTTTGGAAGGGGAATAAACTAGTGATATTGCTGCCTTGCTTCTTATTTACTTCTGTCTTTAGCATTTTCTGTCTTTGGCAGCTGGGGGAGCTTAGTGAACGGAATGCTGGGCTTGGTGTCAGAAAGACCTAAATTAAAATCTTGCCTTAGATACTTACTGGTTGTGTGACCCTAGGCAAGTAACAACCTTTTGGGCTTTAATTTCCCCTTCAGTAAAATGAAAGAGTTGGACTTGATGGCCTCTAAGTTCTCTTCCGGTCCTAGATCTAAGTGATCCTACAGCCTTGTGGGAGCATCCTCTGATGCTGCCCAGGAGCCACACCCTTAGTGCAGGAGTTTGCCCCCCTTGACTGCTCCTTTGGGGTCACTGAGTGAAGTGCCCTTATTCTGGGTATGAGGAGCTGAGGCTCTGAGAGATTAGGTGGCTTCCCCACATTCACACTGGTTACAAGTGGCTGAATCGGGATTTGAATTAAGGCCCTCTGATTCCATATTGAACACTCCTTCCATTGGCTCAAACTGTTGTTTCTTTCCTTTCTCCAGCTCCTGGAGGTGTTAGTTAGCAGCGGTCTTCAACATTAGAGTCAAGCAAGGACTGACTACACGTTTGGACAAAGATGTCCCACTGCTCTACTTTTGTAGACCATTTCAGAAGAGCCACATCCTCTCTCTGTTGGGAATTTGTGGGCAATTTAGAATGATTTGTTTTTTATAAGGAGACAAATATACATACTCATCAAAGCTCCAGAATAAGTGACTTGGGGAGAAGAAAGCTATTTTGCCTTTTTCTCCCAAGGCTACTGGCCCACACTTGGACAGTATCATCATTTTTGTTCCACATTTGTCCTCCACTAACATCCTCCCCATCTGATGCCCCATCATGGTGCAGCTGCGAACCTTGGTCAAAAGCCGAGTCACTGAAATCCATGCTCTGGAAGTCCCTATCAAGCTAGAATGGCTTGAACTATGTACTTAATGATTGTTTCTGTTGGAATAGATAAGCTAAGTGACAAGCTAAGATACCCACAGCAGCTTGTGAAGGCTATCAAATTGTGGAGGGGTGCTGAATCTGTGTGTGGAGAGGGTGTGAAAGTTGCTATCACAATCTGGAAGGCAGAGCAACTGATCTGTGGGTCAGGAAGGCAACAGCTGATGCCAATAACCCTGATGTGGCTACCAGCCTCTTCCCTTCTGATTTTACCTGTAAATAATCCATAAAGCCAACTAGCTCAAGATTCCTGGCTGGCATTGGTAAGCTGGAGTTGGCTGCAGAGCTGACTTGCCATCTGGAGGGAGAGCAATATATCCAGATGAGACTTGTGCATGTAGCTCTGAGAGCCCAGGTGACCTTCCTCATGTCTGTGTTCTGGATGTCTCTAGGGAGAATCTTGCACAATAGGTTGTTCTGCAAAGTGCTGCAAGTCCTAAAGCATAACATGCACTAAAGCCTTTGGGCTGTGTCATAAGGTAAGCAAGAAGTTGTGTACACCTTCAGAGTTCTTCCCTTTGGTCTTGGCCATACCCTTGTGAAAAATCACAAGGCTGACACCTACCTCTCTTTAAAGAAGTATCAAATAAGCTGGTTGGTACAGAAGAAGAAAATGTGGCAGAAACATTGAAACTACTCTGAGTCTATTGCAAGCTGTTTGAAGGCAGGATGTGTGTCTCGTTGCTCCTTATCTCCCCTAAGGCACGAGGGCCTCTCCACAGAGGACACTCACTGAATTCCTCCTGATTGAATGATCAGAATGCTGTTTCACATGAGACATCTGGCCGGAACTGCGTGGTGGGCTCCAGTGCTTATCCTCCTTAATGCTTCAGCAGGAAGAGGACTTAAAGTGACTAGTATCACAGGGTCACCAGTATCACTCATCCTCTGAATTTTGAATTCTGTGAGTTCTCAGGGAGTGCAGAGTTATGCATTCGAGCATCTGGCCAGGGAGGCTGTGCTGCCGAGTGGAAAGAGCCCTGGGTTTGGAGTCAGCTCGGAGTCAGAGGATCTGCAGGAGGTGGGAGTCCTGGCTCTCCTATTTAGGAGCCCCATGATCTTGGCAGATCACTTAACCTCCCTGGGCCTTAGCTTCCTCTGACCTTCCCCTGCTCCCATGCTTTTGCGGTCCATACAGGCCATCCCCCTGCCTGGAATGCTTTCCTTTCTTATTTTTGCCTCCTGGGACTCCTCCCTAGCAGAAGGGGCACATGAGAACAAATCGCTCCAACCACCACAAAGGCAGCTAACGCAGGTGCTGTGTAGGCTTACAGCTTGGTCAGACATCAAAGACGCCAAGGTCCTCCACTACATCCCAGGCCAACACCATCCTTCTTGACTCAGGAACAGAGAGAGTGGGACAACTTTACACAACTTTGCCTCACTTAAATCCAACTCACAGGCAGGCCACGATATCACTGGTCCTCTTAGAAACAACAGCAATTCCCTTCAAGACTCAGCCCAAGCACCATCTCCTATGTGAGGCCCTTCCTGATTCCCCCAGTTGTCAGTGCTCACCTTTGCACCCTCCAGATGACTTTGTATTTACTCTGAATACCTGGGACTGTACAGATTGCTTACCCACTGTAGAATGTAATCTTCTTGAGGGCAAAGAGGACGGTTTCATTTTGTCTTTACCCCTAATCTTCAGCTCCTTGCAGGCAGTATGTACCGAATACACACATTAAATGAAGGACTGGGTTGTTCTGTAGTAAGGTCCTTTCCATCTAGAGGTTAGACGACAGTGCTAAGCATCTCAGTCCTGCTCCCTGTACAATCTTAGGGAAGTCCTTGTGGTTCAGTTTTCTTAGCTGTAAAATGAGTTGGCATTAGGTCAGGTCTGAACAGCCCGCAGGCACACCAAAGGGGCAGCCCACAAAACAAGTGGTGGAAAATATCCCCTACATTTTTTGTGGGCTGCCCAAAATCCTTTGGCAGGCTGCTGGCTTTGCAGGCCTGAGTTAGATGATCACTGAGGTCCCCTTGAGCTCTAAAGCCTACAATTCTATTCTTTGTATCTTTTTCACTCATATTTACTGGTTGGGCTCCAGGTGTTGCTTAAAATACTGAAGTTCTCAGTCCTTGCTCTCTCAGGGTTTAATCCAAGGACAAAAGTCTATATACTTTCAAGTGAAAACATGAATCAATTCAATACTTTTCAAGCTATGACTATGGGTAGAGTACTTTACTAGGCACCACAGAAAACACAAACATAAATAAGATGTGATAAAGTCTCTGCCCTCAAGAAGCTCTCAGGAAAACTGAGGAGACAAGTCCCACGCCCACACAAGATAACTAATGATACACAGCAGACTATGCCGAGCTGCCAGAGGAGTGGTTGGGGCATTTAAAGCTGGAAGGCTTCTAAGGAGGGAACGACCAGAGTGACTTTCTGTGGTAGGAGAAGTCTTTTCACAAAACCAGGGTTTGGGTTCACAGGATCATAGACCTAGGGCTGGGAGAGAGCTTAGAGGTGGTCTAGTTTAGCCTCATTTTACAGATGAGAAAAGTGAGGTCCATAAAAACGAAGGGACTTGGCCAAGGTCCCTTGGATTATTTCCGATGATGGCACTTGGGGTATCAAATGTGTACAAAAGTGTCAGAGCATCACTGTGCAAGTCCTTTTGGGGGGACAAAGAGTAGACTGGGAGATAAGGGCAAGGATTAGGATAAGGGAAGCAATGAAACACAAAGGTAAGTTGGGACTTTGGAAGTCAGGCTGAGGAGCTTAGATGTTATCCTTTATATAACTAGAGTTGCTGAAGATTTCAAACCGATATGATAACATGATAAAAGCAGTGTTTTGGAAGATGATTCTGGCAGTTGTGCATTTCAAGATGGGACGGGGAAGGGAATATTAAGAGACAACAAGCAGAGAGATCAATTAAGAGGGTATTGCAATGATCTGGACGTGAAGTGATGAGGCACTGAGCCACAGTGGTGACAGTGGGGATGGAAAAGAAGGGACAGACATCAATGATATCCAGAAGGAAAAGTTGCCTGGGAGGCTAGTAAGGAAAAGGGAAGGGGGAGGGAAAAGAGAGAGTTGGATGTGCTAAGCTTTCTGAGCCTGAATGACACCATGAGAATGAAAAAGAAAGAGCCTACCACCTTTATGCCTTTTGCTCAGAGATGGGCTCCAAGATTGTAAGTCAGGGATGCAGTTTAAGACAGGTATCCCCATTATTCTGGAACCCACTCCCACGCCTTCTCTCACACTAAGCTGCTCCTCTCATAGAAAAACTGAGCTTTCGAAGGCTGGTAACATTGTCAGGAGGCCTTCTCCATGCTAAGTTTCTAACACTTTTCGAACACAGCTTTCTTCTTAAGCATCTATCCGCCATTCTGCATGCCCTATTATAATTACCCTGGGAAAGCTTGCCTCTCCTGGATTAGGTTTGGAGGATGGAATGCATAATGAAATGCCATTTGAAATTGTCAAACTCCTTTGTCTTCTTTTCGGTTTCCTTCTTCTCCCCCTTTGCTCATCGCCTCCTTCTAAACTCCCCACCCCCAATCTTAAAATGCAGACGTGGAAATTCAATGCTGCTGTTTTGCTATCTAGATGATAGAAAGCAAAATGATAAAACACTCTGGTTGTAGCAAGGAACAAACTGCGACCTCATCGAGGGTTCACTGCTCTCCCTGTATTCACCAGCAGCCAAATGGGAAGCTAGCTTTGTTTTGAACACTAGTCTTTAAAGGGAAAACAAATTCAAACAGCTTCATGAAAAATTCTGGCTTTTATGACAACTAATTATCCGGTGTCCAAAACAGACTTAGAATCTCTTAAAAAAAACACACACACAAAACATTTCAAAAAGCAGTCTCATCTCCCAGAAACCATTCACATTGAGAGAAGAACTGAGCTTGCTTGGGGCGTATTCTGGAGTTATCCACAGAAAGCATTACTGACTTTGCCAAGGACGAGTGATCCTCTATCTAATCTCTCTGAAGGAGACTCCACCATCGGTCCAGAAACTAACTAGGGGATCGGGCTAACTCCAACAGCTTTGCATTCAACCAATACATACATACATACATATATATATAATAACATAATATATATGTAATATTACATATATATATATATATATATATATATATATATATATATAAATATTAACTGCTATTCACCTGAGTAGAAAGTCTGGGGTGGGAGTGAAAGGTATAAGGCCTAGATCATGATTCTAAGCATAGGAATGGGATGTGTCAGACCTCTAAGGGGTAGGGATTTTTCTTCCCAGAAAGCTGTTACCAAAAGATGAGATGTTTCTCTGGTATTTTTCAATGCAGCTTTATGGGGAGGTGCTACCCTCTTCTCAGCACATCATTCCCCTGGTTTAAGCAGCCACGATGGCTCCCTATTGTCTCTCACATCCAGTCAGATGAGGAGAGCAATGGCCCCTTGATGAGGTCTGTTTGTTTGTCTCTATAACTAGATTGTTGTATTCCTTTGCTTTCCATCATCACCACATCTGACCTTGTCTCCCTTTATCTTCAGTTACACTCCACTTCCACTCGGGTGGCCTTCCCTTTTCCCTGCATACCTGGGACTCATTTCCTTGCCAATCTGTAACTTCCATCCTTTACTCCAGATTCTGCCCTCTGACGCCAAATGGAACTAATCCAGTCCCTTCTCCAAATGCTAATACTCCAGATACTTGAAGACCACGATCATGTTACCCCCTGAGTCTTCTCTTCTCTAGACTAAATAAACCCTGTTCTGTCCATTGCTTCTCATAGGGTACAGATTCAAGTCCCTTCATCCTCCCAGCCGCCCCCCCCCCCCGTATACTCTTCAGCTTATTACTAACCTTGTTAAACAGTGCTCCAGATGAGTAGACTAGGGCAGAATTCACCTCCGTAATTCTGGAAACTACACCCTGCTTAAATCAGCCCAACTCTGCACTAACTTTTTAGGTGTCCACATCACTCTGCTGATCCATATTGAACTTGCAGTCCACTAAAATTCCCATCTTTTCCAGAACAACTTCTTGTCTATCTCTGCTTCCCCCATCTCATATGAAGTTGATTTTTTGTACCCAAGTACAGGACTTTACTTTTTAGTTTCATCTTATTAGATTCAGCCCAATGTTGCCAAGATTCTTTTTTTTTTTTTAAGCAATCGGGGTTAAGTAACTTGCTCAAGATTACATGGCCAGTTATTTTTGTGTGGGTGCCGAGTATCTGAGGCTGGAACCGATCCCAGGTCTCCCAGACGCTGGGGCCGGAGCTCTTACTCACTGCACCATTTGGCCACCCCCAAGATTCTTTTGAATCTGGACTCTGTCATCCTTTGTGTTAGCTCTCCCCCTTGGCTTTGTGTCATTTGAAAATTTGATGAGCATAACGTCTATGCCTTTAATCAAATCACTGATAAAAATGCTGAGTAGAACAAGACCAAGCATAGATCCCTGGGGCAATCCACAGGAGACCTCCTGCCAAGTTAACATTGAATCATTTACAACTATTCTTTCAGTTCAGTCACCCAACCAGCTCTGAATGCAACTGATTGTATTATCATTTAATCTATATATCTCCATCTTTTCCACAAGAATCATATGAGGTACTTTATCAAAAGCTCCCAGACCTACAGTTTGCAAACTCTTTTCTCTTACCTTTTTAGAAAACTGGAAAATGTACCCTTCTCTGATCCGATGGTACTTTTTCTGTTTTCTATAGTCTTTCAAATATAGTGGCTCAGAAATCTCAGCTAAAGTTTCTTTTAGCACCAGAGGAGGTAATTCAGCTGGTCCTGATGGCCTGAATGCATCAAGAGCAGTCAGGGGGTCTCTTAATAACTCCTGATTTACCTTTGGTATTGACAACCTGGTAGTCATCTTTATTCTATCATGACCAGTAAAAAGGTCTCCTTTTCAGAGAAAACAGAAACAAATAGGAATTGAGCATCTCTGCTAGTCATCATTGTCCCATCCAACCAAGCAAAGGTCTCCTCTCTTCTTTGATTCTCCTTTTTCTCATAATGTAGCTAAAACATCTCCCCCCTTTTATTGTTCTTAGCTTCCCATACCAACCATAGCTCATTCTGAGCTTCAGAAATCCTAACACTATTTTTACAGAACCATGCCATTCTCTTATATTTGTCCTCTGTCACCTGGCCTTGTTTCCATCTTCCGTATATCTATTTTTAAAATCTAAGTTGGTTGATGAGTTCTCTGTGTATCCACATCACTCTCTTCAGACAAGTCCCCCTTTTCATCCTCAATGGAATCATTTTCTCTTTGTGTCTTCAGAAGGCTGACTTCCCCTGAAGCATTTTACTCTATGTAATCCCATCTTTCCACTGAACCTTTTAGAATGTGTGTCAGACTAATGTGCTCAGATTTCCTCTATTTTTCTACTACAAACTCCTTAGGTATAATCATTACTTCTACCAATGGTTCCCATCTTTTCCACCCCAGAAACCTTGTTAGGGAGAATCAAATCCAGAATGTTATCTCCTAATATTGGTTCCTCTATCTTTTGAAGGAAGAAATGATCACTAGGGCAAGCCAGGAAATGACCAGTTCTGTTTTGGCAGAGAGAGAACCCCAGCAGATGTCCGGATAATTGAAGACCCACCCAGGGCCCCCCCCCCCCCCCCCCGCACTACTATATCATGCCTCTGTTCTAGACTTTCGTTCTAGTATGGGGGAGTTTTCCAAACTTCACATCTGTTCCTCTTTTGTCCAAGTGGTCTGTAGCACACTCCAATGAAAAAATCACTTCTGTTTCTCTTTCCCTTGACCTCTGCTCAGATACTCTCCCTCATGCTTTCTCCCTCTGATTCCTGTTTTTCCTCACATTCTTTTTTCCCTGTTTTTTGGAGAGGGGAGGGCAGGGCAATTGGGGTTATAAGTGACTTGCCCAAGGTCACACGGCTACTAAGTTTTAAGTGTCTTGAGGCCAGATTTGAACTCAGGTTCTTCTGTCTCCAGGGCCTGTGCTCTATTCATTATGCCACCTAGCTGCCCCATCCTCACACTCTTAATACATTCCACTCTTCTTCCTTTTACCTACCCTTTTTCTATGCCCACTCACAGTTCAGTCATGGATTTTGTCCCAATTCAAATCCTAGATCCTCTATAAAGTCTTGTTGGACTACTCCATGTAGCAGGGCAGGTTGCCTGAGGTGCAGAGTGTTGGGGCAGAGGTGAGCAGCATATTTGGTACTTATCCTTATACCGTTACAGTTCTGGGCACAGAATAGGTGTTCAATAAATGTTTTAGTTAATTAACTGGTCCACTCACACAAATGTAAACTCACCTCTCTTCTTTCATGTGAGGAAGAAGTGTGGTGTAGGGCACAGAGTCAGAAGACCTGGCTATACCCACATGACTTCCGGCCATACCCCCTGCTTTGATGAGCAGCCCTGAACAAGCCCCTTCAACTGCCTTGGTCTCAGAAATGAGGGAGTTGGGCCAAATGAGCTCTGAGGTTCTTTGCAGCCCTGGTATTCTGTGGTCTTGTTGCTGGCACTGAGACTGTTTTCAAGGCTGCATATGTAGGGACACAGAGGAATAACTCGACCTTATTTAGGCTATGGCATCATATGTGTAAAATTGTCGGAATGAATGACAGTGACTGGTGGTCCAGAACTCAGGACTTTGTCTTCCATTGCTCAGCTTGAACCATTACACTTGTCCTTATATAATCTCTTTCAGAGATATGGCCTCCAAATCTGCAAAGTTGCCAGCCTTTAGGTACCATCATTTCCATTCATTCATTCCAACCTCTCAATAAAAGAGATTCTTCTCCATTAAATTTCTGTTTGCTCCTAATAGGCCTGTCTTTTTAAAAAATGTATCAAACAAACAACAATAATAACACTTATATTGTGCTTTGTGGTTTGCCAAGTGATTTATAAATATTATCTCATATTTTTTTCTTTACAACAACCCTGGAACACCACTCTAAGCACTAGGTGCTGCTATTTTCTCATTTTATAAATGGGAAAACTGGATACAGAGGTTAAGTGACTTGCTCAGGGTCACACAGCTAGGAAGTGTCAGAGACCAAATTTGAATTCAGGTCCAGCCCTCTCCTATATGGTCAATTTCAAGTTGTCAAAGAAGATAGCAGAATGAAATCTGCCTAAAATGTAAGCTTCCTTTTAAAAGAACATTCAGTGACACATCTAACTGTAAGTTCTCTGGTTTTTCAGCCATGTCCTTCTCACCACTGTGAAATACCAAGATATTTCAGTCTGAATTTAAACTCCCCCAAGTCCTGATTCATGTGGTTGTACATGCTGTTGGAATATGAGACATCTACCACTATCCTGGTTCTCAACTTGGATAGGCAATAGTGTCAGGGAAAGAAACAAGGAATTGGATGATATTCGAGATAAGGAATTATTTAGTTTTACAAATAAATGTCTCCCTTATGCCAGGTCGAAATCACTCAAAAAGATTATCCAAAGGGATCTTAACAAGCTAGAACTTTGGGTGAAATCTAATGGTATGGAATTTAATGAGATCAAAGTAAAGGCTTACATTTTAGGTCAAAAATCATCTGCATAAGTATAAAATGGCTAAAAAGCAGTTCATATAAAAACCCCACTAAACCTGTGAGTTTTAGAGGACTGAAGGCTCAATATAGGTCAGTTTTGAAATATACAGCCCTTACCTCTAAGCTGATACAAGCTCAAGCTGAATTATGAGAGGAATAATGAAGGAGGTGGTAGTCCCACTGTGTTCTATCTTGATGAGACTACATTTGGAACATCATGTTCAGTTCTGAGCACTAAATCTTAGGAATAGCACTTCTAAACTGGAGTACTTATAGGGAGGGTGACTATGAAAATGAAAACTTTAAGAACCCCTGCACATAAGGATGGTTTGAAGGAACTGGTGTTGTTTAGTCTGGAGAAGAGAAGACTTTAAGGAGACCATGACAGCTATCTTCATGTATTTGTGGGGCTGTTATATGAAGGAGGAATCTGAATGGTTCTGCTTGGCCCCAGAGGACTGACCAATGTGGAAAAGATGGAGGTTGACAGATTTAGTCTGATGGAAGGAAAACTTGATTGAGCAGACCAAAAGTGGAATGGGCTGCTATGGTTGTGGGCTCTTCATCACTGGAGGTCACTGGTGGGGAATTCTATAGAGGGCATTACTTTTTAGTTATGGTTTGGGGTAGCTGACCTCTGAGTCATATAATTGATAACAATTCTGTGTCAGTGTGAAAGTCACATATATCACAAACCATGTAAACCCCCATTTTATAATGCATCTCTCTCTTTTTTTGGAGGGGGAAGGTAAGGCAATTGGGGTTAAGTGACTTGCCCAAGGTCACACAGTAGGGTTGTCAAATGTCTGAGACTGGATTTGAACTCAGATCCTTCTGACTCCAGGGTCGGTGCTCTATTCACTACACTACCTAGATGCCCCATAATATGACTTTTCATCTCTCTTTGATACATTCTTTTTTTATACTCCTTCCATTCCCTCTTAAAAAAAAAAAACTTCTACCACTAGGCTATTTATTAAAAGTAGCGTAGTCCCTAACTGACTGTAAAGCCTAGCACGAGCAGCTTTCCAGAGGACTGCTGCTGTGAACAGCTTAAAGCTTCTGATTACATAGTATAGTGAACTGTCTATTTATTCAGTAATAAACTAAGACAAAACATTGACAGAAACCAAAGTACAGCATTCACAATGTTATAATATGGCAACTTATCAGTAAAGCAGCCACATAGTTTTCACCAAAGTGGCCACATAGTTTTAAGCAAAAGATATTCAGTAAGAGCTTAACTCAATCATCCTTAAGGAGCAAGACTCCTTAAGGGACACAAAGTACAAAAGTCCAAGTTCTCCACCCCTAGGTCACAGTAAGTCATAGTCTTCTCAGTCAGCATTAAATACTCAAGAAGAGGTCTTTTCATCTTGACTCAAGGCTGGTCCTCAGATTCCATGGTTCCTCTTCCATGGTCCCAGCTCCTGCCCAAATCTACCCAACTGTCACCTGGACTCAAAGGGAGGCAGCTCTCAGCTCCTTGTCTAGCTCCTTGTTCAGTTCCTTGTCCAGCACCTGTTCCATGTTGAAGCTCACAGTGTCTAGTACACCTCAAGTCCTTCACAATTCCTGTTTCTGGGAAGACAAAGCTTAAGAGAGCCACAATAATATCCATAAACATTGCCAGCATCATCATCAATTCACTATCTACCTGCGGAATCAACAGAGACCCACAAACAAGGTTCAAGAAGTTAACACAAATCATCAACATAGAAATCAACATGGACCCACAAACAAGGTCTGAGAGGTCAGCACAAATCATCAGGGAAGTCCCAGGACCTCCAAAACCCTCCTCCAGGACTTCTGTAAACAGACAACCAGAAAATCCTCTTCCAGGCCTTCCAGTAAGGTCCCAGGGCTTCTGTACAAAGTATCACAACCAAAAATCATCACAGACAGAGCAGACAAACAGAGTACTGGAATACCACAAGTTTTCTACTTCTTGACTTTGCCACCACAAGAGTTCTCTTCTCAGTTCTTCTACCACAAGTTCTGTTCTCTCCAAGCTTGGACTTCTCCATATATATATGGTCATTAGCGCCTCCCCTTCCTGCTGCATCAGCAACAGGAATTCACAAGTTCTAGGGTTCACAAGTTCTGTTTCTCAACAAAGACTTGATATAATCATGGGCAAGGCTCAAAAGAAACTTGAACTGAAACATAAACAAGTTTATGTCAACTAAATAGCTGAAACAAGGCATTAAGTATTTCTTTGATTGCTATTACACTGACCAAAGCCCTAAATTTTGTGGGGCAGTGATTCAGGGAAGCGGAAGATAGTGCCAGAAAACACCTGAGGTTTATATTTATATGGTCAGCCTGAATTTCCTCCCATCACAAGGGCAGAGTGATGGGCCTGTGCTTTCCCCCTTCCCTTGCATCACTGCTTTCTACTCCCCCATCACCTATAGCCCTCCATGACCTACCTTTTCTGACCCTTCATACCCTGTCAAGGTGGCCCTTGATAGTCATTTTAACTTGGTCTCATATAGATGATTAAGTTCATATGGGGACAGTATAAAGGGAGAAAACAGTTTAGAGAAAAATTTACCCTAGACCCATTTCATCTTAGGGAAGTCCTAAAAACACAATTTGGAAAAGCACTATGAGATGCTCAAATAAAATAAACTCTGTAAGTAAAGACATTCAATTCAATTGAACAATTCAACAACTATTTATTAAACACCTGACATTGTGCTAGGCTTTAGGAATATAAGACAGAAATAAAATAGCCCCCTGCCCTCAAGAAACTTGCCTTCTACTAGGTGATTATAACATGTATATAGATATTTAAGGCAATGCAAGGCAATTTAGGAGGGAAGGAATACTAAGAATTGTTTTTATGGAGGAGGTTGTACCTAAGATGATCTGTGAAGGAAGATAAAGATTCTGACAGGAGGTGGTGAGGAGGGGGCGGGCTCTAGGCATGGAAGATGGCTTGCATGAATGTACACAGGTAGAAGATGCAATGTTGAGCTTGCATTAATACTTCTAGTAAACACCAAATGGTGAATAACATTCCAGTGCTGCATGGGAAGGTGGGGCTCCAGAGTCAGAGGCCAAGGGGGCTTCCACATGGCCTTGGCAGTGGGAACTGATGTCAAGGTCAAGGTTGGGCTGTTGTTGAACCCAGAGCCATGGCTGCAAGACCTGGTGAGGAAAGGCCAAAGACAGGGAGTAGGTTCCTGTCACTAAGTTGGGTAGGATAGTCAAGAACATGAAGATCAAGTCCTTGGAGGAGATCTATCTTTTGTCCCTTCCTATCAAGGATTCTGAGATTATAGATTTTTTTTTCCTGGGGCCCTTATTGAAGAATGAGATTCTGAAGATCATGCCTGTTTAGAAACAGACTAGAGCTGGACAATTTACCACTTTTTTTTTGTTTGTTTTCTGGAGGGGGGAAGGCTAGGCAATTGGGGTTAAATGACTTGCCCAAGGTCACACGGCTAGTAAGTGTTAAGTGTCTGAGGTCAGATTTGAACTCAGGTCCTCATGACTCCAGGGCTGGTGCTCTATTCACTGCGCCACCTAGCCACCCCAATTTGCCACTTTCAAGGCTTTTGTGGCCACTGGCAACTACAATGGCTATGATGGTCAGGGTGTCAAGTGCTCTAAGGAAGTGGTCATGGCTATTTGTGGTGTTATCATTCTGGCCAAGCTGCGCTTCTTTCTTGTGAGACATGGCTACTGGAGCAACAAGAATGGCAAGCCTCCCACTGTGCCCTGCAATGTCACTAGACAATGTGGACCAGTTCTGGTGCCCCTAGAGGCACTGGTGTTGTCTTAGCTCCTGTGCCTAAGAAGCTTCCGATGATGGCTGGAATTGATGACTGCTACATCATACTAGCTGTTGTACTGCCACTCTGGGCAACTTGGCTAAAGTTACCTTCGATGCCATCTCCAAAACATACAGCAGCCTAGCTCCAGACCTGTGGGAGGAGACTTTGTTCATCAAGTCTCCCTATCAAGAATCTCCCAACCACGGCAAATCTTGTAAACCATGGTACATTTTATAAAGACTCACACTAGTACATCTGTTCAGAGGGCCCAGGCAGCTGTGGTGGCCACCACATAGATGTTTTGTTTTGTTAGTTTGTTTTATAAACAAAGAATAAATTGAAGAATGCTTGCTAAGAAAAAAAAAAAGAGTTTGTCTAAAAGCAAATAGTTCAGTTTGGCTAAAATATATAGTATGTAAAAAGGAGGAAAGGCATCATAATTATATAAGGAAAAAAGGAATATAAATAAATGTAAAAAGGAATCATAATTATATAAGGGCCTCAAATGCTAGGTTAAATGGGTTTGTATCCTAGAGGTAAAAGAGAGCCAGTGAAGGTTTGTTTACATTTAGGAAATAACATGGTCAGACCTGAGCTTCATAAAGTCAGTGAACATTTATTAAGTGCCTACTGTGTGCCGAGCACTGCACTGGGGACACAGAAGCAAATACATAGTTCCTGTCTTCTAGGAGCTCCCATTCTCTCTCCCAGGGAGAGAGAAACTAGCTGGGGGAGGGAGGGAGCAGGAAAGGCCTCCTGCAGAATATGGGTTTTGAACTGAGTTTTGAAGGAATCCAGGAGGCAGAGGTAAGGAAGAGAGCATTAAGTATATGGGGATAGTCAATGAAAAGGCAGTTCGGGAGGGGGGGGGGGGGGTGGGGGGGGGGAGAGGGGGGGGGGGGGGGGGGGGGGGGGGGGGGGGTGTTATGTGGAAGATAGATTGGAGACAGGAGGACTGGAAGCAGGGAGACAAATCAGGGGGCTGGTGAAATGGTCTGTGCTAGAGATAATGAGGGCCTAAACTATGATGCTGGCAGCAAGTGAAGACAAGGAGATGGATGAAAGAGATGTGGAGCTACAATCACAACCACAAGTGTTGGCAAGTAATGTGTGTATGGGGTGCGAGGGTTAGGGAATAGTCTGAGATGAATTTAAGGTTACAGACCTACATGGTCATGAGGACGGCTGTATTCTTTTTTTTTTTCAAAGCAATTGGAGTTATTAAGTAACTTGCTCAAGGTTACACGGCCAGTTATTTTTGTGTGGGTTCTGAGTATCTGAGGCCGGAACCAATCCCAGGTCTCCTGACTCTGGGGCCGGTGCTCTTACTCACTGCGCCCCTGGCTGCCCCAGACGGCTGTATTCTTAATAAAACAAGGAAAGTTTAGAAGAAGGTTGGGTTTGAGTAGGGAAATGATGAATTATGTTTTGGACATGTTGAGGTTGAAATGCTAATGAGATACCCATGTGAAAGGGTCCTTCAGGTAGGGAGTGGGGCTGGAGTTTGGGAGAGAAATTAGGGAGAAAGAATAGACAGATTTGGGAGTCATCTATATGGAGATAAAGTCAACAAGGATTTGTTAAGCAACTTACTATGTGTACTAAGTTCTGGGCATACAAAGAAAGGCAAAAAAAGTCCCTGTCCTTGAGGACTCACAACCTAATGGGGGAAATAACATGCAGACAGCTATGTACAAACAAGATACATGTATGTATGTATGTACTGGAGGTGATTTTAGAGGGAAAACACAAGAGATTAAGGAGGCCTGGGAAAGGCTTCCTACTGAAAGTGGAATTTTAGCTGAGATTTCAAGCAAGCCAAGGGAGCAAGGAGGCAGAGGTAAGGAGGGAAAGAATTCCCGACATGAAAGACAGTCAGTTAAAGTGTATGGAGTTGGGAGATGGAGTGTCTGGAGTAAGGAACAAGAAAGAGGCCAATGTCACTGGGTTAAAGAGTACATGAAGAGGATGAACAAATCATGAAATTGAAAGGTGAGAGGAGGGCTAGCTTATGAAGGGTTTTCAAAGCCAAGTAAAGGAGATGATAATTGAACCCATGAAAGCTGGTGAGGTCACCAAGGGAGAAGGGAACCAAGGAGAGAGTCTTCAGGGACATTCATGCTTTGGACCTGGTGAGAAGTATCTGGATAGACAGGAAGATATCCAGGAGAGAACAGTGTCCCTAAAGCCTAGGGGAAGAGTAAGTTTCTAGAAGGGAGGGGTGGCTAAGCATTATGGGGACTATGAAAAGGCCATTTTCACAGCTGAGCTCATTTATAACCTTTAAGAGCAGTTTTGGTGGAGTGGTGGAGACAGATGCCTAGCTGTGAGGGGCTGAGAAGCAGGCCAGAACAAGGCAGAGACCATGAATGGAAGATATCAGGGAATGGCCTAAGGGATGTCAGATTCAAGTTAAGGCTTTTTCACTTTTGCTTTTTTTTTGGGGGGGGGGTAGGGCAATTGGGGTTAACTGACTTGCCCAAGTCACACGGCTAGTTAGTGTTAAGTGTCTGAGGCCGGATTTGAACTCAGGTCCTCCTGAGCCCTGGCCCATGCTCTATTCACTACACCATCTAGCAGTCCCACTTTTACTTTTTTTTTTTTTAAGGATGAAGGAAGGAATATTTGTAGGCAGCAGGGAAGGAACCAATGGATGGGGAATGACTGAAGATGAGAGAAAGGAATAATTGATGACCAAGCCCTAGAGGAAGGCAGGAGGGACAGGGTGAAGGAACAAGCAGAAAGGTTAATAACAGTAGTTAACATTCCCATAGCACTTTAAAGTTTATAAGAATATTAAACTGTATTATCTCATTTGAGATACTACCTTGTAAGGTAAGTGCTATTATGATTCCCATTTTACAGATGAGAAAACAGAGGCTGAGAGAGGTTCCATGACCTGCCCAGATCACAAGACATTGTATGTGAGGAAGGTCTTCTGAATCTGAGTCTAGCATTCTGTCTACCTACATTGCCTGGTTGAGACTGGTACGGATGCAGGTAAGGATGCAGAGGGGTTCTCAGGAGTAGAAAGGAGCCCATGGAGAAGCTCACAATCGATGGCTTCAGTTTTCTGGGTAAAGCACGCAGTGAGAGTGACAGTGTTGAGTGGGATGTGAAGAGGGGGGAGGTTTAGATCAGCTGCTGTGGGAGTTGTGATAAAGCATCAATCAAGGAAGAGTGAGTGAGGGTCCGGCTGAGCTTAGATAACACGACTGTTATCTGCAAGGAGGTTCAGCGAGCACAACTGCGTGACTTCCTCCCGGAATGTTCAGCAGCCCAGGAATAGGAGTGGAGAAAGCAGATGGTGGTGGTGACGCAAGGCTGACGATGTGAAGGCAGGATGTGAACAACACAAAGACAAGGGCTAAGTGATTGTGAGAAGTTCTCAAGAATGAGACTCCAACCAAACGAGGGAAGACCATTCCAATGAAAAGGAAAAGGAAGGGGCATCTAAAGAGATTGACACCAGTGCACAGATAACTTCAAAACTTTTTTTTTTTTAAGACATACACAGAGATAGGAAGTGAGCACAGCTCAGTTCAGTAAGGACAGGAGCATGAAAGCTCTGAGTAACCTAAGGAAAGGAAAGCCAATGCAAGGACAGCTAAAGATAACACACAGCTCTCTTGGGGAAAATAAGACTTTGGCTTCTGTTCAGTCATTTTCAGTTATGTCCGACTCTTCGTGACCCCATTTGGGGTTTTCTTGGCAAAGAGACTGAAGTGGTGTGCCACTTCCTTCTCCAAAGACTGGCCACCTTGGAGAAAAGTGGATGATCACCAATAACAACAAAAACCAGCTGCTTGGAAGTAAATGGCACAATGACAATGATTAGTAGAGAGAAAGTAATGCTGCCCAACTCTTATTTCATGCTGTTTTCCTCTACCAGAGATGATTGTTGGAGTTGAAAGACAACAAAAATGCAGAATAGGGAGTAGGTCCACAAGATAAGTAGGCAGATGGTAAGAGAGCTGCCCTTCATGAATTCAAGTAACTTGGCCCAGATGAGCTATACCCTAGGATACTGAAAGAAACACAACTACTGTCAGTGATCTGCAAAATATCATGGAAAATGAGAGAGGAACCAAAGGACTAAAGGAGGACAAATATTTTGATTTGTCAAATAACAGAAATTAGTGGAGTCTTTAAATAGTTATAGGCTAGTGAGCTTGATTCTGATTCTTTATTGTAGAAAACAATTTTTAGGACTGGTTAGGTGGCGCAGTGAATACAGCACTGGCCCTGGAGTTAGGAGGACATGAATTCAAATTAGGCCTCAGACATTTGACACACTTACTAGGCGTGTGACTTTGGGCAAGTCACTTAACCCCAACTACCCTCCAAAAAAAGAGCAAAAAAACAAACAAAAAATCCCCCAATTTTTATTTTTCCAATTACACATAAAAACAATTTTCAAAATTCATTCAAGATGGCGAACAGTCTGACATTTTACACATGGGCAATAACGTAAAAGATATTTCTACATTAGACATGTTGTGAAAGAAGAAAATAGAACAAAAGGGGAAAAAAAACACCCCAAAAAAGTAAAAATAGCCTGCTTAGATCCTCATTCAGTTTCAATCAGTTCTCTCTCTGGATGTGGATAGCACTTTCCATCATGAGTCTTTTGGAATCATCTTGGATCACTGTACTGCTGAGAAGACCTAAGTCAATCATAGTTGATCATCACACAGTATTACTGTTACCATGTATAACATTCAGTGGATTGCAAGGTCAATGTGAATCAATAGTATGACTCGGTAGCCGAAAAAGGTCATGAATCCTTAGACTATATCAATCAGTTTTTATATAGGATAGGGAGATGATGGTCTTGGCGTGGCTTTCACAGGCCACAGATGATAAGAAATCAGGAAAAAGGGCCTCCAGATTATTCAGTCAAGAGAAAACTGAGGGGGGGGGGAAAGAAAAATGCCATTTGTAAGATTGTCATTAGGATAAGGGATAGGACTTCTTGCCCCCTGGGGTGTGGAATTAGGCAGTATTGGTAGAAATTGAAAGAGGCAGATTTATATTTGATATAAAAATGATCAGTGCTCCTTAAAAGTGGAATCAGAGGGGGCAGAGTCAAGATGGCAGAGCAGAAACAGGACTTCCACAGGACTCCAGCTTCCACCTCCCCCAATTCAGGTAAAAGGGGACTCTGAACAAACTTTGGAGCTACAAAACCCACAAAATGACACAAAGAAGCTAACTCCTGCTGAGGACAGCACAGCAGGAATTGGCCAGCATGGCGCTCTGGGTGCTGAGCCCAGCCCTACCCGAGGTTTTAGCCCCAGGGCGGGCCTGACCAACCACCTACTGGAGGGACTCCAGATCACCAGCAGCTGTGGCCGTTTCCAGAATTATCAACACATAGATGCTAAGGACAAAGTGAGAGGTCAGTGTAGTGTGGACTTTGGGATCCAGTTGTTGGGAGTGCGTCGGCCTCTTCCCCCGGGGTGAGAAGCCACAGCCTTGCAGCCACCCCATGTGGCAGCTTCAGCTCTGCAGAGTGTAGGGGGACCAAGCAACAAGTCTGAGGGGTAATCGCTCTTGCTTTAACCTGCTTGGATCTGGATTGTGGTCTAGGGTGGAGGTCCTGGGGTATGTGACCAGCTTGCCAGAGTGTGTGGAGGCTTCAAAGAGGGCACCCAACTAATACCTTTGGCAGCTGAGAAAACCCCAGTGTTTGGTACAAAGCTCCCCTGTCTGGTAGCAGAGTCCTACTGTGGCAAAAAGCCCAAAAGTCAAGTAATTGAGTGGCAAAATGAGCAGACAAAGGAAACAAATCAAGCAAAGCAATCCAACATTAGACTCCTATTTTGGGGACAAAAAGGATCAAAGCAAGGAACAAGAGGAAGACAGTGAAGACAGAACTCCTGCACCAAAAGCTTCCAAGAAAAACACGAGCTGGCTACAGGCCATAGAGGATCTTAAGAAGCAGATAAGAGAAGTGGAGGAAAAATTGGGAAGAGAAATTAGAATGATGCAAAAAAAATTACAAAATGAGAGTCAACAGCCTGACTGAGGAAAATAACACCTTAAAAAACAGACTAACTCAAACGACAAGAGGCTTAAAAAGGCAATGAGGAGAAGGATGCCTTAAAAATCCGAATTTGCCAGATGGAAAAAGAATCTCAAAAGCTCACTGAAGAGAATCATTCCTTCAGAATTAGATTGGAGTAAATGGAAGCTAGTGACTTTATGAGAAATCAAGATGCTGTTAAACAGATCCAAACAAATGAAAGAATAGAAGGCAATGTGAAATATCTCATTGGAAAAACCACTGACCTAGAAAATAGATCCAGGAGAGATAATTTAAAAAGTCTTGGACTACCTGAAAGCTGTGATCAAAGAAAGAACCTAGAAATCATCCTCCAAGAAATTCTCAAGGAAAACTACCCTCATGTTTTAAAACCAGAGGGCGAAATAGAGGTTGAAAGGATCTACCAATCACCTCCTGAAAAAGATCCCAAAAAGAAAACTCCTAGCAATATTATAGCCAGGTTCTGGGATTCCCAGTTCAAGGAGAGAATATTATGAGCAGCCAGGAGAAACAATTTGAATATTGTGGAAACACAATCAGGATAACACAGGATCTGGCAGCTTCTACACTAAGGGATCAAAGGGCTTGGAATATGATATTCCGGAGGGCAAAGGAGCTTGGATTAAAACCAAGAATCACCCACCCAGCAAAACTGAGTATCATGTTTCAGGGGAAAATATGGTCATTCCATGGAACAGAGGACTTTCAAGCATTCTTGATGAAAAAGCCAGAGTTGAATAGAAAATTTGACATTCAGATACAAGAAGCAAGAGAAGCTTGAGAAGGTAAACAGGGAAAAGAAATCATAAGGAAATTATGAAAGTTGAACTATTTATATTCCTACATTGAAAAACGATAATTGTAACTGATGAAACTTTTTTCAGTATGAAAATAATTGAAGGGAATAGAAATATATATGAGGGTATATGGGAATATGAATACATATGTGAATGTGTGTATATATGTTTACAGGTATACCTAGAGGGCACAGGACCAATTTAATAGGAAGGGATGATACTTAAAAGGTGAAATTAAGAGGTGAGAGAGGAATATAATGAGAGGAGAAGGGGAGAGACAGAATGGGGTAAACTATCTCATATAGAAGAGGCAAGGGGAAATGGTTACAATGGAGGGGAAGATCAGGAAGGCAAAAAGGCAAAACCTTATTCTCGTTGAATTTAGCTCAGGGAGGGAATGACACACACTAAGTAGGGTATCTCACCTACAAGAGAGTAGGGGAAGGGGATGAGAGAGGGGATGATGGAAGGGATGGCAGGCTGGGGGGGAGGGAAATTGGGAGCACCCACTTTTGAAAAGGGACAGGATCAAAGTAGAGAATAGAACAAGTGGGAGGTGGGATAGGAGAGAGGGAAATATAGTCAGTCTTTTACAATATATCTACTATGGTAATGTTTTGCATAGTTACACATGTACAACCTATACTGAACTGCTTATCTTCCCCGTAAGGGTGGGTGACAAGGGAGGAAGGGAATGAATCTGGAATTCATAGTTTTAAAATCAAATGTTTAAAAATATATAAATACAATTATTAATACTATTTTACATGTAATTGGGAAATAAGATATGTAGGCATTGGGGCATAGAGATCCACCATGCCCTACTGGAAAAGTAGAAGGGGGTATGGTAGAAGATATGGGAGAGAGCAGATTGGAGGAGGGGATATCCTGTGGGACTGCTATTTTGGGGTGGTGGGTAGGGGGAAAATGGGGGGAAAATTTGTAATTCAAAATCTGGTGGAAATGAATGATGTAAACCAGAAGTTAATAAAGCATTTGAAAAAAAAAAAGTGGAATCAGCTGCTTTGGGAGTTAAGGGTTCCCATCCCTAGAGATCTTCAAGAATAGATTGGATGGGGTAAGTAAGTAATGACGTGGATAGAGTACTGATCCTGTAGTCAGGACCTCAGTTCAAATCCAGCCTCAGACACTTGACAGTAGTGGTGTGACCTTGGGCAAATCATTTAACCCTGATTGTGTGCCCCCCCCCCAAAAAAAAAGAATGGATGAAGATTTGTTGGGTTTGTTAAGGAAGGGATTCTTATTCAGATACAAATTAGACTAGACAGCCTTGGGGGTCTCTTCCAATTCTGAGATTCTACAATTCAAGTTGGAGGATAGTACAGAGCTGAATTGTATAACTACAGAATCAAGAATATAACAGGACAAAAATGTTACTTGCATGTAGGCCCTGGTTGCTGCTAATTAATTTTACTTTTCCAAATTTAATTTCTTTGGGGGAACAAAGCGTCGACTAATAAAATCAACTACCAAAATACCAACTGTCTTGAAGTTTAGTTTCTCTTGCAAATACAGCTATAGAGAAGGAGAATGATTGTGGGCACTTTAACATTTTTTCTTAATGAGTTCTGAATCAACTGGAGTCTAGAGAATGTTCTCCTTGCAGCAAATGAAGCCAGCTGTCCACTGAATGTATGTACCTAAGAGGGGACATG
Organism: Petaurus breviceps papuanus; assembly: GCF_028583685.1. Lineage (NCBI taxonomy): Eukaryota > Metazoa > Chordata > Mammalia > Diprotodontia > Petauridae > Petaurus > Petaurus breviceps. The sequence goes on along the minus strand of NW_027187344.1, from coordinate 6,556,969 downwards.
TGTAGAAGCTGCAGATGTGAAAGGCATCTGGCCTCTTGAATGGGGCAGTGTTATGGGAATGGGAAACCGAAGATCTTCCCTGCCCCTAGGCCCTTTGATAGGCTCAAGTGGCTCTGAGAACCTTCCCTGATTTGAGAATACACTCTGTCCCCTAATGGGTTGAATATGGTCACCTGGAGCCTGTGGCTTGTTCTTCAGGAATACCAACACCTTGTTACTTTGTGATTGGGCAGTGGGTCAAGAAGGTTGTGATGGTCTCTGGCCCTATATATACCCTGATGTGAGGTTTTGCTGTGAGGCTCACTCTGGGAAGAGTTGTGTGATTTGGCCAGATGAGACCCTGGGCCCCAGCTTTGAAAACCCAGATGTTGGCACTACCTCTCTGGTAACTGACTAGGTATGGATGTAATGGTCAGACAGTGGGAAGCCCTGTCTGCTGATCTGTTTCTCTGTCTGCTTTTAACTTCTGTTTGTATTCTCTGAAGTTCAGGGTGTTGACTTTTTCCCCTGAACTAGGTGAATGATATATGTTTGATTAAAGTAAGATTGTTAACCCATTTTGAGTTGCTTTCCTTTAGAAAAGCAGATCTAAGAACCTGTGCTAGCAGCCATCCTGGGTATGCTAGAGTGCTTGCTGCTACAGGCAGTTTCAGGATAATAAAGAGAAAAGGGCAGGATCCAGGCACTTGGTACACATGTGATCTGAGAGGGACTAGCCCTTCCTTCCCTTTCCCATCTCCCAAGTCAGAATGAGACACCTGCTTACAAATACTTTCAGATATGAGCCCCAAGTTAGAAGCTGGCCAGAACGACCTTTTGGAATGGGGGGTATTCAAAAGGAAACATTTTACAGATGGAGAAACAGATATACAGGGGAAGAAGGATTCTTCTAAGGTCACCCAGCAAACTAGTGATCCCACAGGGACTAGATGCCAGATGTTTGGACTCCTGGTTCATGCTGTTTTCCTCTGTGCTGCCCTACTTCATTGAGATGGGTGAATCCAGGCAGGCAGCAGGCTGCAGTGACCCTGATACTATCCATAACAGCTTGGCTTCTGGCTCTTAGAGAACCTGTGTGGGATTCACTCTTCTTTTTCTTAGCTTTGCAGTGTTCTCTGCTTGTCTCCTCCGTGGCCACAGAGCATTTGAATCCATTTCACACAGCACCCCCTGCACTCCACTCTACTAAGGCCCTGAAGGCCTTTGGTTGAATTCCTGTTTCATCTTTCATGCCGATTTTCTTTCCCCAGAGCTAGTGCCTGTGGAGAGGTTAATCCCTGTGGCTGGGAGAGTACCCAGAAGAACTTCCCCTTCATCTCTCCACCTTAGGAGAATTCATGGAATGTTAAAGCTGCAAGAGATCTCAGAGATTCTCATCTAACCCTATCTCACTTTCCCGAAGGGGAAACTAAGGTTCAGGGGAGAAGGACTTCCTAAGATCACACAGAGGGTTAATAAGATAGCTGGGACTAGAACCCTGGTCTGTCTTGAACGTCAGGCCTGCTCTTTTGACTGTTTCACAGTTCCTCTCTTGGATTTCCCCTTAAACAACACTGCCTGAGGGACTTTCATGATCCTGAGAGCTGAGCCAAGACTGGTCTTAGCACAGATTGATCCAGTAACTACTTATGGGACACAGCTTTAGGAGAACCTCCAGTATTTCTCCTACTGGTATGTCATCGTGCATGAATCTCACCCTTTCTCCCAAAAGTTAGCTTTTTGAAAATTGGTGGCTAAAATGGAGGGGACAATTCATTAAACTATTATTAGACATTCACAGTTTTGATCTGATGAGTTTATCAGTCAAATTCCTTAGCAGAATCAGAAGGACTGGGACAAAGAAAAATAGGTTTGGGCTTGCATAAAATTATTTCATCATGGTGAGATGCCTGAGTTGGGGAACCAGAGAGCATTAAGATATTAGGGCTCTGGACATATTAGGAGTGTGAATGTAATACAGAAGGGCGGAGGAAGGAAGAGAGAGGCCAATCATCCTTCTCTCAGCCAGGCCTCCATCAAAGGGCCATGTATTGTGTCCCTGAATAATTAAGGTCTTCATGTAGATGTGAAACAGAAAAGGGAGAAGACTGTCTTCATGGTTAATAGGTGGAAGTTTCGGGAAAACACTTTAGCTCAATACAAGGAACTCTGTGTGTGTGTGTGTGCACGTGCACTTGCACTATGCTGTTAAGGAGATTCTTGCATTAGGTAATGCTTAAAAGTCTATAATACAGTAACTGTCCCCAACCTCTTAGTAATGGAATGAAGACTAATAGTCAAGAATGTATACAGACTTGCCCCTACTTCAAAAACAAATAGTTGATATTGGGGAAGAAAATTTTCATCTTCAAAACAGACATAATAGTCAACTGATTCACTATTTCTAAGTCAATCAACCAAAAATCATTTATTGAACACATATAATAGGCAAAGTGCTAGCCAGTGTTGTGGATGACACAAAAAGTATAAGGCATAATTCCTGTCTACAAAGAGTTTACAGATAGGCTGGGGAGATAGGACAGACAGCAAGTACACAGCCCTACAAATCCCGGAGTAGGCTTTGACTCTTCCCTCTCTTTCATCCTACACATTCACCTGATGGACAAGTTCTGTTGTTTTCACACCAGGGATATTGCATACATGCCATACTTCCTCTACATTCTAATGGCAGCCATGCTCCCATTCAGGTTCTTATCTCATCTTCTTTCTTTTAACAGCCTGCTAAGTGATCTTCTTGTCTCTGGTTTATCCCCTCTCTGATCCATCATCTAGATTGATGCCTGTGTGATTTTGGACCAAGCAGAATAAAGAGGCTCTTGCCATCATTCGTCTTCCCCCCACTGCAAACTCGGCCACCAGCCAGGCCTAGCTTTTGCCTAACCAGGCCTCTGTACCACTTCAGAGTCATCGCTTCACCGCACTATCTAGCCTGGCTATTGCTCTCATTTTTGTTATACTGCAACCCTAGACTCTATCCCTTGGTTCTCTGATCCTTACAGATCAACTTTTGCCTTATCTTCGCTTCCATCTCCACTTGGCAACAAGAGTTGCATAGAGACAGTATTCAGCTTAATAAAAGCTGAATTACCCTGTTTAAAAGGGGGAATGGGCTGTCTTGGGGGAAATGGGTCCCAACTTACAGTAGGTTTCCAACTGGAGGCTGGATAACCACTAAATGATAGTATGGATGAGTTCTTAGGTATGAGTTGAACTGGATGGTCTGAAATCTCATGTTAATACACTTAATGCACAGCTATCATTATTCTATCCTTATGCTTTCAACAGCTGCCCACTGCCTAATGGGAATTAAAAACACAAAAACCCACTTGACTAGCACTGAAAGACCTGTATGATACGGCCCCAAATGTATCTTTCTAATCTTATCTCAGACTTTTCTTCTTTAGGTAGTCTACTTACCAACCAAACCATGTCGTCATCCTATTCTTTCCCATCTCTGTTCTGCTCACACCTTCCTGCAGACCTGGAACAAACTCCAGACTTTCCCTTCCCTCCCCCAACTATTTCCATCCCTTGAAGTTTCTCCTTTCCTTCAAAGCCGACCTCTGATACCAGTTCCTCCATGAGCCCTCCACTGACAGCTCTTCTCCTCCTCTCAAGACAAATGGAAGAGGTTTTTTCCTTCTCAGTGTTCTCCTACTCCTTTGCCTGGACCCCTGCTTTGTATATATATTTCTTTCCCCTGTGCCAGGGCATTTGCCCTTCTTCCTTTTCCCCAACCCCTCCCAAATAGAGTGTAAGGTCCTAGTGAATAGGGCTTGGGTCATGTTTATTTTTATATCGTCAGTGCTGAGCACAGGGTCTCATACACAATATACTCTTAATATATGGTTCAAATACTTTGCCATATACATAATTTTTCTTTCTGTCATTAACCTCCAGAGGGCACACATGGGTGCTGCCTCAGTCAAAATGAGACCTGTAAAAGCCCTTAGTTTTAAAAGGCCAAGGTCTTCTACCATATCTGTGGCCATCTCCAGTTCTCCTGATGTGTATCTGGCCACTGGACCCAGATGGCTCTGGAAGAGAAAGCGAGGCTGGTGACTTTGCACAGCCTTCCCTCACTTAAATCCAATTCACTTGCATGTCATGGCATCACCTCCCTGATTTCATGGTCCTCTTTGAGAATGAAGGACAAACAACCTTGTGGAGATATATGTCCAGAAGTTCTACGGCTGGGTCAGAATGTGAATAGTTTAGTGATTTTTCTCACATGATTCCAAATTGTTTTCCAAAATGGTTAAACTTATACATAGCTCCACCAGTAGTACATTATTGATTATGTCTTTCTAAAGTCTCTGTTGTTCCTATGTCATCATTTTTGCCTTTTTTTTTTTTTTTGGTTTGCGGTAAAATCCAAATTGTTTTTTAATTGGTATTTTTCTTATAATTTAAATAAATAAAATTAATTATTTAAAGTTAATTTAAATTAAAAATTAATATCATTTAAAATTAAATAAATTTAAATATGGTTGTTGGTCATATGCATTTCTTCTCCTGAAAGCTGCTTATTCACATGCTTTGACAATTTTCCTATCAGAGGAATACAGATCTGGGCCCATGCCTTAATATATTTTGGAAGCCAAGTTTTTAACAGAGATATATGACACATGCCTTTCCTACTCAATCCCTCTTCTATACTCAACTTGTATTTTGTTTGTGCAAAAGCTTTACAATTTCATGGCATTAAAATTGTCTGTTTTATCTTTTGTGATCACTTTTGTTCCTTGTTTGGTTGATTTCTCTCCCTAGTTAATAGCTGTGAAATGTATCTCCTTTCATTCTCTTCTAATTTTGTATGTGTGTGTGATGCAAACTTTTATCTAGGTTTGGTATACATTTGGGGCTTATAAGATATATAATGTTTATCTGCATCTATTTTCTACCAAATTGCTTTCTAGTTTTCCAAAATGCTTTCATTGAATAAGCTATCCTACCCCTGCCAGTTTATATTGCTGAGCTTATCAAACACTTGATCTATTGTGTTCAATTGCTTCTGACCCTTGCTTTTCCTGTCTGTTCTATTGATTTACTTTTCTATTTAAAAAAAAGACACCAGCAGTACCAAATAATTTTAGTTATTACTGTTTTGTAATATAGTTTGAGATCTGGTAGTGCCATGCTCCCTTCATTTCTATTTTTTTTCACCCAGAATTTCCCTTTTATGTAGTAGAACTCTTCCTCCTTCATATGAATTTTATTACTTTTTAACCCGGCTATATATAGTTCCTATAGAGTAATTCTTTAGTAATTTGACTGGCATGGTACGAAATGTGTAAGTGGTGTTGTGGTTGTTTTTCAGCTGTCTCCTACTTTTCATGATACCATGTGGGGTTTTCTTGGCAAAGATACTGGTGTGGTTTACCATTATCTTCTCTAATTCATTTTACAGATGAGGAAACTATGGCATGCAAGGTTAAGTGACTTGCCCATGGTCACACAGCTAGGAAGTATCTGAGGCTGGATTTGAAATCAGATCTGCCTGACTCCAGGCCTGGTGCTCTAGTCACTGTACCACCTGGCTGTAATATTGTCCTTTTTATAAATGCATGAACTCAGGCATGAACAATTATTATCTCTCTAATTATTATCTTTTTTTCCCAAGAAAGTGTATTTGTAGTAGTGTTTATGTATGTCTTGAGTGTGTTTTGGTAGGATAATTGACAAATACATACATTTTGTAATTACTTCTTTTTCTACAACTTTCTCTTGCTTTTGTAAATGCTGTAAAGAAAACTTAGGATTTCTGTGGATTTATTTCATATCCCACTGCTTTCCTGAAGCAGTTAGCCATCTTGGTTAGTTTTTTCATTGATCTATTTTTTTACACATGTGGAAAATGAGACCCCCAAAAGGTGACTGGCCCAAATTCACCCAAGTAAGAAATGGGAAAACCAGCATTTTTAAACCCTGGTCTTCTGACTCTTCAAACCCAGTGCCCTTTCCACTAGAAGCATGACTTTTTACCCCCCTTTATGGCAATAATGGGGAGCTACTGAAGGATTTTTAGCAAGGAGATATTAAGATCAATGATGCATTTTAGCAAGAAGAATCTGTTGGCATTGTGAAGATGGATTATAGCAGGGACAGAGCAGTTAATATTCTCTGTATCACTATTATTGTCTATGTGCTAGCAATGTTTTATCTGCCATGCAGTGCACTAAGAGAGATAGAGTATGAGCACTGCATCTATTGGGTACTATGACATAACCAGTTTCCTGGCAGTTCTTATCAAAGAGGGAGTCCTTCTTCCAGTAATTTTTGTTCTTGGGTTTATCAAAGACCAGATTAGTGCTTTCCTTTGCTATTTCTTGCTTACCTAGTCTATTTAGCTCATCTACTTTTCTGTTTTTCATTCAGAAGCAAATAGCTTTGATGACTACAGTTTTATGGTATAGTTTGAGATCTGGTAATGAATGTTATGCTTTAATTCCCTCATGAGAGTATAGACTTTTGTGCCTCCAAATAAATTTTATTCTTGTTTTATCTTGTACAGTGGAAAAACCACTGGGTCTGGAGTCAGAGAACCTGGGTTCAGATTTTGCCTCTGATGCTTAATATCTATGACTTTATAAGTCATTTCAGCTCCTTAGGACTCAGTTTCCTCACCTGTTAAATAACTTTAAGGTTCCGTCCAGCTATAGATATGATTTTATGGTCCTGTGATCCTACAAAGTATCTTTTTGGTAATCTGATTGATGTAACACTGAATTGGTGATTCACTGAATAAGTATTTTCATATTTATTATATTGGTATGGCATGGCCTAACCATGAGCTATAAATAGCTCTCCAATTATTCCTACAAAGTGTTTGTATCTATGTTATTTAAATCTTGCATGTGTCTTGGTAGATTAACTCCTAGGAAAAAAATATACATAGGTGCATATATATACGTATGGTATACAGATAAATTTTTTCGAATGAAATTTTTCTTTTAAAGCAACTGGGGTTAAGTAACTTGCTCAAGGTTACACGGCCAGTTATGAAATTTGTTATTCTTATTTGCCTTTGTTAGTACTATATCGAAATACTGATGATTTTTGTGGATTTATTTTGTATCCTACTATTTTACTCAAGCTGGTAATTATTTTGATTAGCTTCTTTTCTCATCCCTCATTTTACAGATAAAGAAACAGACCCAGGAAGGGAAGTAATTTGATAAGGAGTCAGAATCTGAACTCAGGTTCTCTGACTCCAAATCCAGAGCTCTATTAAACCACACTGGAGTTAAGACTTTTTTTTTCTGGAGGCAATGGGGAATCGCTGGAGGTTTCTTTTCTTTCTTTTTTTTTTTTTTAAAGCAAGGAGGTAACATGATTGATGATACTTTTAGGAAGAAGAATGCAATGGTGGTATGAAGAATTGATTGCAGTGGAGAGGTGTGAATAAGGTAGTGAGAGCAGTTTAACAGTACCCCTCTGAGTGATCAGTTATCTGTTACCCTCTTTGTGCCTAGGCAATGTGCTATTTGCCATGGAGCATAAAATAAGCTTAAGACACGAGCTTTTCTCAGGAGGGACTTAGACTAAGTATATAAACAGTGTTTTAGGGGTTCCTTGTAAGAACAGAACTGGTATTCAAATTAGTATTAAATAAAGTTTGTGGATGAGAGGTAGCATGGCCTTCCCTAATCTCAGGATTTGGTTTCTCATTGGTCCACAACCTGATTATCAAACAACAAAGAGAAAGGAAAGGAAGCATTTCTCTCGCCTCTCCCTGCAGTGAGTGAGGAACAGGGCTACTGGGAGAGGAAGAGAACTACGGGGTTCGAGTTAGAAAATTAAAGTTGTTTGCTGTGACTTGATGGCTTAATCAGCCGATCAATACTGTTCACAGGGCAGAGGGAGTGAAAGAGCTGCAGGTTGTGATGAAAAATGCATGAGGGAACAAGGGAGACCTGGGAGCAGAAAATTAAAAAGTTGGTCCCTTACATTTGTCCAATATTGGCCAAGAAATTAAATTGGTACTGGGGAAGAGAAGGGGCACTCGGAGGAGCTGACTGCAACACGAACTGCACACATTGGTGCAGGTCCTCTTATGAGGCAGAAAACCAGGAATTAAGCTGCTTTTCTCCACTAAAGATAGATCCAACAACCTTTAGCATTGCTAAGAAACAATAAAAACAAGGACTGCAGGTCTCACAATGAGGCTGGGTGAAAACTGAATGTTAAGTATTTTGGAGAAGGCACCTGATGGCCCCACAGACTTGGGGGACAACTTGTAATGGTGGCTAGAAACTGGGGACAGGTAAATGATGGATTTGCCCACCCAATGTAACATGGCTTCTCAATCTGGGGTCCTTGAACTTGTTTTTCCTTTTGATAACAATTTCAATACAGTTGGTTTCCTATGTATTTTATTTTATCCACTTAAAAATGTTATTTTGAGAAGAGATGCATAGGCTTCCCCTAAGCTGCCACGGAGGTCAGTGATAAAAAAAAAAAAAAAAGGTTAATAACTCTTGGGGCAGCTAGGTGGCAAGGTGAATAGAGCACTGGCCCTGGAGTCAGGAGGACCTGAGTTCAAATGCAGCCTCAGACACTTAACACTTACTAACCATGTGACCTTGGGCAAGTCACTTAACCCCAATTGCCTTTCAAAAAAAGAATTCTTGCAACAGAACCTCACTTAACCAGAACAATAAGTTCAAATTGAGGTTTTACTGAATTCAGAGCTCCCTAGGCCAGGCGGATTTTGAGAACATATAATGCACATAGCTGTTCTGTGTTTTACCCTCAAGGGCATTTCAACTAAAAAAATCCATGTTGATTAGAAAAATAAAGTCTTATTGGGAACAGAGAGTATTATGGAGGAAATGTGGAAGAAATAACATTTAGCTAAGCCATGGTTCCTCTGTCCTTGTGAAAGAACTAATATTTCCTTATAGAGAAATGAAAAAACAGATAATTCAAAATTCAGAAACATGACACACTGTTCTATCCAAAACAATGCCTCTGTAGCTCATGGAATGTCAGCATCTTCTGGTTGGAAGGGAACTCACAGGTCATTTAATCCAATCTGACCTTGACCAATAATCCCCTCTTCAATATACCTGACAAGTAGCCATCCAGCTTTTGCTTCATCACCACCAGTGGTGTACCTTATTTCCCATGGCAGACCATTGTAGTCAGCTTTAATTGTGGGGTAATTTTTCTTCTCCTCAAGTCTAACAATTTTGAGAATTTCCACCAACACTGCTTCTAATTTTCCCCTCTACTCAACTTAGGCAACACCTTACTCATTGAATACTGGTGCTCACTGAAGCAGTATGGGGTAATGCTCCCTGAAGTGGGGGAGAACTGGCCTCAAGTCCTGCTTACAACTAGCAGTGGGACCACAGACATCTCACTGAACCTTTTTGAGCCTCAATTTCCCCTCATGTAAAATGGGAAATATACCTGAAGTACTTGACTTCAAGGGTGGTTGTGATGATAAGATGAGATAAGATATATAAGGTATTTGTAAAACTTTAAATGCTATAGAACTGGGGGCGGCCAGGTAGCACAGAGAGTAAGAGCACCGGCTCCAGTGTTGGAATGACCTGGAGATTGAATCCCGGGCTCGGACACTTAGCACCCTCCCAGAAACACCTGGCCGTGTAACCTTGAGCAAGTTACTTAACCCCAATTGCTTAGGGGCGGCCAGGTGGCTCAGCGAATAAGAGTACCGGCTCCAGTGTTGGGATGACCTGGATCAAATCCGGGCTCAGATACTCAGCACCACACCCAGAAATAACTGGCCGTGTAACCTTGAGCAAGTTACTTAACCCCGATTGCTTTAAAAAAAAAAAAAAGAAATGCTATAGAACTGTCAGCTATTATTAGATGTAGGATTCTGGAATTTGGCATGCAACATGGTATGATCAAAAGATCATTGTCTTAGGAGTTACCTAGATCTAGGTTTGAATCCTACCTCTATACCTTACTTTCTGTGTAATTCTGACCAACTCATTTAATTTCCCTGGGACTGACCTGCTTTACTTATATAATAAGGGTGTCTGAATAGGTGATCTTTGAGAATATGGCCACTTTTGGATCCTTGGCCCACATATGACCATGTGGAAGCTGCTTGGATTCCCCTGGGTCTCAGTTTTCTTATCAATAAAGCTGAGATAACATCTGTCCTATTAACCTTGCAGAATTTTAGTAAGGATCCAGTGATATCTTAGAAATAATAGTATTCTGAAAGCTGCAATTGTTGTTTAGTTGTTTCAGTAATGTCTGTCTCTTCGTGACCCCATTTGGGGTTTCCTTGGCAAAGATAATGGAGTGGTTTGACATTTCCTTCTCCGGTTCATTTTACAGATAAGGAAACTGGGGCAAACTGGGTGAAATGACTCATCCAGGATCATATGTTAGTAAGTATCTGAGGTTGAATTTGAACTCAGGTTTTCCTGACTCCAGGGCCAGAACTCTATCCACTGTGCCACCTAGCTGCAAGGCACTATACAAATGGGAGGTGTGTGATATTGTAACCTTTAATTTGCATGCTTTTAAAATGATATTCAACATAGCAATTTATTTCAAAGTATAGCAAGAGTGAGTCCGCCCCCCCCCCACTCAATTAATGTAATTAACTAATGAGCCCAGAATGTAATCATAAAGTGTAAAGTGGGCATTACATTTTCCTACAATACCACAATAAATATGTCAATAAGTCTTTAATCAACTTGAGAGGATTATAGGTTCTCAGACACTAGAAATGTCTTGTATTGGCTGAGAAAAATCAGTTCTACCTCTTTGGCCTATATATAAAAACACAAAGCCATTCTGCAGTTTTGGACTTTTGAAGGCAGACATGTACCACAGGTTAACAAAAGAGAGATGGAGAGTGGTTTTTTTCCTCCTCTTCTCCCTCCCCGCTGGCCATGCCATTGGAGCTGCTAGTTACTAGAGACAATCAGTCTATCAAGCCAGGAGTAGGCACATACTGAGACAGTTAATCAATAAACATTAGGGGCAGTTAGGTGGTATTAGTCAGGAAGACCCAAGTTCACATCTGGCCTCAGACATTTAGAGTTGTGTGACCCTGGGTAAGTCGTTTAAACCTGTCTGCCTCAGTTTCTCCATCCATAAAATGAACTGGAAAAGGAAATGCAAACCACACTAGCATCTCTGTTGAGAAAACCCCAAATAGGTTCACAAAGAGTCTGAAACAACTGAAACTCACTGGACAATAAATGTTAAGTGCCTATTACGTGCCAGGCTTTGTGTTAGGACCTGGGGAAAGACACATGCACACACAAAAACCAGACACAAAAAAAGTCCCTGAGTTCAAGGAGTTTATATTCTAAGCTAAAATAGAGGCCATTTGCTGAGTTCCCTCTTCTCTACTCAACATCTCAAAATCTTTTGACATGATCTCTTGTTCTCTGTGTTTTTACTCTACTTTCTAATGATGATGGCCCTTTTCCTTGGCAGCACTAATTCTTCTTTGTGTGCCCTTAATATCATGCCTTCTGGAACATTGCCCCTATGTTATCTCTCCAATCTCCAATCTCTTCTTGTACTATCTCAATTCTTGTTGCTTCTAAATATGCCCAGGTAACCTTTAGTATTAAAAGAAAAATGGGTTTTAAATCAAGCTAAAGGTTTCAAGTTAAGCCACAGCATCTATCTTCTGCTATGGTTAAGCATGGATTTCTGGGCCCTGGAGCAAAATTTTTATCAAGTATCTTTGTACCTTCAACTAATTTCAAAACAGATCCCCATTCCAATGACCATGTCACGGTGTCCAAGCCGTTCACCATGCTGGTTGTCCTTTCTGGAGGCACTCTAGTTCTTTGTTTTTTTCATTTTAAACCAAAAAAAAAAAAAAAAACAACACCAAATAAGACAGGCATTTCCATATACAAAGTATATGGAACTTAATTGTATAAATACATACTTGTGTAAATAAATTATAGTAAAATGTAAATTCTGTGAGGTGATACTGTTCTGTTTCTCTGTATCCTTTTTTTTTTTTTTTTGCCTTTTGGAGGGCAATTGAGGTTAAGTAACTTGCCCAAGGTTACACGGCTAGTTTTTTTGGGTGTGTGTTAAGTGTCTGAGGCCGGAACCGAATTCAGGTCCTCCTGACTCCAGGGCTGGCGCTTTACTCACTGCGCCAACTAGCCGCCCCTGTTTCTCTGTATCCTTATCCCTCATATGGTGCCTGTTACATAGTAAGAGCTGAAGAAATGCTTGTTGAGTATTTCTGCCAGACCATCCTTCCTCTCTGTGGCTTCTATCAATAGAGTTAACTATTTTGCTCTGAGGTTCTTCCACATTTTCCCAATTAGACTGCAAAGTGGAACAATGGACAGAGCACTGGGTCTGGAGTCAGGAAGACCTGAGTCACATGTGACCTAAGGTACTTATAAGCTGTGTGACTGGGCAAGTCACATCTCTAGTCTTGGTTTTCTCACCTATAAAATGGGGATGATAACAGCACCTACCTCTAAGGGCTGTTATGAGGGTCAAATGAGGTATTATTCATACAGCACTTAGTATAGTGCCTGGCACACAGTAGGTACTAAATAAATGTTAGCTATTATTAGTTACCCATTACCCAAGCCAAGGAATTTAAAAAAATGCTAGCTCAAACCATGATTTAGAACCATGCAAGTGTTTCCTAATCAAATCCATACTTTTTTGTACACAGACATCGTCTTGAACTTTGCTGGCTCCACAACTAATGAAAAGAAATGGGAATGTGAGCAAATTAACTGTGGCCTTTTGGCAATCATTAATTTAACCAACTACCCTTTGGAAATGAAAGGCCATTGCCTATTAGCTTTAGGGGCGTCGAGTCAGAGTCAAATATCAAAAGGCCACCTCCAAAAAGGGAATGGTTTTCTAATAAAGACCCAAGATAGCAAGTACTCACAGATATGCAGATAGAATCATGGAAATGGGGCTATTGCATGGATTTCAATGTACTCTTGTGAAACAATGCCTTCATTGTCTAAATGGTCTTTCATGATGCATTCATAGAGCTTCATGATTCAATACCTAAAGCATATTCATGGCCACTTGACTCTATCTGCAAGGCTGAGTATTCCAGCTATGGTTCCTCGAGCCTTATCAAATTCTTTTCAGTTATATATACACATATATTCCATTTTTTTTGTGGGAGGGAGCGTGTAATTTGTGTGGGAACTTCTCAGTGTAGAAACTTCCCTTGATGATGCAATTGGTAACCTGTTTGTAACATATTCTTGGAAAATTGCTTAGAGTCTCTGAGAGCTGTGACTATCAGGTTAAGTGACTCACTCAGGGCTAGATACAGAGTATTTCAAAAAAGGCCTTGGACCCTAGTCCTTCCTGATTTCAAAGCCAGTCTTCTATCCACTATACCACAGGGATCCCTCCTAGAGTCTTTCACATCAGGATAAACATCCAGCACTCAGTAAAAGACTGAAAAGACTTTGTACTCCTAGATGGTTAATAGATTCATGGTAAGACACTTGGCAGGCTCACACCCATGCACCAAAACAAAGCCTTTTTTTTCCTTCAGTAAAGGCATTTGTCCTGTTTCCATCAAGATGGCAAAAAGAATGATATAAATTCCGTCTGCCAGCAGAACTCTTCTTTCTGTTAGCAATGAAAGCATAAAACCATACAAGACAGCTAATCTGTGGCTGAAATTTCAAGCCCATTTTAACACAAATAAGCTGAAGCCACTATTTATCAAAAAGCTACTAGTGATGTACTTCACTTGAAATGGCTCCATTAACTTTATGAGATTTTATTAGCGGGAAAAAAAAAGGATGGGGGCAAACTTAGGACTAAGGATGTACCTTCAAAGCCACTTTCTAAGATTCCTCACCCCCAACTTTAAAAGGAAAAGGGCTGTACTGTATGACCTTTAAGGTGCCTGAGCTGTAGGTCCTATGAATGCTAAGGGTAGGGAAGTAGGGAAGAAAGCTGACTACACTGGAAAATGAAGTTTTCTAATTATTCACAGACCAGGTGGACTGACTGCAGGATAACTTCTCTCCAATAACATGACTCTGGTACATCATCTCTGATACACATACTGTTTAGTACTGAATGAGCTCTGCATACCCAATAAGATGGACTAGACCCTGGTGAGAGAGCAGGTAGAATTGTAACTGTCAAAGACAGGACAATTAAAAAGCACTGAAACAGCCAGCACAATACGGAATAAGAGGCTCCGACAAGAAAGGGGAGTTAATATTTTGTCCTCCCTTCTCCAGACCTGATGGCTCAAATGATGTCTCTGAAGTCTGGCAAGATTCACTGACCTCTGTTACAGGATCCTGGTGGATGAAGCTGTCGTCTCTTCTCTCAGCTCCGGTGACCTTAAAAAGGTGTCCAATAGAGCATCGTGGCCCATATTTTAACACAACAAATACACTGGAGAGTTCGCACATTAACACTGAAAGATCAACATTTGAAGTCTGGGTCTTACACATTAGTGGTGCGACACATAAAAGAATCACTCAATACCGAGAACCAAATCCTTGTTCAGCTTAAAAAGAGTCTGGAGATCTCTCAGATCCACTTCTCTATTTTATCAGTTGCCCATTATCCTCGTCACCTCACTGAATACTAGGCACATAACAGATATTTATAGGCTCCATCTTTTTGTAAACAAATCATACTAAGGCCTATGGTAGAGTCTGTCTAAATAAAACAAGGTCTAGGCCCTGAATGACCATACACATAGTCTTAGAGCTGGAAGGGACCAGAAAAGTCATCTATACAACCCTCTCATTTAACAGATGACCAAGACCCACCTTTTTTAGAAACACTTCACACAATACAATTTCATAACTGATGAACTGACAGGCACTTGAAATTTGTATACCAGCATCTGCTTTGAACTAAATGTCCACCTTGTTAGAGTATATGATCGATGAGGATTCTTACAGAGCTTACAAGATAAAGTTAGTATTTAAGCATTTCTTAATGCCTTTTAAAATGCTCGTTTCATAGGGGGGCTAGAGTTATACAAAATATCCCCTGAACTTTTTTTTTAATGATAAAACTGGCTTAAAATAACCCTTTAGATACCTGAATGTGGAGGTACTAGCATTTACATAGTGTTCTAAGGTTTTCAAAGCATTCTACAAATATTAGCTGATTTTATCCTCATAACAATCCTATGAGTTCAGCACTATTATTGTGCCATTTAACAGATGAGGATACAGAGGAAGACAGAGGTTAAATGATTTGCCCATGGTCCCACACCTAGCAAGTGTTTGAGGTTAGATCTGAACTCAAACCTTTTTGACTCTAGGTCCAGTGCCCTAATCCCTCCACCACCTTGTAGCATATGAAAAAACAGTAACAGCCACAAATGGTCTGCTAGGTGTGTTCACAATACATCCATGGATCCTTCATGACCACTTCTGTGTAGTTTCTCCTGTTCCTCTGCTCAACAGTCTACATGGCTTTGCTGAAACACAGGGCTATGTTTAGCAACCAAAGATGAGGGTAGTTGGGGTTAAGTGACTTGCCCAAGGTCACACGGCTAGTTTTTGTGTTAAGTGTCTGAGGCTGGACTTGAACTCAGGTCCTCCTGACTCCAGGGTCAGTACTCTATTCACTGAACCACCTAGCCGCCCCCACTCATATATTTTTAAAGCACCAATGTGAGGAAGAACGTATTAAGTACTACTAGTAGAGATAAAAAGTTTAAATAAGACAGTTACACCATAATCACTGCTAGCATACATACACACACACACACACACACACACACACACACACGCTCTCTCTCTCTCTCTCTTTCTCTGCTATAAAGATAAGAACTTAACCTACTTTGGGGGGGAAGTCTGTAACTGATTTCATCCACATAAGAAATTTTTAATGAGGAAACTCCCTCCACCAGTGAAAATCCAAAAGAGTACTACAACTTAGAGTCTTAACAAGTTACCCAGAAGGGACACTGAGATGTTCAGTGACTTGCCTGGGGCCACGTGGCCAGTACATGTCATAGACAGGACCAGAACTCAAGCTATCTGATTCCTAAGCTGTCACTACCCCCTAGGTACCTCCTATATGCTAAGATACTATGCTAGGAGCTTAACAAGTATGATCTCATTTGATGGTCTGATACAAGTTATACATGTGCAATCACATATTCACATAGCAACTCCCATGCTCTTTTGAGTTTTTCAAAATACACTGCATTTTGCTTAGAATTCTCTAAAGGAGTTACATGTTACTTAGTATAATAGTTATTTGTGTTAATGTCATATCCACCTACATGTAACTATGTGAAGCTTGTCTAATCTAAACTTGCAATCGCTTTCCTTCAGCACCTAGGACAGCGTTCTGCACCCAGTGAGCTTAGCCTGATGTGGTCGACAAGACTACTAGCCTGGGAATCAGGAAGATCTCATTTTGAATTCTGCCTTTGACATTTACAGGCTGTGTGGCCATAAGCAAATCAATTAAAACTCTCTGAAATGGTTTCCTCACCTATAAAATAGGGATAATCCCTATCTTATCCAACTAATATGACTTATGTGAGGCTTACATGAAATAATGTAAAGCTCTTTGTAAACCTCAAAGTATATATGTCAGGAATTAGTATTAATAATTTATAATTGTTCCATAAGATAAATTGTAGAAGTTGCCAATTTGTATCGGTAGAGGGAGTTTCCTCACTAAAGTTCCCTATCCTAATGGAATTATAAATCTAAACCAAAAAAAGAAAAAAAAAAGAGCCCTCAATAATGACAATAAGCGTTTGTTGAACCGAATACATCATCTTTTCAAGCAGGAGAGTAAAAACACAGTTGGATTTGGAGTAAAGGATCCGAGTTTAAATCCTGGCCCTGCTGTTTATGAGGCAGTAAACAAGAAGACCTTGAGGAAACCATTTAATCTCTCTGGGCTTCCTTCTCCTCAATAGTAAAATTAGGAAGCTGGCTGTAAGGACCTCAAGGTCCCTTCTAAATCTATGATCATATAATGATCCACTGTTTATTATAAATGACCTATTGTTTGCAATACAGGCTGTTCTACAACAGTGTATGAAAACTATCCCCCATTCCCATCAAAGTCTTTACTAGATCATTCATTTTTAATTTTAGTGTAATTAGTTACTGGTTTGAAACTTTTGGATCTAACTGATAGCTTTAAATTTCATTTTAGAATGACTTTTGGGACCAATATCAGGCTAACACAGATTTGTGGATACTTCCTAGATGTTCCCTAACTGTTTAGTAATGTATAGTCCTTTCTTTTTTAAAAAATTGCAGTTTGAGTAAAGAGAAACATTTGTATGTTTTTTTTTCAAAAAGTACAAGCCATCATCTTTCAAGTGGCCACATGCCTTTGACATTTCTTGTTTGCTAAAAGTGCCCTCTTTTCTCAAAGTAAGCCATACCAATATGTATTCTTAACAAGATTTTTAAAAAGTGAACATTACTTTAGGGTTTTTGTTCTGTTTTGTTTCCAAAGACAGAGAAAAGCTCATATGTTAAATGAAATGAAATGTATAAGGCATTGCAAGAAAACAAGCTAGAAATCTTCATCTTGAGTACAAAGAGTTTATTGCTTATAAAAATAAGTTATTTAACAATGTAGATTTCTGGCACCATGTGTGAAGTTCTCATTAAAATGACAATAGCTCCTGAAAATGACTTACGAGACTGATCCAGAAGGATGAGCTCACCACTAACAAACACAGAAGAACACACTGCATTACTTTCTTATATTATGTACACAAAAAAGTCCTCTTTTCCTTCTGTGCACCAGCTGAAGTATAAAATTAGTCCCCATCAACCACAGAAACAACCTGGTATCCAAAAGCACTGGTTCAGCCTTAATACACAGTGAAGCACTGTTTACTAAAGGAAAAGAATGAATGTATTGATGTTGAGAAGAGAGTTAACTACTGAGCCATCAATATTGTTTAGGTTGATCTGGAAAAGTTTTGGGTGCTGGGCTCATTTTCCCCCCTGCTTGTTATCCTGAGGGTCTGAAAGCAGGGATGGGTAGGGTTACTGTCTGCAGGTGTCATGGAAGGCTTCGAGGGTTCGGAAATCCCTCCATGTGGGAGGAAGGCCATCTTGCAAAAACTTTCCGCAGCGCTGGCATGGAGCCTGGAACAGCTTTATGTAACTTCTTAACCAGGTCTAAAAAGAGAAGTGTACAGAGAAATGAAAGAAACTGGATCTGGATGCTTCCAATGTCATCCTTCCTGTCAAGCATAATGATGCTGAGGGCAGGGAACTTAAGTTGGCTTTGACCCAAAAAGATATCCTGTGATTGTATAGAAAGAGAAGCATGCAGAAAACCACAAGGTCACAATATTGCTGATTTTCAGTTCTGTTAGAATCCCCTCACTTCCCCCAAACTAAGGACCTTGTGGATAGGAAGTAGTGCTGGAAGAAAAACAAGACAAAAACATAGCAGGTGTTCTCTCTTAGGGGTTATAATGATCCAAGGTCTCATGTATCATCAGGGACCCTACATAACCACAGTTTATTTCCAGAGCTCTGAATCTTTGTAATGTACACAATGATTCCCTTTTTCTTCTGCTATGCCCACAAGTGGTCACAGGCCTTCAAAAGGGAAGTCTTTGAATAAATTAAGATTTTGGAATTCTCCCAAAGAGGTCAACATACCGTTCTTTCTAATGTGATTTCAGAGGTCACATTGGTCTCCATGGCTAAAATAAGACCTAACACACTGAGGGCACAGCTACCCTGATACCACCAAATAAGGTGATAAGAGGCAACTACTAACACATTTAAGTGTTCATGAATACAGCTCTCTCCACTGGGTTCCTCCAAGCATCATAAATAAGGATGAGAATTGTATAACTCAATTCTAAGCTCAAGGAGATTCACTATTAAAAAAAAAAAATCCATGCAAGCGAGTTCTTGCTGTGAAGGGTGCATATGAATCTCGTCATTTCAAGTCCCATTGAATTAAGTCGATATGAGAAAATTGTTCTCTGAAGTGGAGGTCAGCTGAGTTTATTGATACAAATCCTTCCATCTTCATCACTGCCTCCTCCAAAGGGGTAAAGCTTGGATAGTCAATAGCTCTCCTTCAAAAGGACTAGATCTTTGGAGATCAGTAGCAGACATGGGGAAAAGGACAAGCTGAACTGTCCTATGCAAGTGCTAACGTTTGCTTCAGTTTGAGGAAGCTTATCTTCCCTCATGTAAAAATTACATTTTCTAAAAGCCCAAAGGCAGGTCACTCCAGGGAAACAGTAAACTTAGACAAGCCAGGCTTAGGGTTATCACTCATTTCCATCCAAAATGAAGTTTTCACTTCAAACTGTCAACTCTCTGCTTTAGTCAACTGATTAAAGGGGTCTGTGACTTTTAAACATACCACTGGTTTCCAAACCTTAATTTCAGGCACATATTTTTACATGAACTGGACAAAAACTATCCCACCCAGCTGCCAACATTTATTTAGGGATGAAGAACCTCATTCAAAGGTAAGTCCTGACAGATAAGAGCCTGGACTATGTTCTTTCAGGGCCAACTTTTCTAATATGTAGGGAAAAAAGAATTTAACTCTGCTTAATGATGATGGGGCCAGATGCTGTGGGAGTGAGGCTGTGCTAACAAGATGTTAGAACAACTGGTCAATTCAGTCAAAAAATCAGTCAAACCAGTTGTTTAACATAAACCAAATAGCAGGTACTTAAACATGTAGCCTATCCAATAGTTGTTTCACAGTCTAAGTTTCAATTCTATATAAAACAAAGGCTTAACCTGGGAAATTTTAAGTTAGTGTCTTGGAAAATCTATCCTAATTCTCCCTCTTATTCAGCAATCATGGGTAAGACCTGGAAATTGTACATTTCTCATCAATGGTAAATGAGAGGCCCCATTTTCTGGTTTGAGACTCCTAAGTCATCTGAAGATAGAAGGAAGCAGCAAAAGCTACCTTTCAAGCTACTCTCTTACTATTGCTGTTGTTACCAATTTGGATGTGTCAGTGAAAGGAATTTTATGCTAAGGCCACTTACCATGAAGGACCTGACCACAACATCTGGCATCTGAGGCAACTGGTAGTGAAGGAGGGCAGTGGTGGCATGATCTGTCACCTGAGTAAGAAAGAAAAAATGTGAGCTAAGGGCCACTCTAAACCAAATCAGGAGAAAAAAAATACAAAGTTATTTTTCAATATAGCAACACTTCAGGTAGCAGACATAGATATGGGCTAGATAATTAAATGTATTTCAGATGGTTTCCCTTTGCTACAAAATATTCTGCAAACTGCTACCCTGTACTTTACCTGAAAAAATACCTACATATTACAGTGCAGTTTTCTTAATTCATCTAAGACACTGGCAAGATTCCTCCTCCTGAAATGGGAGGACTCTTGATATATTTATATCATGTTCAACTTACTGACCTTCTGTGATTCCAAATGAATCCACTCACTGAAATTGAATTGTTACCAAAATACAGACTACCTGAAAATTGTTACCAAAAAAACAGACTACCAAAATACAGTCACTTGAAAAAGAGAGGTTAGCACTCCTGGCAACTAGCTAAAGCATAAAGGCCCATCCTCTATATCCTGCTGATTAGCTGGCTAAGAGGGTGAAGAGGTAGAAAAAGGTGGCTGGTGCAGTGGAAAAAAGATGCTGGTAGGGGACTCTTGAAACCCAGGATCCTGTTAACCCACTAGCTGCTTGAATCCTTTACCTAACTAGCCTGGGTTTCAATTTTGTCAACTTTTCCCAGCCCATCACTGTTTTTTTTGGGGGGGTGTGGGGTGGGGGGTCTTAGGATCAGAGTCTCTCAGGCTTACAAGATTCCCTAAGGTCATCCAGGCTGTTTTTGAGAGGAGGAGCCCAGAAGCCCTGAAAGATGAAGTGACTGAGGCTCCCCAGATAAGTGGTAGAGTCAGTAGGGAGCCTTAGCTTTGTCTCCAAGTAGAGTGTTCTCTAACCCTGCCTCTTTTTCTGGCCCAGTTCTCTTCTATAAATGATATGTTGGGAGATCTGCAAGCAAACACTCTTTCAGACCACACTATAATACAGAAGAAAACTTGGAACTGACTAGAAAGATCTTCCTCTAGAATGCTCAGCACAGTTACCAGAGCTCTGCTTCAGCATGCAGAGTTCAAGCAGTGCAGCTGGCATTTCTGATGCTGGCCAGCAGATGGGTCAGCAGGCTGACCAAATTTAGTGCTTTTCTTTTCTCTAAAACCTTAATTTGAAAGAATTTCCCTTTATTTGCTTGGATGACAGCTTTTTTTTTTTTCAGGGCTGGAGAGCTAGTTAATTGCTTTCATTTCCCATCTAGTCAGTTACAGTCATATTTTAATAGGAGAAAACAAAGCTGACTAATTTTCTGCATTCTTTCCATATTCCTGCCCTCAATTAGTTCTTGAATTTCTAGCCCACAGCCCAGAGACAAAATGTTCATTGGATTTCAGATACATTCTTAACTAAGGTGTTCTTCTTAAACATCAAATGTCTTTTTCTTATTTCATACTTTTCAGTAACAAGGATGATTCTAATTTTGCACCCAAGACACAGGAAAACATGCCTGAGTGTGGGGGATGGGAGAACAAATGCTATTAACTAATTCAAATTCATTTCAGCATCAGCACATAGATGCAGGTTCTATTATAACAGGAAGCTAATGAAATTCCATAAGCAGATAAAAGGTGCCAGGGTAGAGGAAGAGCACTTAGGTTCTGAACAAAAAGGAGGTGATTCATTGCCCAGGTAAGTGCTGGGAAGGAGCAATGCCTCTAAAAGATCAAAGTGGGAGCCAAACACAAGGGAAGGCTGGGGAGGGAAGGAAGGAGGGAGGGACAAATGAACAGTGACAACAGACTAGGTCGAACCCAGGAGAGTAAGAAAGAAAGAAAGAGAGAGCAGAAAGCGATTTGGAGGGCACCCAGTGAGGGTGGAGACAGCGGAAAGAACGACCTATTCTGAACAGGAGGGTCAGTACACGAGGCTTTACTAATGGCAGCATCATTTCACCCATAAGCTAAGAAAAACCTGCAGCTTCTCTGTCTCATTTGAGGATACATTTTCTCCCCTTGCTTCTCAGTGGGAATTGTCAGATAGTTTATTTTGTATAAAGGGTGACATCTTTCATGTCACACAGCCAACAGATGGACTTTGCTTTATAAACCTTACTTTCATAGTTGTCTAATATGGCTTTGTCCCCTGTTTAACCAAGATCAGTCCTTTCCTCTTTTCAAATGGGGCATCTGTGGCACTGTCCTGGAAAGTTATGAACTGATCAGAGTGCTACAGCTCAGGTCTAGTGACTGTAAAAGAGAAAAAGCTGAGCTGCCACTCAGCACATTTGCGGAGGGAGGAGAGTCAGTCAAAACTCCAATCTACAACGAGGAAATTGTGTCTAGGAGTTAAGGGACATACCCCAGGTCACACAGCTACAGTAGGGGCTGGTAGGCATGGCAAGAGAAGAGGCCACCTATATAGCTCTTCTTCAGCACCTCAGTTGGTAAAACAGGGCCTTCCTTGGAAGGAACTCAAACTCAACAGGCTCCAGACTGAGTTCATCATCTTCCCCAAACCTTTCCCTCTTCTTAACTTCCCTATTTAAAGTGGGGACATCCTCATCCTCATTCTCAATGCTTATGTTTTCTGCACACTCACCCCCCTTTTCCCCAGCCCCTGGCCCTCATTCCACTGCCCCAATCCACCTCCAACACACCCCTTCTCTTCAACTCTATGGCCACCATTCTGGGTTCAGCAAATCATTCATTTCCTGCCACAACCTTTAGTCTCCCTGCCTCCAGGCTCTATCCTTCACATAGCTTCCAAATTGATACTTTTAAAACACAGGTCTGATCATGTGTCTCTTATTCAAAAAGTTCAAGTTCAAGGCTCCTTATTATCTCTAGAATAAAATACAAATGTATTTCTTTGACTTTTTAAAGCCTTTCATAGTCCAATTATGTTCTACCTGTTCAGGTTTACTCCACAACATGTTCTACATACACAATGTTCAAGTCAAACTGACTTGTTTGTTGTTCTCAGTACATGACCTTCCATCCCCCAGTTCTAGACAGTACATGCTGTCCACAATGCCTCAATGTCCTCCTTCCTCAACTTTACCCCACATGATCACTTAAAGGCCTCCTCCTACAGGAGGCCTTTTGGGATTCCCTCCAGTTCTTTGTGTCCTTTCCTCAGAAAGTATTTTGTATTTAATTTTTTATGTACATATTGTTTCCCAACAGACTATAAGGCAGGAACTTTTATTTTTAATCTTTGTATCCTCAGTGCTTAGCACAGAGTCTGGTACATAGTAGAATCTAATATATGTTTGCTGAATGAATACTATAACCCAGGGAAGAAATAGCCTTTACAGCTGGTCATGGCAGGTTTCTTGTCTATCATTCCAGTGATCTACCTACTACACCATAGTGCCTCAAATGAAAAAGAAGAAAAAGCATGTTTAAATAAACACCAACACTGTTTAGTCAAATAGGCATATATCAAGTTATACTAATGCTATAGCAGAGCCCCCAAGCGAATGGGGACCCTCCAGAGCCACCATCACAAATCTGCAGGTAGAGACTTAATTCCTCCTTTTATGAGCATCTCATCTTAACTTCTGGGGTTCATTAAGCAGATTTGAGCTCAGCAAGATAGTTCTTCTTATAGCCTAATTCTTAAAAGTATTTCTTTTTCCCTGGAGCTTGATAGTTTTCTTCATCTCTAGTGTTCAGGAAAACCAAAGAGAGGAAGGACACACGGAGAAAGTCAATTGTGTGAAGGGCAGGGAGAAAGGAGGAATAAAGAGAACGCCTCATAATGGCAGCCACCAGCTGTTGTCATTTAAAAAAAGCAAGACCCTAGGCAGTTCACAAATTGGGGTGGGTATGCAGATAATGTCTCCTCTTAGCCCTGGGGCAGACAGCAACTATGCCATGGATTTGGAATGGGAACCAGAATTTTGGACAACCACACTTCTTTTCTGACACACAAACTTGCAAATTAACATAACATTTTATATAACAAAGTCTGAACCTCTCTTTTGCACTTATGGACATCTTAAGCCCCAGTCGTATTTACATAATGCTTTATGGTAAAGAAATCACTTTCCTCACAACAACTCTCTGAAGGAAAGAGCGAGGAATCATAGAATACTCATTTTACAGTCATGGAAACTGGGGGTTCAGAGAGGTTCAGCAGCTTCTCCTGGTCACACAGCCTCAGAATTGCTTTCCTAGTCAGTGTGGGTTTTTTTACATCAGAGATCTTAAGAATTACAGAATGTGCTCATTTACAGGAATCAAACTGATTCAGATGAGATCTTGCATGGTTTTCACATGCAGATAGAGAACAGATAGTATTACTGTTGTTACATCAAAGGCCCCATGATCTCATTGATGTCTGTATGTCTTCCAGTGGCACTACACCTCCCTATACTGTGCAATCCTTATCCTTGTCCTCCCATGAATCCTCCTTGGAGCTTTACCCCAAGCCCTGGAAGCTTTCCTCTGGTTCTTTCCCTCTTTGGTGGAAACCCCTGCAATGCTCAAGCTGTCTGTCTGTTCTTCTTTGCTCTTGCTAGATGAGTGGCCTGCCTTCTTTTCTGCCACTTCTTGAGCACAAGCTATTGTTGGTAACACCCTATAAGCCATGTACACCTGCCAGCTGACTCTCTTTGTGTTACTTACAATATAGATTCTTCATGTCAAAATAAAGGCCCCATTTGGCATTTCAAGCTTTTCACACCCAGGTCCCTTCCTACCTTTCCAGTCTCCTTTATACTTGGCCCCCTTCCACATGCTCGTAGGGTCAGTCTCCTTGTCATTCCTCACACATGACTTCCCACCTTCCATCTCCACATCTTTTTTCCCTTTCAACTCTTCTGCCTCTTTGAGTCCACAGTTTCCTTCAAGACTCAGCAAGTATCATCTTTTGCAGGGGCCTGTCCTGGTTACCCCAGATGCTAGTACCTTTCCCTCTGAGACTACCTTCCATTTATTTTCTGTGTATCTTGTAGGTACCAATGTGTAACTACACAGTTCTCACTTGCGCAAATTCAACTTTGAATAAAGAATTAGAAAATCACATTCCAAAAAAACTGCTTATATTAACTTTACTGTACAATACTGCTCTCTCTCTCTCCCCCTCCATTCTTGGAGCTCCAGGCCTTCCACCACTCCCACCAAAACACCCCCCCCCCAAAAAAAAACCTCTCCAAGTGAAAGCAAAAGAATGGAGGAAATGTGCTGGATTATCAAGGACTTCATTTCAGACCTCCAGCCCTGAGAGAGACCTTTGCTCTGCTCCAGCTGCCCCTCCCCTTAGTCTGACCCTCCTCTTCACCTAACTCCTGTCTGTCCCTGTCTGTGTCCATGTCTATCTACCCCCCACCCCCACTCCATGATTGGCCCTGTCCCCACCCCCTCCTCCCCTTGCTCTTGCTTCTTTGTCCTTGGTCTCACATTTGAGGGGAAATTCACGTTACATAAAATTACACAGAGGTCTGCAAAATGGTCCATTTCCATAAAGCGAGAATTGCTTGTACGTATATATTTTCTTCCTTAGCATTTAAGTTCTTTGAGGGCAGGGGCTTTTTATTCTCCCTTTTTCTTTTATCCACAGCATTGAGTGTGACACCTGGTGTGTAATAAGCACTTAATAAATGAATAGATCATTGAAAGCAATAGATATAGATGATGTTTTGTTTGACTATGTATATGTATACATATGCATATTTGTTACAAAGATTTTTATTTTTTGTTTTAAATTAAGGGTAGATGAATGGGAGAAAAAGTAAATGTTCATTTTAAAATAAAATGACAAAACAAAACAAAACACACAAAAAAGAAAAAAAAACCGGTAGCTTGGGACCATATTGGCCAGTTCTTTCAGTATTTGGGATATGATTTGGGGCAATAGGTACACTTTCACTATTTCCTCATTTGTCTTGGGGATCAGCTAAGGATAAATGAGGGGACAGTGAGAGAGTACTGTCACCTCCAGCAAAAAGATCTTCACCCTTCTCTCTATCATGTATTGTCCCACCAACCACCTAGGCACCCCGCCTCAAAAACTTGGGAATCAGCTGCCTTTTCTTTCTTTCTCACCCCCTATAAGGAAGTGGTTGCCAAATTCTTTTGACTCTACCCCCATAATCTTTCTCATATTCCCTTGCATATGGTTCTTTCTTAACCTTAATTCACCTGATGAGCTCTGCTTTTTCTTTATTGCAATGACTTTTTTGACCACTAGTGGGTAGTGGCATGACCCTGGGCTGAGGATGAATGAGGAATGAGTTATGAATTGAGCTTGGAAAATGCTGTTTCAACCTTACATTATGCCCTCTCCTTTCTTTCTTAAAGTAACAATGATACATATTATCTGTGATGAATGCGGCTAACAGAAAAAGTAAAGCTTTCCCTTACAAAATCAAGTATCCAAGTGTTTAGAAATTACTTATTTAAGAGAAGTATGGTAGAGTGCCTGAATCTGTTTGCCTTCCAAACTCTACCTGCTCCTAAAGAATGCAGATATCTGGCTTCTTACATTGACCCTATTTTTGGAGGGAGTGCACAACATGGATAGCAGCATGCATTACAGGAAAGCATTCTAGGCTCCAAGTCAGAAGAACTGGTTTCACTACTAACTAGCTGTATGACCACAAGAAAATTATTTAAATTTTCTAAGCCACAATTTGCTCCTCTGTAAAATGGGGTAAGAAAATCTGCCCATGATTGGGGGAAGGGGTATTCAGTATGCTTACCATCTTGGGGTGGGGGGTATGGGAGAGATGGGAAGAAAATCTGTAACTCAAAATCTTTGGGAAATGAATGTAGAAAACTAAAAATAAATTTTAAAAAATAATAAAAATTTTAAAAAATAAATAAAAAAGAAAACCTGCCCACCCTCAATAGGAGTTGTGGGGAACAAATGAGAAAAGAGACCAGATGTGAAAACATATTGAAAATCAAAGTGTGTTGTACAAAATGCAACCCAAGCTCAATGGAAAGCACACTAGTCTGGGCCCTACTCTGCTACTGAGGATCTATAGGACTTTGGGCACGAATGTACTGCCTCCCCTTGTCTGAGTTTCCTCAGTAACTTTCCTAGAAATTTTTACAAGTTTCCTTGTAAAAAGAGGGGCCTAGAAGGGAAGTGAAGGACTTTAAAGCCCCCAGTTCTAAGATTCTAAATGAATGTCAAGTAGGTGTCATCTGATTACCTTATGGAAATAGGTACCTTGACCGAATTTATTTACTTTCTCACTGAGAAGAGAAGAATATGGGGTGGCCTGCAGGATCTACAAGTTCTATTAAGTATGCTGAACCAAGAAGGCATGAAGAGGCTGCCTGCTTTAGTCTAAAAGCACCTATTCACACTAGTTTGTACTTATACAGGCCCTTGGGAAACTCCTACTTCCTTAATCTCTACTTCCATTCTTCCCCTAGTGAAATTGGGAGTACTTCCTCTTCAAAAAGCTCAAGAGAGCCCAGGGAGGTGGGGCAGCTGGCTTCTGGCTTGCACTCTGAGACCCCTTCTTGCTGCTCTGATGTTGCTGCTTTCTATTTCTCCAAGGGTCCTGTGCCACCTGACTGCTGGGGCTTTTTTGTGTGAATAGAAGGTTATAAATATCTCAGAGAATTCTGATGTAAACCACAGAAATTATTTACACAGAATTGTTCTTTGTGTAGGAAATCTGTATGCTACGCCTACCATTTCACTGGGTTTCATGAGCTCCAACTCTAGCTAGTAGGCAGGAAGGCCAAGCATTTGCATCAGTCTGCACCTTATGCTGTTCCCTCATTTAGGGAAATGAAAATTAACTTGGACAGAGTCCTTCCTTTAATGCCACCCAGGGATTTAAGCTTCTAAGAGTTTAATAACTGAGGATCATCCCACCCAGTTCTCCCCAATCCCACCTCTTGCTATGGGGACAGTGATCAAGTGAACACTTTTGGAAAGGTCACAACAATCCAGCCATCATCCTTAGGATTTCCCAGACCAGGACTCTATTCCCTTGGCTCCAATTCCCTACTTGTTTTGTTTCTCCTCCTTTAGAATGTAAGCCCTTGAGAGCAGGAGCTAATCTCACTTTTATACTTGTGTCCCTAACACTCAGCACAGTATCCATAAATGTTTGTTCAATGGTTCATTCATTCATACATTCATTTATGGAATCAAAGAACTTGAAGGGGAAGGCACCTCAGGTATCATTGAGTCCAACCCCTTCGGGTTGAAGCAATTTGCCCAAGGCCACAAAGGAAGTAAGGGTATAGCAGAGATGGGGGGTAGGTGTGTACTAATTTGCCTAAGGTCAGATATTTTGGTGGTGCAATGGCAGATGGAATGCTGGAGACCTGGTTTTCACTCCCATTTGCAAGACCTGCTAGCTGTGCTGGCCCTGGTCAAGTTAATCTACAAGCTTCAGTTTTATAATTTATAAAATGGAGATAAAAGTTTTATCATCTAACTCAAAGGGTCATTACACAAAGGGAGACACCTATTTGTATATCACTGCATAAATGCCTATCATGACCATTATTATTCTTTTTTGACTGGACTTGTGATTTCCATCAGAGTAAGGAGCTAAGAGTGAGGAAACCTGTACTAATATAGCTCAGATGCTAATCTGTGACTTAAAATCTTAGAGAGTTGCCTGGGTCACTGAGAAGTTAAGTGACTTGTCCAGTCACAAGGCAGAATGTATCAGAAGCAGGATTTGAACCCAGATCCTCCTGTCTTTGGTCATCTGTCTATCCCATGATGCTTCTCTGCCAGTGATGAATATTAAGTAGGAAAACCAGGACTCAAATCCAAGCATTCTGACTTCATCCAGATTGTGGGCTCTGTCAGTTACACCACTCTGCCTCACTGATGATCCTGGAATCCAAGATTTGAACCTACTGAGACTGTTGGAATAGGAAATGATCCCTGCTAGCTATGCTGCTCTGGGGAAACATCCTCTTATTAGGCAGACTGCTCAAAAGAAGTTAGTGTGAGAAGGGACCTTAAAGGATCATCTTCTCACAGTGGCACCCCAGAAGTACAGATTCCAAATGTCTTTCTGGTTCTGAAAAATGAAGTTATTTCAAATTTCAAAAACTCATTAGTCAAACATGAAAGTACTGTTTTTGGAGTAAGATGAAAAAGCAGTACAGGCAGCCTTCTTTCTAAAGAGGTGTTAAAAGTATGACAGAACAGGGGTGGCTAGGTGATGCAATGAATAGAGCACCGGCCCTAGAGTCAGGAGGACCTGAGTTCAAATTCGACCTCAGATACTTAACACAAAACTAGCCATGTGACCTTGGGCAAGTCACTTAACCCCAATTGCCCTCCAAAAAGCAAAAAAAAAAAAAAAAGAAAAAAAGGTTCGACAGAACAGAAAGAAGAGGTTTATTTTATTTATTTTATTATTATTTATTATGCAGAACTAGACTCTAATCCATTTCCTAGATTTGTACTCCACAGGTTAAGCAAGCCTAGAAGGCCTAAACTGGAAATATCTAAGCCTCTGGGGGTAGGGATTACCTCAAGAAAATCAATACTGCCTCTTCTGCTTGATGAAGGAGCAGTTTGCAAGGGCTCTGAAGGACTTGTAACTTATCTACCTCAGTCAAAAAAATGCTGCTATAAGATGGGGCCAAAAAAGTGTGATTTTCTATTGGTGTGGGAGTTTAAGAAGGGAGAAAGGAACAGAGATACTGATCTTAGGTACAGGAGGAGGTCAGCAAAAAATGATCGAAAAAGCATGAAACTGGGGTCAGAGCACCAGGGTTCAAAAATACTATATGATTCTGGGCAAGGGAAGGGATGTTTAAGGTCCCTCCCAATTCGAACTCCTATGAGCTTATTGGTTGCCTGTGCAAGTGAAAAGGTGCTCAAAGGCTTTAGTTGCCTCACTGATCTAAATTCATGCTGGGAATTTCCCCAACACAATCACAGTCACAGAATATTTTAGCCAGTCTCCAGGAGGTTCCTGTTGAGAACCTACTTTCCTCATAAGAAGAGATTAATGGATTAACTGGTTAGTCATCTAAAAGAGAGAGTGGGACACAGGACAGTTTTGATGTTTGGGAGGTCTAGAAAGGTCAGAATCCTAGAAAACTGGTCAGGGAGGCAATACAGAGAATAAATAGTTGGGGGTGGGGTGGCCCTAACTATGTTAAGAGAGAGGAAGGGTAGAACAAAGCTAGAGTTTGGGGAAGACAAACTTGCTCAGTTTCACAATTTTATTTAGGACTGGCCTGTGAACCCCACAAAAGTTCTTGAGGAATTGAAGAGTTAAGGTGATTAAGTCAAATACCTTTAAAAAAAAAAGCCTTTGCTGTTTGGAGCTATTTCCTAATGGTAAAATGCCAGATTCAACTTCAGGGTGCCAAGAAAATAAAAAATAGGTGAAGACACCTTAATTGTTCTGTACTCATTTGGAACAATATTATTTTCAGTAGAAGCATCTGGATAGTCAGAGAACATCTAAAGATATATCAAAGTTCTCAGGAAAATATGGAGACAACTATGTCTGGAGGTTCCCAAACTTATCCACTGCCCCCTTAAAAAAAAATTACTCTGCACCCCCCCTAGGATTATGTTAGGTTAACCCTTATTTTTATTCAATGCCCCTTAACTGCACCCCAGGTTACTACTGCCCCCTAGATCATTCCAGTGCCCCCTAAGAGGGCGGTATACCCACTTTGGGAACCTATGAATTGTAGACCATAGGGGAGTGAATCAGAGAATATTTACAATCCAGCTGGGCTCAGGAGGAACAAAATGTGATTGATGTTAGCAAAGAGGGCCCTGGAGACCTATGCTTCAGTCTTAGCTCTGTCATTAATTAGCTGTGTATCCCTAGGGAAGTAATTTCTGGGCCTTAGTTTCCCCATCTATAAAATAAGGGAGTTGGAACAAATTCTAAGTTCTCTTTAAGCTAGAGAATTCTATGACCTACAGTCTAAGTTCACACAGTGAGTCAGCACTAGAATAATGGCCAAATTGAATACTAAGCAGGCTCAGAGGAAGAATTTCAGAGCTATGGCCTTTCTCCTCATGGTGGCCAGAGGATCTGCTATAGTTTCTCTGGCCTAGGCTCTGTTTCTGCTTACTGTTCTGGAGGAGCCGCTCTCTTCCCACCCCTCAACCACAGAATAGGTCACCATTCCTGTCTTGGGGGTTTAAGGAGTCTTACATAAGTCCTCAAGAAGAAAGAGGCTATAGAAATGAAAAATTACTACTCCATTACTTTTCTAATGCCAGAAACCCACAAACCACTTTCAATGCAATTCATAACATCTCTAAAAGAGAAAGCAGGATGGAACTCAAATAGTCGTCACCAAGGGCAAATTCCATTATGTTTTAGTAAGGGTGGTAACAGCTAAGCACCTTCAGTGAGCCTGGGAGAAGAAAGGGACCTTAGGTGAAACACAGGCATCAAAAACAGGGAAAAGAAAGAAAGAAAATCAGGGGATGGGTGGGATGGGTGTTAACAATCAATCACTGATTAATCTTTTTCTGGTTTTAGATGCTTGAAGTAGTAGAGAAGTGAAAAGGGGGATAGGGGTTTTAGAAGTAGGTTTTAGAATGCGTCTAATAAAAGATAAGATGAAATGCTGAAACATTTCAGCTGTCTGGGCAATAGCATACTGATCCTACTTGGCAGCAATCAGCTGTCCAGGCCCCCAGAGCTAAAGTTTAACAAGGCTCACTATTTATATGTTCTGCTTACCCAGCTTATCTGATATAGACAACCAGTGGCCCAGGGAGGGGCTGACCTTCATTCAGGATGACCCTGGAAATGACCATCTTCTTTCTTTCGCCAAATGCCATCAATACCCCAATATTTATCTCCTGCATACATTCATCCTGCACGGTCACTTATTCAGAGATTATTGACAGGAATACATTTTCATATATTAGGCTGATCATTTGTCCTTGCACTGGTGAAAACTGCTCCCTGGGCTTCACTGGGTGCAAAAACCCTACAATTCTACAAACAGACAAAACATATGAAGCAAGAATTCAATGCTTGGTAAACAAATGCAAATATGACCATCCATGATACACAATGGCCTTGCTTCCTTAGAAAACAACAAAAGGATCTGTTGTTTTGGAGAGGTTACCCTCACTCAGATTAAGGTTTCCAGACTATTCCTTGCTAGGTTCTTTCTTGTAAGATGTGGGGGAATTGCATAATAATGCTCTTGTATAAATAGCTTGTTGAATAAAACAGAATTGTGATTTGCCTTTAAGTCTGAGCACTGACACGTAGAGCCTACCTCTTCTTAGCCTTTTAAAACTCTTCATTTATGGTTTTTTAAAGTGAATTCCTAAAAAGGAAGCCACAGAGCTGGTGGAAAGAGAACCTAAATAAAATTATCACAACTGGTCAGGCTGTGAAGTCTAAGGGAATGGTTTTACTTAATACTCATTAGCATTTACATTGCCCCAAAATACCACACAGTGAGCATACACAGCTATATATGCACAGAGATGGTGTACTCCTAGCTCTTTGTGATTAGAGGGATAGCATAGCCATGGTCTCCTTACATGGGAAGTCATGCTGTATGCAGTTTACAACTGAACAATCCCATTTAGGAATACTGAATTCTTACTAATGCACCTTATGCCGCTGTTAACCTACTACAAACCACCAGCAAACTTTCAGGATGTCATATATACCAGGGGTGAGTTGCTGTAAGTGTATGGTACTCTGAGGTGTCTCAATAAACACACCCAAGTGAAAAAGCAAGTAACTTTAAGGCTGAGGCCCAGCCTGAGATCTGGAAAAAGAGGTGAAACAGCAATGCTGAGTGAGCAAATTCAGGGCAAAACACTTACAACCTACAGCTTTGGCAACCAAAGGGTTAAGCACAGACCTACCACTAAGGATCACAGAATACCCCATCCTAAAGGAGCCAGAATATCTCTTGATGATCCTTATTTTAAAAATCAACCCTGGGAATCTGTATGGCCATTCACAAAGTATTCTTTGATCGGATTTGGGGCATGCCACATAATGTTTTTTTGTTTTATTCTTGTAAAAAGTTACCGCCTGGAGTTCATTCCTCAAATTTCAAGGAGGATAAAATGGAGGTCCAGAAGAGGAATGACATGCCTAAGGTCATTGAATATAGTGGCAGAAGTGAAACTGTAAGCCTGGGCTCCTTCACCTGCACAATGCTTCCAGAGAAACGACTGATTTGTTGCCATATAAAGAACTAGTTGATCCAAACGCTATTTTTTGGTTTCACTTCCAAGTTAAAAAAAAAAAAAAGCTAAGAGAACCATGTGCTGATCCCTATGATCTGATCTTTCAATTCTCTGCCTGGCTACCTGGCGTTCTACACACCTTGCCTCTTTTCTTCAGACGTCCAGCCAAGATTTAACACAGTCAGGAGCTCTAGATTCACTCTCATTCTTCCTAAGTTACTGTATAAAAATTCACACTGTGTTGAAATGAGAGGGTTAAAGATCAAAACAGTCACTGCACCTGCAGAGTTTAAATGTCAGAAAAATATGAACACACTAAAACCATTCATGGCTCTTTGTGTTCCTGCCCTTTCAGAGAGTCCTCCCCACCCCTCCCCTTATTTCGGAGTTCCATTCTCTGAATCCACCCTGCTGTAGCTATGCTGGCTATAAAAAGCTTCTTCACCCCAGGACGAAGTTCAAGAAGTCCCCAGGGGACCACAGTAAATGATGAGACCTGTTAGCAATAATGGGTCCACTGAGAGTTGTCCCCAGCCCTAATCCACTTAGACACACTTAGGTAAGGGGTCTAATAAGGAGGAGCGCAAAGGCTTGGGGATGGTGTCAAAGCTTGAACTAAAAAGGAAGAGCACATTTCAGCTTCCTTTGTCAGGGTTAGCTGCAAGATCACAAGATCCTGGTCCTTACCTCTCTGACACAGACCATAGGCCTTGGGAGATTCTGACAGGTGTGTACATGTTTTGTTAATCTTTGATGCAATCCTTGTGGCATTCATTCGAGTTTAGGAACCTGGGCTGGTTCTCCCAGGCAATTCCCCTGTCCTTCACCAGCACATTGAAGGAAAAGACCTTGAAGGGCTGCCTTCTTAGCATGCTGGGGCCTTTTCTGTGATGGTTTACTGCTACTATTTGTGGGCAGGAAAACACATGCAACAGTAATTGCAACCACAGAATGAGTGCCACAGGAAGGAACCCCTAGGGGTTTTTAACACCAAAGCAATACAGAATCAAAATATCTTCAATGATATTACTTTAGTTATTGCTGCTAGTAAGTTATTCTCAGTTTAGTGGAGGTAGAGAATTACAGTATCTTCCCACTAGCCATTAGGGAGTTTGGGAACCATTTTCTTGCTTAAATATAAGTATGTATAGTCATACATTCATGAAACTCCTTTATATCAAGGATAAAGTAGTATCTGTTCCCACAAGCCTTCTTGATTAATGTTGATAACTGAACTTACTACAAATTACATAAGTGGGCAAAAAACAAAAAAGATAAAAGCCTGAAAGGGAATATTTGGGTTGACTAGTAGGAGAGTGTTACTACAGACAAGACTATTATGTTATATAAACAGTATTCTCCAAGTGGATGAGAAGAGCAATATTACTTGACATAAAAGTAAAGTGGACAGCTGGTTATGGTAGGCCAATCAATCCTAAAAAAGGATAACTCTAGTTATGTTTCTGCCCAACACCCATCTTTCACTATTTCTACCCTGAAATCATGTTGGATGAAGGGGCAGGGGAAAATTTCACAGAAGACTGCACCAAAAAGCAGGCCACACTTTCAAAGTCCATATCCAGCACTGTCTGTGTTCTAGCTTTTAACAGAAAGTAGAAGGTGGCTGGTTGAATGAAACAGTGGGAAGTTACATATTCTGGTCATTAGCTATCCTAATTAACATTAATTAAGATGGACACTATTAAATAAAGATATTACAGCCATTTCTACATTATTTCCTCATCAACATTACCTATTTTATTACTGTACAAACATCTTCAGAAAGAATACACTATGTTATGTGAAAATATACTTCATTACAAAATCCAAACCCTTTCCATGGCAATAATTAGTTCAAAGCTTTATTGATAAAGGATTATTACGGTTAACTCTGTACTAGATTACTTTTCACTATGTTCTTATCTACTTGACACAGCAAAGAAAATATTTCACTAGAGAAAAGAGAGGATTCTTTAATCCACTAATTCTTATGGGTCTCAAGAGAAAAGAGGACTTCAATGGTATCTACCTAGAGTATTTGACACAAATATTCTATAGTCTACACCCAAATAGCTGACTTTTTATCTTTTGGATTCTAATATTAGAGATAAGATTATAATATTTTAAATTACACGTATAATACAAAGGGTGAATTTGCAATGTTTAGTGTCAGTGCATATTACCACATGATACTTATTCCATTCCCTGAGATTCATACATTTTTCCCCTCTGAGTTTCAGCTTCCAATTAGTTACTTAAATTGCAAGAAAGAAAACAACAGGAATCCCTAAATCCCTTCAAATGGATATCTAATCTTTTTTCTTTTTAATGGACATCTAACCCTAAACTCTAGCTCAATTTGATCTGATAGATTCCCCTTCTCCGCTTTTAAACAGAGGTTATTTTTAGGACACCTGAATTAAAAACATAGCAGTCTATCCAACTCTATGCTTTATACATTGCACAACTTTCTAATAAATTGCTCTACCTTGCATTCAAAAATGTTCATAAAGCAGATTATTTTTAAAAAATGTATGTAAAGGCAATGGTGTTTTTGAGTAAAGGGTATGTATTTGCATGAAAATTGTACCATTATTAAAATACTAGGTTATTGCCCCATGGTGCTTATTGCCATAAGTGAAGTGATCATCTACTTTCTGTAGAACTAGAAACTGGCAAAATTAATTGCAATGCTATGGTGTACAGAAATTATAAGACCAGTTAAAAAATAAAAGGGACTCTGCTTTAATGTCCCTAACAATTAAAATAAAGGAAGCAACAGATAATGAGCAGAATTCCCTCTCCCTAGAATGCTTTTCACAAACTGCTTATGAGAAAATTACAAGACAGGACTGCAAGGAAGAAGTGCATATTTAAGACTAAGAATCTGCGCATGCTAAACAAGTAAATTTCTCCCATAGGTATGGCTACTTAGATAAGGAGGTTAAGATTAAGTACTTGGCTCATTGCAATAAGGACCAAATTAGAATATACTGTGATCCTCGAAAACTCTAGATGGTAAGGAGTCCATTTTCTTCATTATTTGACTGGTTAGGTCCATTGGTTAGGTCATGGTGGTAAAGAGGTCACAATCATGGTTTGAACTCTCTCCCCTCCCCCAGTTAGTTTTGATCTGTTTCACATCTATGCCAACTGTGTTGCCTTTGATCATAAGGGGAATTGCTATTGAAAAGGTTAAGAATTAGTGTAACTCTACCACTACTAGTGATTAAGCTAAAAGTATCTTTTTGTACCCAAAGACTAGCATATTAGTACCTAATATCTTCAGACAGTACACAACACTTGATGATAACCAAACACCTTTGTCAGAAGCCTTTATCTGTATTATGGAAGGAAAGCAAACTTTGGCAAGGCTATGTTAGAAAAAAAGGGAAAATATGCTGTTTCTTAATTAATAAGAGGAAGTTGGCTCCAAATACTACTGTGGGGGTTGTGGATAACGAATAGCTGGGCAAAAGGTTAGTGAATGGGTAGAAACTCTTCTACAAGGGAGGGGGAAAAGGGAACCAGGATTCTCTCAGGCTAGCTAGGCAGGGCTTTGGGAAAAGCTCTCAGGCCATATGAAAAATGCTTACCCATAGTCCATTAATCAATTTGGAAGCATTTATTAAGTACCCAGCCCTAAATCTAGCCTCACTGGACATTACAACTCCTCCATCACTCTGCAATCTAGCTAAACCTTCCTTCTTTCTGTTGCTCATACAAAATAGTACATTTCCATCTCCGTGCCTTTGGACTGGTTATCTCCCATGCCTGGAACACGGTTCCCAAGGAGTCCCTCTTTTCTTTTAAGATGCCCCTAAAGCACCATCTTCTACCTAAGGACTTTCCTGATCTCTCCAACTCTTAGTGGGATCCCTCCAAAACTACCTTCTATTTAACTACTTTGTTTATATGTGTACATATTTTATATGTACTTGTTATCTCTCCAATGGAATGTAAGCTTACTGAGAGTAGGGAATGTTTCATTCTTTATAGCAGAATACCCATTGGCTAAAAGAGAGCTTGGCAAATGACCAATACTTAATAAATACTTGTTGATTAACTGACTTAGTACCTAGCAGAGTGCTTTGCAAGTAGTAGGCCACCTGAATAGAGAGGATAACTGAACTTACGGGAGCTGATGAGCTCACTGAGAAAGTGGGTATAGAAAGGTGGAAGGCAGCTTAGGCAAAACCTAGAGGTACATCAGCAGGAGGTAGAACTTGTATAATGATCTAGAAAAGAAGCAACCAGACAGCCAGGAAAGCTATAAGACAGTAATGTCCCAAGACCCAGAGAGAAGAGAATATCCAGGAAGAGAGGGTGGTTGGCAGTATCCAATGCTACCAAAAGGTCAAGAAGAATGATGACTAAGAAAAGGTCATTGTATCTGGTAATTAAGGAGATCACTAGCTATTCTGGAGAGATCTTTATAGTCAATAGTCATGTAATATACACTACTTTGACTACTGGCCATCTACAGGTGGCACAAAGTACTGGGTCTGGAGTCAGGAAGACCTCTGAGTTCAAGTCCAGCCTCAGATACTTTCTTAGCTCTATGATCCTGAGCAAATCACTTAACCTGTTTGCCTTAATTTCCTGAACTATAAAATGGGGATAATAGTAGCTCCTGCTTCCCAGGGTTGTTGTGAGGATCAAATGAGGTAATAATTGTAAAGTGCTTAGCATAGTGTCTGGCACATGGTAAGGGCTATGTAAATGCTAGTTATTATTATTACTAAAGAATTCATTAAAAACCTAAACTCAAACAGCAAAGTCTCCAAGTCTCTCAAATTTCTTAAATAAGAAACAAAAAGCATAAACTTACCTTTTGGAACACTTGATAGTTGGACTTAGACCATATGTCAAGCTGAAAAAAAAATGAAAAATAATTAATGTCAATTATGCTATTTGATGCTGGAATCTGCTGTGTCCGTTGCTTGGCTTGAAAAATCAGAAATCTAAATGATCAAACCATTTAAATAGAGGACAAGGCAATTTAACTCTACAGAAAAAACACTCAACAGGAATGGAAGGAGCTTGAATTCTAGGTTTGACTTTGCCACTAAACTTCTGCAAAATTTTGGACAAGTCACTTCCTAGGTCTTCCCTAAGATATTTTTTAAGAGACCAGAAAATTTTAAGATACTTTCTGGCTCTAGACTTTACAACTGTTTGAAATAGCCCTATTGCCTACAATGAAAATTTAGGCTTTGTTTTTAAAAAAGAACAATTTGGACCTGAGCTATCCTTTAGCCTGGTATTAGAATATTTTTTTTTCCTACAAGGTAGAAATGACTTGGGGGTACAACTCTCTCATTTTACACAAGAGAAAACTGAAGTAATTGGAAGTAGGTCAGTAAATAAGCATTAAAGTGCCAAGCACCAAGCTATAAGAGCTGGGAATACAAACAAGCAAAAAGATAGTTTCTACCCTCAAGGAGCTTGTATTCTAGGAAGGGAGACAATACATAAAAGAAAGATAAAAAGGGGGGTTAGGGGGAATGTACCCCACCTAGGGGCATGATGGTTCTAGGGATAGAGGGTACAGAGGTATGAATTCCAGGGCTGTGTCATTTTCCAGGATGAAGGGGTTTCTGGGGCATGACAGAACAGTCCAGAGGTGTGCAGCCTTATAGGAAATGAAGAGATGTCTGGGCTGGGTGTGCTCCTTAAATAGAGAAGGAAAGTCACTTATCTTAGGACTACTATGTATCAAGTCAGTACTCTTCTACTAGCCTATGATATCACACAATGTAATTTCCTAACCTATTTTTTTAAAAAATTATGCGCAGTTTTCAACATTCACTTTCATAAGATTTTGAGTTCTAAATTTCCCTCCATCTTTCCCCTCCCCCAATCCCAAGACAGCACATAATTTTATATATGCTCTACATATATATTGATATTGAACCTATTTTTACATTAGTCATGTTGTAAGAAGAATTAGAATCAAAGGGAGAAACCACAAGATAGAAACAAACAAAAAAAAAGAGTAAATAATATGCTTTGATCTGTATTCAGACTCCATAGTTCTTTTTCTGGATGTGGACAGCATTTTCCATCATGTGTCCTGTAGAGTTGTCATGGATCCTTGCATTGCTAAGAACAGGTAAGTCTATCAAAATTAGTTATCGCATATTGTGGCTGTTACTGTGTACGATGTTTTCTTGGTTCTGCTCATTTCACTCAGAATCAGTTCATTCAAGTCTTTCCAATCCTAACCTAATTTTAACCAAAAATTTTTGTGTTTCCTGTGCTCAAACAGCACATGAAACTGTCTCAAGTATGAGAATTTGGGACAAACTAAGTAAGACAAAAAAATTACAATAGTATAGTGTGGGAAGTGGTTCATGGATGCTGCAGACTGAAAGAAGCAGCAATGTGTCCCTTGGGTACTAAAAATCTCTTTTAATATGAGTTCAAGATTACAGTAAACTGAA
The DNA here is from genome assembly GCF_028583685.1 of Petaurus breviceps papuanus. NCBI lineage: Eukaryota > Metazoa > Chordata > Mammalia > Diprotodontia > Petauridae > Petaurus > Petaurus breviceps. The sequence goes on along the minus strand of NW_027187344.1, from coordinate 6,517,372 downwards.
ACACTTGGTCAATGAGCCTCTTGGAACTTGTTGGGATTGACCAGTGGTCAAGATGAAAATGGGAGACATGGATGCTTTGCACTGAGCTGTGCTATTGATTCTGGAGTACAAATGGGGCCAAGAAGCATTCAGGTGGGGAAAAACGACTTAGAATACACAAAGCAGAAAAGATGTTTTTAGAAAAGCCTTTTGGCACTCCCTCAAATCGCTTCTTCATTTTCATGTCTGTGAAATGAATGATCTGGATGAGATAATTTCTGAAGACCAGTTAAAGTCTTAAAATTCTCTTTTATTATGATTCTTTAATATCTTAATTTTCATGCAGAAAAGTGAGATCTGAGGAAGAAAAACACTTTGCTGCTCCAAATATAAATAACATTCTACTGTTCCATTTTACCATTCTAGATATTCCAATAGTGAAAAGTATTCTTATAGACACACGCAAAAAATCGCATTCCTAAAGAGACTGACTGTATAGCAAAATTCCATAAACAAGCTGTTTCTTCATGGAATGCCAAGAGGAAATGAGAGGACCATATTTCCACCTTCTGCCTCTCTTTCCCCACCTTCCACCCCCAAATCTGAGGTCTAAGGTAGGGTCTGATAATCAGGTCAAGATCAGGTACTAATTCAAAGTAATATGGACCTGAATGGCTGCTAGATTAACCCTACAAGCAGGTAGTCTGCTCTAGTGTTTGAAATTCTTTCCATTAAAATCATTCCTTTAGGCTAAGACATTGTATGTCTAGAAGGTCTCTGATAACATAACTGCATGAGGGAGAGGGAGTATGAAGCAAGTTGGAACAAGGTATTCTAAGTCTCTAAGCTACTAGCATTCACTAAAACACTATCACAGGTTTTCTCTAGTATCACTAATTAGTTTATTGGCTTATCTAGCTGTTCGTCCAGAAATGGATCCTGGGAGAAAGTTATAGGGAATAAGTCTGAATCATTTCTAGAACATGGCACACTCACTATAGGAAGACTCAGGTGGAATGCCATCTTGAGGATCCTCAGGTACCTCAAGGAAGGGAACTATGAGAAGAGAAGGGATGTGCTATTGGGGGAGGGAGCACCTGGGACAAATTTCATTGAAGTAAACAGCCATTTGTGTAGAAGTCATGTATCAGGTATCAGAGCCCTCTCCTAGGGCCTCTGGCATATAAAAGTTATTCAGGGATTGCAGGATGAATAACAATTTTTTTTTGCATCTTTTAGTTCTACCAAAATCATTGTCAAAAAGACAATGAGATACCCAGATTTTAAAACTCACTTTTCTGAAAAAAAGTAATATGAATGTTCCTATAATACGAAACAAAACTTAACCATCCATTTTAAGCCCATGGCTTTTTCTAGCCAAAATATATCTCTATTATTTATTTCTCCCTACTTGTCGACAATGCACAAAGGACACAAAAATATACAAAATACACAAATATATAAATAAATAAATATAAATATATAAAATATAAATAAAAATATATAAATAAATAAATATAAAAAAATAAATACACAAAAGAGAGGTAGTCAAGAAAAAAGCAAAAAAAGGAATATAGATACCACACACAAAAATACAAAAGGAAGTACATCTAAGGACCTAGAAATTGATTTATTTAAAATGATACCTGTTGTGCCTGGTTTTCCCATTCCCCAATATAGTGCCTGGCTTGCCTGTGCCTGTGCCTGTGCCTGGGCCCTCCCTCATGGAGGTGACTGGATTGATTCTACCCTCCCCTACTGAATCTCCACCCTTTGCCAGTCAGCTCATCTGCACAGAGGTGGGTGGGCTTCTGGGTCAGGGAGACTTGGCACCCGCCGTGGGAATTTCAAGGTGTTTACTGACCAATCACTGTTTTTGGCCTCTGCAAGTTTCTGCTTACGTAATACCTAACCGTTGGCTGAGTGGCCTTTAAAAGCTGAAGTTTTACCTGAGATCGTTGCTGTACGACCTGGGACAGTGGGGTGGTACCTTGTCGGCCCGCCATGTGGCCTGATCAGCCAACATGGTATATAAAGGGTCCAATTCTAAACTGTTACTTGGATCTTGCTTGCATTTGCTGGGTACAACATACCCACGAGTAAGAAATATTCTTAGACATAATTCAGAGGTGGTCTTCCCAGCCTAAATGAAAATTTATAAAACAAACCATACACTTTCAATGGTAGGCCACTGTTCCCCAATAGAAGTTTAAATATACCATTCAATACCCAAAGGACTGCCAAAGATATCTGGGCCAGAAAGATTTAAAATAACATGGTGTATTTTTACCTGATGCACATTGGTCAGAATAGGATCCTGTGACAATGGGTTTCTCTCTTTTCCAATGAATGCATAGCAAGTGGTTTACACTGAATTTATGCTATATGCCAAAGACAGACATCTAAATGACAGTCTGGAGTCAATGTCCTTCCTTTCTTCAGGGCTAGGAAGATTTCTGAAAATTCATTTCAGAGATTCTGTCCTGGTATCACTGAATAATTCATTAGCTCGAGTTTTCAACTACAAGAGCATGGCAACTAATTTTTTACTGGTTCCAAAATTCACGGATAAGCTATTCTCTGATGTTGGAGACTGCAAATTTTTAGTTTACTGAATGAGAATATTTTGAACTACAATTCTAGAAAAAAGAAAGTCAAGTGCCCTTAAGCAGACAACCCGGGGATATTAGGAAGACTTAAAAATGGAGAGCCCAATATCATGGCCCTTGATAGCCAAATCTGTAATCTGAACTCTTGGGAATGGAATTGTACATATATAGTACTATGTCGTATAAGGAAATTTTAGGACTATGAATAGGTTAAAATGAAATAAATTCCAAAGATCATCAATTACTTTTTAAAAATCTGTTCTTATTGTGTAAATCAAAATCCCAAAGTACCTTTCTTTTCACATGGGAGGTCACTGCCACACAGGGGAAATTAAAACACCCCATTCATTCATGAGTTTGTGCTCTCAAAAGAGAGAAATCAAGATGCAGCAGAATGTTCGAAATGAGATGCCATCAAGTATCCTCAGCACCCATGGAACTTGCCACCCACTCTGCAGCGGCATCCCTTAAGACTTTCAAGTCTTTCCATCTGCTCTGCAGCTGCACGGTCTTAAATATATTGTCTCCCTCAATTTCTATCTGTATACTCAGCACTTAGCACAATGCCTGGTACATAGTAAACACCAAATAAATATTTTTCAAGTAATTAATTTTTTTTCATTCATTCACTAAGTTTTCTAATCTGAAGTGTATACTTTGGGGGAGTCTCTACTGCATTTCAATTTAAAGGGTTTGAGGCTGAAAGGAAACTTTGAGATCATCAGGGGTGCAGAACCTTCAGCCTTGAGCGCCACATGTGGCCTTGTAGGTCCATGGGTGTGGCCTTTGGATGGAGTTCAAGTTTAATAGAACAAATCCTTTTATTAAGGCGATTTATTTTGTGAAATTTGGATTCAGTTTAAAGGGTGTTCTTGAGGACCTAGATGGTCTCATGTGGCTACAGGTTCCCCACCTCCATCTAATTCAAACCCTTCATCTTAGAGATGAAGAAATGAAATCTCAAGAGGTTAGGTAACTTAAAATCACAAAGAAAGTAAGATCCAGATCTAGGATTCATACCCAGCTCCTTGGATTCCAAATCCACTGCTCTTTCTAAAGTATTTCATGTTGTTGATGTGTGTAAATTTCACATATATCACTGCTGAAAATTTAGGGGGCTTTTCAAAGTTTTGTTTGCATATTCAATTGGGAAAAACCACAAAAGGCAGTGGATGTCAACAGTCAAAAGTTAGTCACAACTGGCTCGTCATAAGAAACTTATTATTCCCCAAGGAGATTTCAACTTTGAAAGTCTATATTTAGTATATATAAACAAAAGTCAACAAGTGAAAAAAGTTCAGTTTTGTTGCAGGGCTAAAAACAGCAATGGTAGTCAATTTTTTCAAGCTCTAGGGTGACTTAAGTTTCCAAAATAAGAAACTCATATTCAGGCATCTTATATGCCTGCCCACCCTCCCCCAGGAAAATAAAAAAGGTGGCAGCAATAGTACTAAAGAATGCATTGTTAAAGGTCTATTATTCTTCAACTTTTCACTTTCAATCAAGACACACATTTGTAACAAAACAAAACAAAAAACTCTGCTGAAAGCACAATTTCAGGGCATCCTCTGAATGTGAATTAAATTGGGATTTTTCCCTCCTCTCATCCCCCTTCCCATTCACCTCTTTCAACAGCCCATCCCCCATCTACCCCCCAACTGTATGTAACAAGAGGCCATTTTCTGAAGGTCATCAGAATGATTTCAAAGACGATAACAAATCAAAATGTTCCCTGCATCTAATATCAAACAGGGCTAGTGCCAACACTTATTAGAGAAATCAGATTCAAGCTTTCCCCCTCCCCCTCGACCCAAACACACACACAGCCAACTTTGAAGTGGAAAGAATGCAAGGATCAGAAATTACCCTAGAGACAGTTCTAGCAGTCTTTGAAGGTTTCCTTTGATACGACCATTTCTTTTTCTCTCTTACACTAGGAGGCTAAAAGCTGCCTTTTTTATTGATATGGGGTAATTAATGAAGCTATAGCATTAACATAACCCAAATCCCCTAATAAGATAAATTCAACTGAGACACTTATGTTTCTTTAGTTTTACATCTAACTGCTGCGAAATTAGGATTCTGGCCAGATATTCAGCTTAAGCACCCAATATTAAATATGCCACGTCATGGCTCTCCTTGTTTCTATGATTACAGAAAAGTAGTGGGTCAGCACATCACCAAAAATCCTGGTGCATTTTTATCTTGATGATTAGAATTAGGCTACTTAGGCTTGCTTATAAAGAATTTGCTCAACAGAAAAAGCAAGAGGCTTAAAGCTTCTATTATTATTTTGCAAAGTGATAGTTCTGTATTCTAGGATTCTTCTGAGGAATGTATAGGTTTTAGATCTGGAAAACAGGAATGGTGCCTAGTCATCAAGTCAGCAAAAGAGCTAATTAAAATGTATTGGTATGGGATGGATGTGTCAGATTAGGAATAAACTCAACTGCAGCAAAATTGGTGTCCAACATCCCCACTGTATATATAAGGCAATATCCTTGGCTAGTTAATTTGTGGTGCCATTTGATATATAAGAGGGTGACCAGGACAGGGAGAAGGGAGGATATGGAGACTGTAATAGCTCAGGATCAGTTGAAAAGAACAGAAATGTTCTAAAAAAGAGAATGGGGGGGGGGGTATTACAGATTATGAATATTTATTTTTGACCATTGGTTGCAATGTGGAAGAAAAAGACTCTTTGTTCTGCTTGGCCCTGCACAGAATCAAATAAGAGAAGTTGCAGAAAAGACACATTTCAGCTTGATACAAGGAAACATTTCCCCAAAGTTAGAAATGTTCAAAGTGGAATGGGCTGCTTCTGGAAGCAGTGAGTCCCTTATCACTGGAGGTCTTTAATTGGAAGGTGGATGACATTTTGTTATATTATAGAGAAAGTTCCTGTTCAGTTACAGGCTAGACTGGATGTCCACTGTGGTTCCTTCCAACTCTAGGATTCTGTGATATTGCTGGGCTTTGCAGTAATAGCCAACTATTAAAATAGGACCTGAGTATTCAGTCAGTCAAAAGCAAACTCGCATCTTTTTAAACAGCAAATTGATTGTGTAAGCAACAATTTGTTCAGTAGGTTGTCCATCCAACCCCCACCCTCAGACCACATCTTCTACCCTCAAAGAGTCCCTTCAAAATGTTGCCTTATCATTTACAATGTGCCAGATCTTTCAATACGTGAATTCACTTGAACATATACTTACATAAATATATGTGTGTGAAATCCAAAAATAGCATTAATAATATCTGCTTGAATTTTATTTTTATCCACAGCTTAAATCTGGTGACTCTATAAAGTGCTTGGAAGGCAAGGAAAAAGTCAGCTACAATTAGATCTTGGGCAGACTGGTCACTTGAGAGCTCTCTAACATGTTTGGCTAAGGTAACTTTAAAATAATGTACTAATTCAGGTCTGCCTGTTTTGCTATTTCTAGGTCTGAGTTCTGGTTATCATTTAGGTCCACAGATGTGGTTGACATCGATTTATGTAAAAAGAGGGTAGAAACCAGGTTTAGTACCAGTACAGTAGGACTCAGGTCTCAGAATGTTGAAATATAAACCTATTTTCCAGTCCTCCTTCCAGAGGTCTTTAAAAAGAAATTCTCTTAGTTGAAATTTTTTGTTTTTATACACTGTCATTTTCAAGTCTATCTCTCTTCTTTCCCATTCTCAAAAAGTCATCCCTTAAAGAAGAAAAAAGGAGAGGGGAAAAAAAGCAGTGTGGCAAAAGTCATCAACACATAAACCAAATCTTCTGTGATATGCAATGTCTCCCTCCCGTAGCACTCACTTCTACAAAGAATGGAGGAGGGTGCATTTTCTTTTGTCTTCTTTAGGGTTAAGGTGGATCATGAAATCATATAACATGCAATTTCTTATGGCTATTGCTGTTCTTTCCATTTACATAATTGTAATTAATGGATATATTGTTTTCCTGGTTCTACCACAATTGTCATCAGTCAATCTAAGTCTTCCAGTGTTTCTCTGTATTTTTCATATTCATCATTTTGTATGGCACAGTAATATTCCATCGCATTTAAGTACCACATTTTATTTAGCTATTCCTTAAATGAAAGATGTTTATTTTATTTGTATTTCTTTGCAACTACCTAAAGTGCTGCTCTCAGCATGTTCGTGTCTATATTGGACCTTCCTGTCTTTGATGACTTTGGGGCATACACTTAGCCGTATGACTTCTGGGGCAAAAGGTGTGGCCATATTAGTCACTTTTGTGGGCATAATTACCAATTCTGTAACTCTCAGAGCTTGTGACAGATAGCCTTTTATTTAGAGCAGAAATGAAACTTATGTTGTTGCTTGACTTACCTACAACTCTTCACATTTAAAATGAGGGGTATGGGCTAGATGATCTCTAAAGTTCTTTCTGGGGCTAATGTTTTATATTTTATGATCATTCCTCTCTAATTTCTACTTCATCATCTTTCTATTTCCTTCTACGATCCTCACCTTTATAAAGAACTACTATAGTACAAAGCCCTTGAGAGTCAAAAGAGTCTGGCTCCACTGTTTATTAGCTGTGTGACCTTACTAGTTGAATAAATTAACCTCTGTGGGCCTCAGTTTTCTTATGTGTAAAATAGAGCTAATAACATGTGTACCAACTATCTTACATGAAAATGACTATGAAAATGTTCAATAACCAGTAAGATGCTAAATAAAAGCATTATTATTATTTTGGCGTTTTCTCATTCCCTTCTTTAAGTTTACTTTTAAATAACTTCTTTAAGCTTAGAATAGGCCTGCACAATCTGCGGACCATTGGGCCACTTATTGGTTTGCCAAAGGATTTCAGGCAACTTGCAAAAAAAATGTAGAGGAAAGCATCTCTTATACATAGAAGGAATCCTTTGGCAGGCTACAGGTTGTGCAGGCCTGGCTTAGAACAAAGGAAAACAGTACCACATTCTCTTGATACACAAAACTTTTTCTGCCAAAAAATAATCCTTTGTCTTTGCAACATTCATTTCCTTTCCTTTATGCTATTTTGTTTTTGCACTGGTTAAAACGAAATCATTTAGGGGCGGCCAGGTGGGTCAGTGAGTAAGAGCACCAGCCCCAGAGTAGGGATGCCCTGGGATCGAATCTGGACTCTGATACTCAGCACCATACCCAGAAATAACTGGACGTGCAACTTTGAGCAAGTTACTTAACCCCAACTGCTTTAAAAAAAAAAAAATAAAACTAGATAATTTAAACAACTCCACTGGATCTGCTACTGGTAAAATAAACATATTAGGAATGGATGTTATCTGTCTGTATTTTAATGCTATGATGGTACCCATACAATTCAACTTGCTATATAATTATGTCATGTATCAACTGTTTCTATGTAAATAGATGGAGTACAGGATTTAAAACTAGAAAGGACCTTAGAGATCCTTTTATCTGGTTGTTCCCAATGTGTTAGACAAGAACAGAGGTGCTACTAAGTTACTGCAGAAGGTTCAACAATCCACATGCAAACAAAACACTGTCATTTGGGTCTTTAGCTAAGACAAAATGAGTATCACTCTATACTGAGCAAAAATACCTTATGCAGACTGAATAAATTATAGATTTTACTTATGGATTATTTTCCAAATGAATGTTTTTGTATTAATAAAATATAAACATTTAAAAGCATTACTGAATTCAAAGTAGCTTTTTATCATCATGAAGTCTTTCAGTCAACAGTAGTTATAACTGTCAGGGGCCAGAATTTTTTTTTGGGGGGGGGTAGTGTTTAAAATGAGTCTTTACACTCAAAAAGACTAATGACCACTGACCTAGTTCAACCAGATGGTTTATGCGACTTGTCCATGTCAGCGGCAGAGCTTGTCTTCAAACTCACGTCTTCTGACTTAAAATCTTATGACTTCTGATGTTTCATCCCCAACATGCAACAAATTGGTGAGCTGCTTCTGAGGCACCCCAAGACTACTCACAGTCTGACCTCTCAGGGAGTTCTGAGTCCCTAATGATTTGAGGTTTGAGCTTCTTGACAACACATTTGGAAACCAGCCATAATAATTTACTGCTAATTTTATTTGACTTCCGTACTGCTATTTAACTTTCCAAGCACTTATATCTTGTCTCATCAACCATAACCTTCATAAGAATAGGGACTGTGTCTCACACTAGCTTGGACTTTGTAATAATGATATACTGAAATACATACACGCCACAGAATGGAATTTGAACATCCAAATGGGCACTGTCCTTCAAAGAAACCACTTTGAGAGATTATTCAGTTACTCATTCCAATGTTTCTGCTGGTATAAAACCCCGCCACCACATTCGGAACTCTTCTTTTAGAACTCAGCTAGTCTGCAAGGCACACACAAGCAATACTTTGGACCCAAACCAGTATGATACCACTTAATAACTGCTTTGAAGGACTTACTGAAGTTTCCAAAACTCAAAATCCACCCACAAAAGACAAAGATCGCCACCATTAAAAACAGCAAAAAGAACATGATATAGGTTCTGAGGGCAAACTGAAATGAAGGAGTTCACAAAATATCTTGAGCAATGATAGAATCCTAGAAATAAGTGGCTTTAGAAGATATGCATATACACACAGATTTATGTGTATAATGTGTGTCACTTACCTTATACCCTCACCTCTGTTATAACAAACTGCTGTGTATTAAGCTATAGTTATTACTTCTTTTTGAAAAATATTCTATCCTCATTATAACATGGCCTTTGGGTGCTGAATGTTTGGCTAGCTCTAATGAACTTATTACTTTAATGGGAATCATTACAAGAAGAAGAAGCTATAAAGCTCATGAAATAGAGGGGGCAAGTATTTGAAAGTGACCAGCGCAAGGTAGGCTAGTGTCTCAAGGGGCAGGGGTGGAGGTGGGGATGGGGAAGGGGAGCATTTTACTCAAAAAAAAAAAAAAGCAACAAAAAGAGCATAAGGCTCACCTTCTGATGTGTTCCAGTGAACCATTTGGAGTAAATTCAGTCCAAAGAAATTAGGGATTCAAGGTGGGTGAATTTTTCATACATAATCCACTCTTAGAAATAAGTTCTCTTTCTTAAATAGCAGCTGTTCAGTGTGTGCTATTATTACAGATATGCAACATGCTCAAGGCTACTTGGGAGTTTCAGAGAAGAAAGATCTTCAAATTGTGCTTAAAACTAACCCCCAATTTCCTTATGATACTGGCAAAAGCAAAAGGCTGCAGCATAGGCTATTAATGTGCAGCCAGGCTAGGGAAAAAAATCTGTTTCCTCAGAAGACATGTTTAATGAGGCAACTGGGGTCTAAGGTGATAAATTAGAAATTCAACTAAGGGCACAGGGTTTAAAGAAAAGCAGAAGCTTGAGGATGAAAAACCCAAGCAGAGGGTGTAAAATGTAAAGCCACACACTTCATAAAAATATCGGCTTTGGCTGCTCATCATTTCGTTTGGGCAGCCACTACATTTTTCTGGGCTGAACAAAAATATATGTCTGTGTGCGTAAAAACCTTCTCCCCCACCAGACGCAGCGCCCACCTTTCCGTCTTCTGTGTGCACACTTTCATGGTATCCTTTCACAATCGTTCGATCGATGAAGAGACTCCTCATGACCACAATGACTTTCAGTACCTTTCCCAAAGTAACCTGTCAAGAGGATAAGAACAGAAAATGTAACCCTAATTATACAAATGATAGCCATACTACTACCCACCGCTGCCATCACAATCACCACCTCATATTTATATAGTGCAAAAGTTGCCTCAGTTAATCAGAGTTCAAAATGTCTCTTTTAGAAAATAGGGTAAGCTAATGCTCTATCCACCCACTTAATCTCTGACAGTAGTAATAAGGGATGCTTTATGAGATAATTCCACAATTGTCTTTCTTGACATCACTCTAAAAGGCCCAGGGATAGCAGCAAATTCCCTTTGTAACTGCTTCTGGATCAATCGCCCACTAGTTCAGAGAAACACATTTTGAACCTATTTATATTTTCAGCTTGTATAACCTTTCAGGAGAAGGAGTACCCTATGTTTACTACCTACTGTGTAAAGTAATTCTTCCTTTCATCTGCCCTAAAATTACCTTATTCAAGCATCGGGAGTGGGGGGAGCCCTAGAATTATGGGGCTCCAAAGTGTAGTGAGCAGGTACTGTGTTCCCTTTGACCAGCCTGTCCAGATGATAATGGCTGCCAGTAGAGAGAGGTGGGCATATGCACTCAGGGATACATGGCAAGCACAGGTAGAGAATATTAAACAGACTTTGTAGATGAACTACACATTTATAAGAAAAGCTGGTCAGGATGGACATGCAATTTCTAAAAATGAATCCAAAAGGAAAAAGGAAACACCTGATTTTTATGCTCATGACAAGATTGTATCCTGAGAAATGCCTATAAATACTTTTACATTTTCAGTTGTGGTAGAACCTAAGTGTGGGTTGTGAATGAGAAAGAAGCCCAAGGAAAAGGAAATACAGTCATGTGTTTCAGGGAAAGAGTTAACCAATATTTGATGGAAAAGATAAAGTAAAAAGTATAAAATCAGTTCCCAGTAGTAAAGTGAGGTGCTTAATCTGCCATTGTAGTAACTCTTCAATAATCTTCCTAATGAATCATTAAAGACAATGCCTTAAAACACAACTCAACCACCTCTAGTTTCCATGCTACAGGCAGGTATGTAGCACATAGTTGAGTACGCTGCTGGCTGGCTAGGCTGGAGTCAGGAAGACTTGAGTTCAAATCCACCCTCAGATACTAGCTGTATGACCTTGAGTAAGTCGCTTAACCTATTTGCCTTACTAATTTCCTCATCTAATATGGGAATGATAATAGCATCTACCTTGTAAGGTTACTGTGAGGATAAAATCAGGAAATATTTATTTAAAAAAATTTAGGGGGATAATAATATTTGCAAACTTTAAATCACTATACAAATATTACCTATTGTTACAACTTTCCTGTGGATGTTCTGTCCTGGGCCCTCTTTTCTTCTCCCTCTATACTATTTCACTTGGTGACCTCACCAGCTCCCATAGATGCAATCATCAGCTTTATGTTGGTGATTCTCAAATACATTTATCCAGTCCAAACTTCTTAGTTGGCTTCCAGACTTGTATCTCAGATATTCTGAAGTGGACGTCCCATACACATCTTCACGTCCCAAACTGAACTCATGTTTTCCCCTAAACAATCCCCCTTCCTGACTCCCTTTTTACTTTTGAGGGGACTGCCATTCCTCCCACTCACTCAGACTTAGGTGTCATCCTCAACTCCTCACTGTCTCTCACTCCCATATGCAATGTGTGGTCAAGGCCTGGTTTCTTTGCTTTCCTAACATTTCTCCCATATACCTGGTACTCCTGCCACCCTGGCACAGGTCCTCATCACCTTACACCTAGTTGGTCTGCCTGCCACAAGTCTCTTCCCACTCCAGTCTATCTTCCACTTAGCTATCAAAGTGATATTCTTAAAGTACAGTTCTAACCATGTCACCCCAAGTTCCTACTTCAAAAACTTCAGTGGTTCCCCACCACCTCCTGGATCAAATACAAAATCCTATTTGATGTCTGAAGCCTTTCCCTCCATGTCCTTTCTAGCCTTCTTACACCATATACACCCCTCCCTTTTTCCCCACCTCCAAACACACTCCAGTGATCTAGTGACATGACCTCTTTATTGTTCCTCAAAGAAGACACTCCATTTACTGACTCCAGGTATTTTCACTGGCTGTTCACCAAGCCTGGAACATTCTGTTCTCTCTCCTTATCTCTACCTACTGGCTTCAAGTACCAGCTAGAAGAAGTCTTTCCCAACCTCTCAATTCTAGTGCCTCTGTTGTTTATTTTCTATTTATCCTGTACACAGTTTGTACAGTTGTTTGCATATTCTTTCTCCTATTGAACTGTGAGCTCCTCGAGGGTAGAGGATGTCTTTTATCTGTCTTTGTATTCTTAGCCTTTGCACAGGACATGGTATTTAATAAATGTCTACTGATGATGGAGGTTTTCCTGAGATTCCAAGACCAGCACACTATACCAGTAGGCTAGGAGACCCTCAAATATTAAAAGGGAACAAGAAGAAGAAAGTCTCTACACATTGTGTGTGGTTTATGAAAAGGCACTGTGGAGATTTATGAAAAGACACAGATAAGGATCACATGGGATTAGAAGTCATAAACAGATCACAAACAGCACCACTGGAAGAAAAAGCTCAGATCACTGAGGTGCTGCATCCAATGAAGTCCACTAACTGTATCCCCCAACACTGAGGCAGCACTCGGAATGTTTTTATACTATATTTTTAAAAATATTTATTACCTCAAGTATCTTATATAACCAGAAATCCCTTCTTCAATATGGCAGTAAGTCAAGAAGATACTAAGATCAGTGATTCTGCTTTTAAAGTTTACAAATATTAGCTATGAACAAAATAAGTAATAATATTCTAGTTTAGTAGGTTCAGTAATAAGAACTTTGACATCTATGGATGTCAAAACCACCTCTCTCCTTCAGGGCAAACCTTTGCAGAAGCACGTTTGATTTCTCTTTACCAGTGAACATAGGGACCAGAGATACAGCTTCTATAAGCAACAACATCTGACTATCCTTTTATGGAGCTGATAAACAGTGCTAATCAGTGGAAGTTCCAAGTTTTACAGTTGAAATTTGATAGAAATAAACAAAAAAGTGTTCCATGAAATTTTAAATGTCTCTTTTACTACCTAACACTTGAATAGAAAGATGAACTGATGCATTCTAGGGAAAGTTTGGTAGTTCATGGTAATGAATGCGAAGGAAAGAGGTTTTCATTGAATATTGATTTTTGAATCTTTAGGAATATTTGCTAAGGTCATGCATACAATAATGGATAGAAATGTTTTCCCTACAACAACTATGTGAGACAGGTGATACACTCTATCTCTTTCTCTCTATATATTTGTGTGTGTAAATGATACTATAATATTATATATGTGATACTATAATATTTTATATATATGCATACACACATACAACTATGTGAGATAGGTGATACTATATACATATATACATATGCACAAACATATACACACATATATATACTACAATGTTATCATGCCCACTTTACAGATTAGGCAATTGAGGAAAGACTGTCTATTTCAGTCAGTCTAGAACAGGGATTCTTAATCCTGGGATCCATAAATTTCATTTAAAATTCTTTTCAATAAAACCGCCTTCATCTGCAACCCTATTTATTTTATTTTATGCATTTTAAATAATTATTCCAAGAAAGGATCCATAGGCTTCACAAGACTACCAAATGAGTTCATAACATTAAAAAAAATTTAAGAAACTCCTGGCCTTGAGTCATGGAATCTTGATTTTTTCCATAGTATGGGGAAAAGGAGGGCAATTTAAACTAAATTCTGACTCAAAAGATAACTTTCTCATTTTTTTAAAACTTGTACTTTTATGTGTTTTTTTCTTCCAGTCAGCAAAAATCTACTTCTTTCCACTCCCCAAGTACCCCACTGGGAAAGAAGGAAAAACAAAACCTTATTACAACCATGCACAGTCAAGCAAAATAAATTTCCCCACTGATCATGGAAAAAAAAAAAAAAGGTCCATTGGTCCATTTTGCACTGAGTTCTTCACCACACTATTGGAAGGTGAGCAGTATGCTTCATCATGAGTTGTCTGAATCCTGGTTGGACACTGCAGTAATCAAAGGTTATTTGCCTTTACAAAATTCTTGCCTTTGTATAAGTTGTTTTCCTGGTTCTGCTCACTTCACTCAGCATCAATTCATAGAATTCATGCAAGTTTTTCTGTGAAACCATTCCTTATATACTTTCTTATAGCAAGCTAATATTTCATTGCATTTCTATACCATGACTTGTTCAGCCAGTATCCAATTGAAAACTGCCTTCTCAGTTTCCAAGCCAATCAAAAAGAGATAGAAATAATTGTGTACATTCTTAGAATTTGTTTTGCTTAGGACTAATTCCTCCCTTAAACTACACTTCTTTCTACATAGCCCTCTCTTTTCTCTCCTATTCCTATTTCCCTGTTAAGTGAAATGTATTTCTGTGCTCCACTGTGTGTATCCTTCCCTCCTTTGACCAGTTCAGTTGAGAGTGGGGTTTAAATGGCAGCAGCCTGCTCCACACCTTTCTCTGCATTTGGACAGACTTCAACTTGTACACCCTTATTGTGAGATAATGTTCCTCCCCTTTCCCCTAATAAATTCCTCTTCCCTTCCCTTTCTATTCTTCTTTTAAAATCATCATGACATAAGAGGACCACTTCCTGGCCCTCTCTAATTCAACTCCCTCCATGACCCTTGATGTAGAGAGAGTTCAGAAGCAACACATGTATTACCTCCCCCAAATTCAAATGTAAATAATTTATTTTTTTATTTGGTTCATGATGAGTTTTTTATGTTCCTTTTAACTCCTGTGTTTGTACTTCAAAGTTTCTAGGCAACTCTTGTTCCATTTCATTACGAATGCTTGGAAGTCCTTTATTTCATCAAAAATCCATTTCCCCCTCTTTAAGATTACATTCCATTTTGCTGAGCTATTCTCAGTTTAAGTCTATATCCTCTGCTTTCTAGAAGATCATAATCCAAGTTCTCCAGTCCTTTGAAGTGATTGCTAAATAGTGTGTGATTTTGACTGTGGTTTCTTGGTACTTGAATTCTTTTTTTTCTGGATGCCTCCATTACTTTTCTTTGACTGGAAGCTCTATATTTTGGTTATAATGATCCTGAGAATTTTCACTTGAGAACTTCTTTTAGGTGACTGGTGAATATGATTTTGTTTGCTTATTCTTTCAGCCTATTTCCTGACTTTGCACTTATATTAGGGATAGGCTCTATACAATTCTGGAGGGATGTCTGGGTTGGTCATGTTGCTGCTTTCTTGGAGTATTAAATATTGTGTTTTTCCAACATCTCAGGGACAGCCCAGGCTGGGGACCTGCAAGCTTTCAGTGTTCCCAAAGTGGCCTGATCCAGAACAAAGTCTGGTTGCTGGCCCCTGGCTGGAGCTCTGTGAGCTCCTGACCTGGTTGGGTCTGTGCAACAGGCCTGTAGACTTGTTACATCTGGAATTCCAACAGACAGCTGCTGTACTTGGTCACTATTAGCTAGCTCTATCAGAAAGCTGTGCTGGTTCAAAGTAACAGAACTACAGACTTCTCTTTAGGGATTTCTGCCCTAGTTTGTTCTCTGCAGGCTTCAGACTGGGCTAGAAGCTATATCTGAGATCTCATTCTGCTCCTGGGGTTTGTGTCACAAAGTTGTTGCTTTCTTCTGAATGTGCATCTTGTTCAGTATACAGCCAAGTGCAATGGATTGACTTTTTTGTCTTTGAAAGCTACCCTTAGGTGCAGGTCTCCTCCTCAGTCCACCACGATCTATGATCTGAAATTAGGTAGTGAGTGTAAGATACCATTTGGCACCTCTTTTTGCACCTTATTGACATCTTTCATGGTTTATGATGTTGGCTCCGAATATATATTTGACAAGCCTATATATTCCTTTGGGAACCTCTGCAGTAGTATTAGTATTACTGCTTTTGCTCTTACTCACATGCTATTGAATAAAGCTGAATAAAGCTTGCTTCATAAGATGTGACAAATAAACATATTCTAAACTGCTATAGTTTCTGGCTGTCATCTCTGCTTGGCAAGATGATAAAATATCTGTTTGTGGAAGCAATTTCTGTGCTTTTTTTCAGTCTTCTCATTGTGGTCAATGATTTACATTCCATAAGAAACAGTAAAAGCACTGATATCTGTTCTTTTATCCATTTCCCATTTGAGTAAATAATCTGTTTAAAAAGGTCAGAGTTATCTATATTAGCAATTACTATATCTCATAAACTTTATTCTTTCTTCTAACTGGTATTGATCTTCATATTTGTTCTAAGAAGCTGATGGTTTAACTGTATATAGTTAACTGGTTTGGAAAAGATACATCAGTAACCACTTGATTTTGGTTAAAATATAATTATTTTTTCTCCACAATGTTACTTTATACTTGCCATTTTCAATGCATCATAACTTTCTTTAAGAAAGTATTCGCGAACTATAGGTATGAGGCTTCTCTATAAGCTTTTGGTCTCATTTCTTCATCTTTAATGAGGTTTTCTAACATATTTTTTGCACTTTTCCCCTATGCCCATCTTGGATTGAAGTCACCAGGTGATTTCGTTTGGAAGGTCTTTTTGGAATTCTGCTACTTTCTTATCCTTTGCAGAAGATGTTGACATATAAACTGCAATTATCTTTCCTTTCAATGATCACTACATTTCTGGCTTATTCTCTGTTCTGCTTCATCTTCACACTGCTAAGGATGTCTCCATTCTGAGGCTGACTCAATGATTAATGAGTTGACTAGAGATTACCTGCATATAGAAAGTCCCAGCCATGCTGCTTACTTCACTTCCAGCTCACTCTCTACTCTGCTTTACTATTACAGCTGCCCCCTGTGAGGGTGGCCTTCATCCCTCACCCCACTTCTAGCTCTCCTGTGTTATATTCCTACATCAGAATATAAGTTTATCAAGTGTAGGGACCAAAGTGCTTTCTTGTTTTTATATCCTTAGCATTTAGCACTGTGCCTGGCTCATAGTAAGCATTTTTTAAAATGTTCTATCAATCTACTGTAATGGCTGTCTTTTTACAAATGTTTGAAATAAGTACCTCAGGATCAGAAAATCAAATGTCTCATGAAACAACAGTTCTTGTTGTCTTTGACAAAACCCACTCTGCCAACTCTTTTATATTCTTCTCCAAGGAGAACCTGTGAGCCAGCCTTCCATTTACTTGCAACTTTCATTTGTCTTCTGCCTTCATTTATAAAAAGAGTATTGAGATTGATGTGATCCAGTTCCTCTTGTGTATGTCCATTGGCCAATATCTCATTTTGGATACCAAGAGAAAAAGAACATTTATAAATTGTTTTTAAACTGTAATTCTTGTAATTCTCTATCTCTCTTCCTGCTACTCTGCCAACAATCAATGCAGAAGCAAAGGGGTGGGAGGACATACAGGATTGAAGAGTGGAGCTTTTTTGTTTGTTTTTTGTTTAGTAGGTTGGAATGGCCAAAGTATTTACCATTTTATGGCCAGCTTCCTGGTGATGAGACTCTATGCTCAGCTCTATTGGTCCCCAGAAAGCAGACATAGTCTATTGTTGGGACTACATTTCTTACCCTGCTCCTGTCTATTGAATGAGGCTTTAAATTTTCAAAAGTATTATCATTTTGGGGTGGCTAGGTGGTGCAGTGAATATAGCACCACCCTGGAGTCCAGAGGACCTGAGTTCAAATCTGGCCTCAGACACAACACAAAAAACTAGCTGTGTGACCTTGGGCAAGTCACTTAACCCCATTTGCCCTGCCTTCCCCTCTCCAAAAAGCAAATAATAATAGTAATTAATTAAATTTTTAAAAATTATCTTTTTTATTTCACCTACATTTCCCAATTATTTCCCTCCCCCCTTCCTGCCAAGAGCCATCTAGCACATTAATGAGATTAAATACTGTATACAATGTTTTGTACCCACAGAACCCCACTTCTGCAAAGAAGGAATGAGGGCACATTCTCATATTCTCTGGAAACCAAGCTTGGTCATTTATAATTTCATCGCATTCCATTTTGGGTATTTTGTTGATAGCCTTTGTTCCATTTACATTATTTTGGTCCTTCTGTATAATGTTTTCCTGATTCCACTTCCTCACATCAGTTCCTGTCTCCTCATGCTTCTTTGTATTCATCACATTTACAGAAATCTTTCATTCCATTCACAAATTTTTAAACCCTTCCTTCGAAGACATTTGCTTCATTCCACTTCTTTGCTACTGTAAACAGTGCTGCTCTACATGTTCTGATGTATCTCTTTTTATTGCTGAACTCCTTAAGGCATCTGCCTAGCAGTGAGATCTCTGGGTCAAAGCTACAGGCATTTTAATAACATGCAGCCTATCCCAAGTTGCTTTTCTGGAAGTGTACTGAATGTACCAGCAGTTCTGGCATCGGGTAGAATCTGACAAAGCTTGCATTCTGCTAGCACATACCATTAAGAGATACTAGAGTAGAACTTTACAAAGAAACTAGATTTTCATTTAAAAAAAAAACACTGATGTCAAATTTAGCTTGCATTTTTAAGAGGTTCACTTAGTCAATCTATTCACATATTCCTGGTTGACTCAGACTATTCTGACTGGTTTCTCCTAGGTGCTCCATACAATAAAGGCATATAAGGCAGGCATACCAAATTTATAGATGACACAAAACTTGTAGGGATAGCTAACATACATACATATGTAAACTCTAACACTTGGTTTCAATGATATAACTTCACAAGTATGAGGTGGAAGACTGGTGAATAAGTTTTAATTTACCTGAAAAACACCTGATTTTTAAAAAATCTGAACACAATAAATATCACTGTGCTTTAAGAAATGACAAACAAGATGGTTTCATAGAAAACTAGGGAGGTTTGTATGAATTGATGGAGAATGAAATGAGCAAAATCAGGAAAACAATTTACACAGGAAAAATGTTATAAAGACAATGCACAACCATAGCTCCAGAAGAAGCATGCTACCCATTCAATGAAAGGGGCAACAGAATTAAGGTACAGAATGAGACATATATTTTTGGACATAGAAAAGTTGTGGAATTTTTTTTCTTGACAATGCTTATTTGTTACAGGGATTATATTTTTTATTTTATTGAGGGGAGGACCGGAAAGAGATTGGAACTGGCAATACTGTTGCCCCCTCCCCAAAAGAAAGAAAAGAAGGTCATTGAAGCATTTTGAAAATGCACAGAATAGTGTGGCTCTTTGCAAGAGAAGTGAGTGATATAGGTAAAAAAAAATTGAGTGACATGAACCAATGAAAACTAATTTCTAAAAGACTACACAGAAGAAAACAGAAAAAAAGTTCAGAAGGAAGCACCAAGAAGGCAAGACAGCTCGGAAAGTGTTATGGTGAATTTACTATAAAAATCCAAACTACATAATAAAGATATGTAGTTTCATATATAATCTGCTTTATCTGTTGTACTTAGTATGTGGAAATGTTCTTTTCAGAATAGCATTTTGGTTTAGAATAAACAAAAATGTAAAAATCCAGGCTTTTAGTAGCCAGCAAGCCCAGCATAAGAACAGAGTGTGATTTGGGGACAGGAAGCCTAAGGAGATCTCAGGTGGCACTGGAGGATGTGTGTAGTCACAGTCCTGCTGTACTCTCCTGGTCAGCCCATAACTGGAGGAAGGTATTTAGTCTGCGGTACCACCTTGTACAAATCCATTGCTAAGTTGGAAAACAACTAGAAGACAACCAGGATGAAGGAGATACTCAAGATCATGCCATATGAAGCGTGATAGAAGAGATGTTTGGCCTGGGTAAGAAAATATTTAGGGGCAGACACAAGAGCTATCTTCAATTATTTGAAGGGCTGTCATGTAGAAGGATTAGAATCTTTCCATTTGGTCTCAGAAGTCAGAACTAGGAGCAATGAGTGGAAACTGCAGAAGCAAATTTAGGCTTGATGAAAGAAAAAAAAACTTACTAACAATTAGTTATTCAAAATTGGAAGGAACTTCTAGATTTCTCTAAGTAAAGTCTGGATGATTTGTCAGGTAAGTGGTAGCAAACTTCTGTTCTGGGTTCAGCCAGATCACATCTGCAATGCCTTCAAGATTCTGTGATGGAATGATTTGAGGTAATTCATTATGGTCTAAATTTTGGATATCCCTTTGCATGACTAAAAGCAACATTCTTCTATGGGCAATCTGTTTTTCCGCATGTAATCTCTGCTGTGTTGAGGTAGCTGATACATATGCTTGCTATGACATAGTAATAGTTTATGGCAAACCAATGGAATACAGCATTACAGTGGGAATAAGACTAAAGTCAGAAGGTCTGAAGTCTAGATTTGGCTCTGCCACCAACAAGTGATAATGATCTTGGCAGAGTAATTTTCCTTCTTTGGGTCTCAATTTCACCTATAAAATGAGGGGATTGTATCACTATTTCTAAACCCCTTTCTAACTCTAACATGCAGAAAGTCTATGATTGTTGAGATTTGCATTCATTTGATCTGTACTTGAACTCAACGTGCCTAGATGTGAGATTGTAGTGAATTGGGGCATACTGGCTAGGCAAAGAATGATACAATGACCTGTATAGATTTATGTGACTATGGAATTTCTTTTCTGAAGTAGCTAACATTTACCATGGTCACTGACATGATGCTGAATGACACGTACTATTGGTCTGATTCTTGGCAATTCCTGTGGGACATCAGAAATTCAAGCTAATGCCATCTGGTAATGAAGCAAGCTCACTGTTGCCAAGGTAACATGCTCTATACTAATATGCAGATTTCCAAAGGGCTTGCTACTTCACTGGGAGGGCTCAAACACAATCCTATTTAAAGGGAAGTCATGTGCCAGACTTGCTATAGGGCTCACAGCCCATCCAGGGATCAATGTTTAGGCATGTTATCTTTACCCATATTCTTGCCAGGGTAAAATCAACTCTCTTGGTAGATGTCACTCAGGTTCACAGTTTTTTCTGTCTATTCTCTCACTTTGGCTAGTTATAGAGTGGCAGCCCGCTGTGCTGGCTCCTGCTGCAGAAATTTGCCAACTAACTGTTGTGAGAGAACAAATCACAAACTACAAAGAAAAAGGGGGATGGAAAATTACTTAAATTATGAGTTACACAAAAATAGTCAGTTATGGCTATCCAACCAACTATAACACATTCAAACCCTAATAAACCCTCCCAATAGAGAAGGCATTGGAGGACCTGAGGGTAACTGATTACTAATCATTCTACACTTAATGCTTATTCCTACAAATGGATACCCCTACCATATTCATGTTAAAGTGGCAGGTCTCTACAGCAATGTACTTCAACTGCACTGACCTGAACACCCTGTCCCCAATTCAGAATACTAACTGGATGAACTGCACTAATTCAGAATCTGTGGTAATTTGGATAGGGGGCTAGACTATGTTTTAGCCTCCCTTCTTCCATGGAGCCTCCTCTGAATTGCTTTAAAACCAACAATCAGTGCTATAGTTCAGTATTTAATTCCTAATTACTTTATACGTGTTAAGTCTTCTCTCCAGTTAGGTTCTTGAGGGCATGAATTGGGTCATATACTTCTGACTGAAGCTTACCTTTATTTGGCAAAACCTTTCTTCTTGGTATTGATTGATAACAGAAGGAATATTAAAAATATTTCAGAGTAAACTTTCTACAAATTATTAGTAAATTTAGAACTCATTTACATACAAAAATATAAAACAATTAGAAATAATTTCTACTTATTTTAAAAATCTTTCATCTATTATAATTTTATCTATTACACAGGTCCTTTTAGGACACTCACTGGTCAGACCTTTAAAAGCTTATTTCAACAATTATAAATTATAATATCTACTTGAAAATAACATAACAATCTTTAAACAGAAAGAATAAAATGAACCCCAATACTGTACAATTACAGTGAACCAGTTTGGCCATGAAGAGAACTTTCTTCTCTTTTTTGAAGAGGTGGGAGACTATGGGCCATTAATTGCCACATATGCTGCCAGATATGCTGGCTGTACTTGGGTTTTCTTTTTTTTTTTTTTTGCTTTTTAAAATTTTGCTTTTTTTTTTCCCTTTCTGTATCTTTGTCATAAAGTATGACTTGCTGGGTTTGGATGGAAGAAGAATACATTTGGAAATATATTGATGTAGGAAATAAATGTAATGTCAAAACAAAAAGTATTACTAAAAATAAGATTAAAAACCCTTCCATCTGCAATTCAATCAGTTTCCCCTGATTATAACTGGCCTTCCTCTCAATGTAAATTAATGATATTTTACTGTATATATTAACAGATTTATCTGTACATGTTAAAGGACTTGCCCAAGGTCACACAGCTAATAAGTGGTAGAGCCTAGATATCACATCTTCTGACTACTAATTTATTGTTATATTTACTATGACAGGTAATAGTTCTTTAAATTAGGTGAAGAAAAAAAGGAGATGGTCAGCACAGAACCTCAAGTCATTTAATCTTCTAAACTGCTCAGAAGTATTCTTTTGGCCTTTTGCTTTTAAAAAGTTCAGTCTCTCTACAACCAGCCTGCCCACCCCACCCTCCATACCTCAGCTATATTCATTTAATAAAGTATTTGCTTTGTCTAATCTTAACTTTAAAAAACAGCCCTCTAGGCTCAGCACAATTGCCAGGTCTGAGTAGCTCTGAAAGGTATCCTGCTGGGCTGCATTGTTTTCTGAACAGTAGACTTCAGGAAGGCAGAACCAAGGAAAAATTACACGGAAAGTCTGCAGAGGAAATTGGAGTTGGCTCTTTCTAGGAAAATAGAGGCTTCAAGTAAGATGGGGAAAAGAAAAGGATGGCAAAGATTCAGCCTGGGATACTCTGGGAGAGAGAAACTTGGGAAAATTTGTTATAGGGAAGATAATCTGTTGAAAATGAAAAGCTAAAACCACTGGCACAGCAATAACTACCAGCTGGACTGGAGTCAGATCATGAGTGGTGTCCTGTGATCTGGAAACCCAGAGGTCAAACCAAACAATCCTCAGTACAAAGTAGGGTTTGTTTACAAGGATGAGAGGCCAAGCTCCACCCCAGAGGCAGAGTAGGTACCAGGGAGGTCCCACACATGGTTCTGGGAAGAAGAGATGGACACACAGGGCAGTATGTCCTGGTCAGTGGCAGGTTGTGCTGGGCTCAATACTTTTATCAGTACAGGGAACTCCCTGTGAGGAAAATCTCCCCTGGTTCTAGATAGTGTTGCCTGGGTCACTGAGATGCTAAGTGACTTGCTTACAGTCACAACGACAATAGGTGAGAGGCAGCCTTTGAACTCTGGCCTTCCTGACCTCTAGGTCTGCTCTCTACCCACTATACTATGCTCTGTACATGTGTATTTTAAATAACTATACACACAAACACCCATGTATGATACACATAACACAGAGACACATTTACACCCATACATACACATATGCACCCAAATCCATATTGGGGTGGGGGGCGGCAGAGATGGTGTAGGGAGGACATGTAAATGAAAAGATAGGGTAATACAATTTCAAAAACATAAGAAGTCATTAACAGAAATGGATAATCTCAATACACCATGCTTGATGAAGGGAAAAAGTTGCAGCAGCATAGAAGTTTTAAAGCTAGAAGGAAACTTATTGAAGATGTGGAGGAGCAGGAAAACCTACTCGAGACCACCAAAAGAGAGCCAGTGTGCCCCAGTTCTTTGCACCCCCCCCAACAATGTGCCCAACTTCCTTCCAGACTCAGCTCAAGTACTAGACTTTCTCGTTCCTGCCACAGTTGCTGGCACCCTCTTTCCCACTCCCCACAATCACACTGCACTTACCTGGCAGAGGCTTCGTAGCTGAGCACATGTTTCACCAATCTATTCCCTGCCCAGCCCCTCGACAGAACACAAACTCTTTGCGGGGCAGAGACTTCCTTGTTCCCGCCACAGTTGCTGGCACCCTCTTTCCCGCTCCCCACAATCACACTGCACTTACCTGGCAGAGGCTTCGTAGCTGAGCACATGTTTCACCATCTATTCCCTGCCCAGCCCCCCGACAGAACACAAACTCTTTGGGGGGCAGAGACTTCCTTGTGCCTGTCTAGGTGTCCTCAGCGCTTGGCTGGCTGACTGGACACATGAATAAAGTCATGCTTTTTGACCCTGGTACCCACAGCACATGATTGTTGTTAGGCTCAAATGAGAAAATGGATATAAAGCATTCATCAAGCTTTAACTCATTTAAACTAAGTTGTTAAAGTAGCAGAAGCAAGATTTAAACTCGGGTCTTTTCACTCCATGTTGGTGCTATTTCTACTACACTCCTTTATTATTTAGGGGGATCCTCTAAATAATTAATCCTATAGCTGTAACTCCAAATTTACAACTGAAAATCAATAACTAAGAGACATTAGAAGAAGAGAATCTAATCACCTCATTTTACAGATGAGGAAACTGAGGCTCAGACTCAGTGCTACCAAAGTCAAACCGGAAGCACAGAGTCTGAATCTAGACTCTGGCTCTAGAACCAGTTGTCAGTCATAAATAAGTATGCTAGGGATCCTAGTCAAGATAGAGCTCATCATTACACAGATCCAATGTTTGCCAATTGTATTAAAAAGACAACTTTACTCCCTTTTAGGGCAAACTTTCCCCATTACATTTCATCTTCTTCTGTCAACACCCTGGTTGGGCAGCACTTGGCTTTTTAATATTTCGCCTGTAGGAAATATGCCAACTCAACCTTGATGTAGAAAATTTTAATTCAAATCAATAAATGTACAAGGTCACTTTAAAATTCAATTAACATGAATGGGAAAATATGTCCCATAGTTCTGTGAGCTAAAAATGAAAGAGTTATAAGTTAGCTCCCGCCCTCCCCAAAGCCTTATTGCCCCACTGAGGCTGCGCTGGGTAACAATGCAGCTATCTGTTTCCCCTAAATGCTCCTTCTATGATCAAGCTGTCAGAACTCCACTCAAAATGCTTCTATTTGGAAAGGCTAGAAATTCATGACCATATTCTGTATCAAGAAAAACATAAAATATCCAGAAAAGCATAAATACCTATAATCTTATTTTAAACAAATTTTAAAAGGGAATTTCCAGTCAAATAGGTGTCTTCCAAGAAAAATTGAACTTTAAGTGATTTTCAATAACAGTAAGACAAGAATGGGGCAACTAGGTGGTAAAGTAGATAGAGTGCCAGGCCTGCAGTCAGGAAAACTCCATCTTCCTGTGTTCAAATCTGGTCTCCCTTAATAGCTGTGTGACCCTGGGCAAGTCATGACTGGAAAAACAACTGAACAACAAAAATGTAAGAATGATAATCACATGGCAGGGGAAACTGAGTGTACTTAGACTTGCCAGGTTTCTGTACTTAGAAGGAAGTATTGCCAGGAAGGCAATTCAAAGGTTACTCTCCCAGGTCCTTTTGTTTCTACTTCTGAATTTTGGTCTTTCTCAGAAAGAGAACATCATTTCCATTTTATTCTACAAATCACAGAAACTCTAGGGGAAACAGGAACTTCTGAATTCCATGACATAGAAACTCTATTTCTTCCTGTTATCTCTTTTGCTTTTCAGTTTAAACTGGGTAACAATTAGGTTGCAAAATGTGGCTGATATTACAGAAATATGTTTATGTGTATAATGGACATCATACTGTTTGCCTTCTCAAAAGGTGGGGGAGGGGCTGGAGAGAAGGAGAGAATTTGGAACTCAAAATTTTCAAAATTAATATTTAAAAAAAAATGTTGGCTGATTAAATACCCAGTAAAGAAAATACAATCTGGGCGGCTAGGTGGCGCAGTGAATAGAGCACTGGCATTGGAGTCAGGAGGACCTGGGTTCAGATCCGGCCTCAGACACTTCACACACACACACACACACACACACACACACACACACACACACACACACACACACATACACACACACGGGCAAGTCACTTAACCCCAATTGCCCTCCAAAAAGCAAAAAAAAAAAAAATACAATCTTTTTTGCAATTTTACAATTCTACTGAAAATTAAATTTAAAAAAAAAATCAGGGGGGCGGCTAGGTAGCACAGTGAGTAAGAGCACCGGCCCCGGCGTTGGGAGACCCAGGATCGATTCCGGCCTCAGATACTCAGAACCCACACAAAATAACTGGCCGTGTAACCTTGAGCAAGTTACTTAATCCCAATTGCTTTAAATTAAAAAAAAAAATCAGGGATGTCCCTGAAATAGCATTTTAAGTTATTTCTGTTAAATTTTAACATTTATACCTATGTTGCTGAAGTCATTAGGATTTGACTATCCAGGGAAAGTCCCTCAAGCTCAAGCTAGATTCCTCAGGATCTTAGGAAATCCTCTTGATATAAAGTATAATGCCCTGCAATGCAGGGCTGAAAGGATAGGAAGGAAAATATTAACTGAAATATTACCAACTAAGGTTACAAGACAATCATATTTCTTCACCTTTACAGATTATGCTGCAGCAACAAATTAAAAGCAAAGGAATTCTTCTAGCCTAAGAACAAGCTAGGATCTTGCATAATCATAATCTATGTCTGTCCTCCTGCTCTCCTGCAGGTCAGTTAGGTGGACCATATTGTATTCACCTTCACTGTATGAGAAGAGTATCAACAAAGCAATAGACTTTCAATCTCTCTCCTCCCCTTCCTGTTATCTCATTTGGTGGGGATATAAATGCTCTCTCTTCACACACTCATTACTCTTTAATGATGCCTGTTTGTAAATAGCAAGATAAGATGCAATTAAGCCATGAGAGGCTAAAACAAACAAACATGCTAATTAGGTTCTTTACAAGAGTTTTTTCCCCCCTGTATAGACTGGAATTTACCTTTCATTAATCTAACTTAATTGCAATAGCGCACTGATAAAAAAATCAACACAAATTAAGTGCTTTGAATGATTTCCCCATATTAAAGGTAAACTGGTGATCTTTTCTTTTGGTTAACAAGGCATATTCTGCTAATAAGGGGACAGCTAGCAAGTAATATCACTAAATGGTTATAATGGAGACTGAAAATTATTGGCTAATTCTCTTTTTAGAAGGAACAACATTTTGATGCCTATGGCTAGCTGACTGGAGCTAATGAGGCCATAGTTTTAGGTTCACTCCGTATTTTAGTCAAGTTAGCTTTTGTTCTGTTCTATGGTTGCAGAATAAATACCCTAATCCTTGCCAGCTACTTTGAAATCCAAGTCACTGGTCACAAGAGGGATTCAGGGAGGAAGTAGTGATGAATGAGTAGAAAATTCTTATCATTTCTGGAGAAATAATATTTAACCTGTGCCCCACTGGTGATGAAACAGCAGATCCAATTTTTTGAAGGAATTATTCTCTTCAGTGAGTTCTTGAAATTCCTTTTCCACCTGGCAAATTTGGCTTTTTAAGGCATTCTTCTCCTCATTGGCTTTTTGGGCCTCTTTTGCCATTTCAGTTAGTCTATTTTTTAAGGTATTATTTTCGTCAGTCAGGTTGTTGACTCTCTTTTCATGTTTTTCTTGCATCATTCTCATTTCTCTTCCAAGTTTTTCCTCCACTTCTTTTACTTGATTTTCAAAATTCTTCTTGAGCTCCACCATGGCCTGTAATCAATTCATATTTTTCTTGGAAGCTTTTGATGCAGGAGTTCTGATTTCATTGTCTTCCTCCTGTTCCATGCTCTGATCCTTTTTGTCCCCAAAAAAGGATTCTATGGTCTGTTTGTGCTTTTCTGCTTGCTCATGTTGCCAGTCAATTACTTGACTTTTGAGCTTTCTGCCACAGTTAGCACTCTTGCTTCCAGAGAGTAGATAGAGCTTTGTCCCAAATCGCTGGGGTTTTTACAAATGTTGTCAGAGGTCTGAGGAGGGCACCCTCTCTAGAGACACCACACTGGCAAACTGGTGTTTCTCCCCCAGGACCATAACCCAAGAAAATGACCCAGATCTAAGCAGATCAAAGCAAGAGCAATTACCCTCTGGATGGTTGCTTGGTCCCCCTATGATCTGTAGGCCAGGAGTTTCTGAGGCAGCTACCTAGCAGATGCTGCAACTGCTGCCACCGTGACTCCACCCCCTCTCAACTGGAGGCAGGGGCCGGACCATGCCCTTCCTTTCCAACAGAGTTCCTGACTGACCTTTTACTTTCTCTTTGGCGTTTGTGGGTTGAGAAGTCTGGAAACTGCCTCAGCTGCTGGTGATTCACTCTCCTTGAAGTCTTCTCTGGACAGTCTGTGCTGCTGGTCAGGCTCATGTGGGATTGTGCCTGGCTCCCAGTCTGGTGCGATAGACCCTTCCTGTTGGCCTGCCAGGCTGCCTTCAGCAGGAGATTTGCTTCTCTCTGTCACTTTGTGGGTTCTGTAGCTCTAAAATTTGTTTAGAGTCATATTTTATAAGTATTTGAGGTGGTTGTGTGGGGAAGTCACAGAATTTCCTGCTTCTACTCCGCAATCTTGGCTCCGCCCCAGCAGATCCATCTTTTTATTAAAAAGGACAAAGCATGGTCTACTGACAGACTGATTTGTTCCTAATGACAGAAAAGTTCTGTCTTTTTGATTCCAGAAAGTGTTAAATATATTTCCCAATTAAAAACAAAACCAAAAAATCCCAGTATTACCCTCATCAACTAGAGTGGTTTCCCTTGGTATCTGATGGCTTTTTTCTTCTGAAAGCATAATTACCTCTTTTCTATTTTTTCAATTTTCATTTATCTCCTCCCCATCACCTTCCTCTCCACTAGTAACACAGACACAAGCACACCAAGAGGTCCCAACTTTTCTGAATGCTCTCCTTATCTAAGGTAGCTACTGCAGGGGCAAGAATAATTGTAAACTGGCAGCAGGTTCACTTCTAAACAACTAGATCTGAAAAACGCTAGGGAAGCTGTAGGTCTTAGAATTGGATCCACAGTCTTGAAGGACAGCCCACCCTGACATTATTGTATAGCTGATAGAAACCTGTCTTCCCTAATAGCTTCTGTTGCTTTGTATCAGATGAGGGGTGTATGAATGGCATTGCTGCACTGCTTACCTCTACTGTCATTATTCCTGTGGAACGGAAGGAAGTGACAAGAAAAAGTCTGCACTCTCCCACCACTCCCAGATTCCCAAGATAGATAATAAGAGAGTGCCGTGCAGAAACACACACCACACATAAAGAGACAAAAGTATTGTTACCAAATGCTGAAGCCAGGGGATGGACTAGAAACTGATTTAGAGAGTAACTATTAATTAAAAGACGTCCTCTTTGGAGGCTGAACAAGTAAACAAAGCTGAGAAGTTGTCCCAATGCAAGATATTCCAAAAAAGAAAGAGAGAGGCCAGGTGACTTACAGTTTTGGGAACTGATCTCCTCTTAGTCCCTGAAGAGGGACTTTTTCCCTTGAAGAATCAAAATAATGAACTTTGGAAGGCATTATGTTTTTGTCATTTCTGTGGAGAATGCAGTGCTCTTTGTCCTGCTGATCCATCATCAATAATATCGGTCGAAGTTACCAGTAATTGAATGTCATAGAAAGGAGGTCAATATTTATGTGAGAGAAGGCATTAATGTCATCATTTGGAAGACTCTCTCACAAGGAATACTTTCTCCAAAGTCACTACATAACAGCTTCTCTGTGAAAAAAAGTCTAGTTTCCTTTGTCCTATGAGTGGTCATACACCAAGACACTGATACCTTTGGGAGATTCTTTAGGATAGTTTAGATGCTCCAAAATGTTTACTATATTCACGTGAATGAGAAGGTAATTGCCAGTCGAAGGATAATATTGGGGAGGGGGGGTTAGTGCACTGCTACCCTCAATGCTTTCCTTGCCTCTAAGATGGAGTCAGCTGTCTAGGACTGGATATCCAGGATCAAGGCTGATGTGAACTACATGAAAGATGTTGTAGCCTCTGAGGTTCAGTGGAAGAACACTATTAACACTTGTGGGCAAGATTTCCTTCTGAAAACCAACAAGGAAATAATTTAACATTTTTGGAAAAGACTGAAGGAGAAAAATATCACCACAGGGGTGTTGCATCCTGCACACGCTATGGAAAGGACTAAATATGTCATTAGAGAATATATGAGCCAAGAAGATTCATTTTTGCAAAAAAAAAAAACAAAAACAAAAACAAAAACAAAAAAAAAATACTTCAAAATCCTTACCTCACTATCAACTAGTACTTTGCTTTGGCTCTGCTTATATTGCCCTGATAAGGAAGGCTGTCAACTTTGTTTTCCAAGATCAACAGGTCACTGATTTATGTTAGTGGTCTAAGGAGACCTACAGTCCTAAGGAACATTTGTAAGCAACACTTTGGTGCCCCTGGATCCATGCCAAATGCATCTTGGGAAGGAAACCTCAGAGTTATAAAGCAGCATGACACGCAAAGCGAATATGAGGCTGTCATGGTCACTATATATGTGAAACCTGCATCTATGGCAATGGTGACTTAAAATGACTACAGGACACCCCAAACAAGCTGGCTAACAAGTCTGAGCTTAAAATATACAGTACTTGTTTACTCTGGAATTGTTAGAGAAAAAGTCCAAACCAAAGTGAAACTTTGGTAAAATTGAGCTGGTATCTTTGGTCTTCCACACTTCTGGATTCAAGGGATTCAAGAGAGGAATGAAAGCTTAATGACTTTCAATTTGGAAAGGAAGTTTTTTGTTGCTTAAAGACTTGGCCTTGGCAGCTTTCAAGGACAGCACTGTACATTTTGGTCATACAATATGAAACACTGGCCAAAGCAGATACTGGTTCCCAAGCAATGAGTATGGATGAGTTGGGCACCCGTGACTTGGCCACCTGCAACCATCTCACTCAGAGTCCCAAGTTATACAACTCTTTCATTTTTGATCTCCCTACGATATATTTAGCAATAGGATTTCTGGGTCAAAGTATATGAACATTTTAGTCACTTTAAACTGGATTATCTGTCATCTATGCTGGTCACTAGCTCTGTGATTCCATGATGATATTTTTATTTCTAATGTGGAAAAATAGAGGCACACAGGTCTTGTAATTTTTTCAAGATAACACAGCAAAAGGAGCAATGAGTCTTGGCAATCTTCAACCATTCTGACTCCCAGTCTAGTGTTTCTCTCACCAGACTTCTCTGGGATTGTCTACTCTTGAGGCAAATACATTTCATCCATCATCAGGAAATAGAAACTAGCAATAGAAGAAAAAGGGTAGTCTTGCTTTGATGAGAATCTAATTATAAACCTTAAAAGGACCAACCATTAGGATTACACAGAAACTGAGACAAAGCACACTGTGTACTCTACCATGCCTCATGCCCTAATATTTTTATACTAGTGAAATTACATTATGACAAATATCAGTTGCAACCCTGAAAAGAAAGAGCAATGTCACAAAGGGACTAAAATAAATGCCACTGGCAGCTGGAGGGCTGTGTATAAGGAAGGAGAGGCAAACCAACCTGATTTGCCTCAGTGACATGTTATGACTAAATGTATATGAGCTGCAGATATTTTTTTTAAGTACCAACTGAGACATTACCAACTTTCCCAATGGCTGCCTCCTTAAGTCATTTACCAGCAATAAGTATTAGACAACAGTTAGAGGTCATCCTCAAGGCCCAGGCCCAGAACAATCACCTCTATTCACTTGGGCCCTCGACACAGAACTGGCACCAGATCAGGAGGGCATGTACCTAAAAAGTCACATAGGGCAAGCAGTATCTGCTTAATAGACTGGAGATAAAATCTATCAACTTAAACCACTTAAGTGCTCTCAGATCAAAGCCCTGTAGCCTAAGACTCAGTCTGAAAAGCATTTTTATGGTTTCATTATAAGCTACTGAAAATTCTGATTTCACAACAACACTGACAACCTTAACTTAAAGCATGGTTGCTGTATCATATATAAAAACACAACAGAGCTTAAAGAAAAAAATCCCATGTTAGTGAACAGATGTCTAGCCCATTTGCAATTAATAAGACCCACTTCCATACAATCTGACTACTTAAAATTCCTGGAACAAGATGTTAAATTTAAGATGCCAGTGTTCTGGTTTTAATGAGAATGAATGGAAACTGTAAAATCTTTTCTCCTTTTGAGGGTAGGCCCAATCCACACAAAAGTCCCAACAGCACACTAAATTTATCAACAAAATTGTCATTTGATAAAGACTGTATGAAAGAAGAAAGCAGAACTGGAAAAATTGGATTTATTTTCTGAAAACATTTCCTGCCAAAATAAGATTTCTGTTATTATATTATTACCCTTTTAGCAGAAAAATATTTCTTCTTTTTCTCCAACCACCTACACTTATGTGTGACTTTCACTTATTTCTATCTGCATGAGTAACCTTTCTAGGACAGTGGTGACATAGCCTCTGTAGATCTCCATCTCCTAAACCCATTAAATGAGATAGTTGGGACAGATGTTCTCCATAGTTTCCTTTAGCTCTAACATTATATGTTCTAGCACTGTATATTTATATTCTAAAGTTCCTTTTCCGGTTCTGAAATTATATGCTTATTTCCCCACTAGCAAATATACCTATTTCTTTTAAGTCTAATACTTATTATTTCAGATATACTATTAACACATACACATATAAAACAATAATAGTAAGGGTGAAAAGTTAAAACTAGAAGGAGAGCAAGGAAATTGTGACATGGGAGAAATTTGATGTCAGTGAAACCATCATATTTAGGCTCTAACAATTCAGTGCCCTGTGAGGACGTGGAAATGGCACAAAAGAAAATTACCTCAGGAAGAGTAGCAGGACCTGACCAAATACAAAAGTGAAGAAATCTGAGCTGGAGGCAACAATTAAAAAGGCTTTTAGGGATCTATTTTCAAACTATCTTATAGTGGAAATTACAAAAAAAAAGTTAATGTTCATAGATGCAGAAGCTATCATTACCCAATAAAGGCAACTATCTACCCATATGCTTATTTTCTCTTCTCTATAAAATCTTTATGAAACTATCCAAAGAAAATGGGGATGTGTCTTGAGATTTTTGTGAATGATTTTCCACAGCAGATCAAATTTTCATAGTCCCATAAATGACTACAAGCTACACAGAATGCAAGATATTACTTTTTGTTCACTCCCCAAAAGTACTCAATTTGAAAGAGTGAAAATCCCGATCCAATGAAGTCCTTGAACCTGTCTGTTAAGATCATACAAGATTCTTTGATATATGTAAGCACAAAGGTAAACTTGTTAAATAATTCTTTGGTTATAAATTGAAAGCAAAGTGCAAAACAAGTAGATATATGCTCACCCATGGTGTTCACCATTATATGGAGTGTAAGTGAAAGAGGAATCCCATATAGACAACGAGGTTCTTAAAGTGTTCCTACTGATATGATATTTTGCCAACTGCAACATGACACAAAACACTACAGGAACTTGTAAGATTTAAAACCAATGAAAAGAAATCAATCAAGCAACCCAAACAGGAAAAACAAAAGGAAAAAACCATGAATATCTCTCAGATTATTATAGTATGCAGTTGGAAAGGGAGCCCATTAACTTACTCCTTTTGTAAATGCATACTGAACAGGTACTTCAGATGGACAGTTGAATAGAAGGAGAGAAATAGATTGGATTACTATGGGAAACTATATAATCTGAAGCCGCTCCCCTTACACAACAGCCTTCTACCAATGTGATATTGTTCCCAATCATGGGATACTAAAGAATCAAAATCATAGGTGACCCAAAAGTGGAAAGACAATGCAGAGGGGCAGAATGTTATACACATGACTCACACACAATGACTTGTAACAAGTAATTTAAAATACATCAACAAGGACAAGTGTGTTCAGAAAACGGAGTAGCCTGGTTCTACA
Source organism: Petaurus breviceps papuanus (assembly GCF_028583685.1). Taxonomy (NCBI): domain Eukaryota; kingdom Metazoa; phylum Chordata; class Mammalia; order Diprotodontia; family Petauridae; genus Petaurus; species Petaurus breviceps. The sequence continues at coordinate 6,483,407 of NW_027187344.1, read as the reverse complement.
AAATATCCACATCCACAAAAAAAGGCCTTTAGTACAGTGGCAAGAGGACTAGACCTGTAGTTAGAGGACCTCAATTCAAATCTCAGCTCTGCTATGTCCTACTTGTGACTTCTGGTTCGTCACTTATTGGCTGTGGGCCTCAGTTTCCTTACTTGTAAAATGGAGGGGTTACAACAGACTACTTTTAAAATCCCTTCCAGCTCTAGATCCTATGAGCTAAGAAGGCATCCAGTCAGTATGTGAGGTAGATCCACTACAAAAAAACTGTGAAGGGCACAGGAAGACCAAAGTAGGATGAGAAAGCATAGACAGGTTATGACAATGCACCAGTATACCACGGTGTATCGGGAAAAGGGCTGGATTCTGAATTAGAAGAGACTGAGGTTTGAATTCCACCCCCAATGGCTACTATAGACAAATCAATTAATCTTAGTGAACTCCAGTAAAATTAAAGAGAGATCCTATTACTTTTAGTATCTTGTTGTCCTTAGGGATCGAATGAGATAATGTATGTAAAATCTTAAAGCCTCATACAAGTAATAGCTATAATAAGTTTTTATTACTATCATTATCTAAACTAATCAGCTCACAGACCCACCAAAATATAGAAGTGACAGTATGGGAAAAGGACATAGAGGGGCATAGGACCAACCTCTTTCCAGCTCTGTTCCCCCTTACATGAAATGTCCTCTTGCTTTTCAATGCTAGTTAAAATTCTGCCTTCCCCATTTGTCCCAAGTGCCACTTCCTCTTGGAAGCCTATCACACTGTCCTCTCCTCTGGACTCCTACAACAATTTTTATAGTGGGTATTCATTTTGCACATACTGCCTCATATTACTTGTTCTTTTTTTTATGTTTCTGTCCTATTTGCCCTACTAATGAATACTTCTTTCATGCAAAATGGTTGTCTCTTATGTGTCTCTGGATTCCTATTGCCTACTACACCTTGCCCACAGTAGGTGCTCAATAAATACCTGATGGTATTTTTTTTAAATCTGTATACTAAGGGCTCTAAATACAGCAAAACTGTAAAGTGTGAATTTCCAAAAATCTTTCCACTTTGGGGTTATTAAAAAGTCTACAAACCCCTCTCATAGTTCTATAAATGATATTTGGAGAATATTTCAGAAATCTTGGGTTTGTAGTCAAGCAACATTACAAACAGCTAATCAGTTTCTAGAAATGTAAATACAATAAGGCATTTCTCTGTTTAAAAAAAACATAAACCATAAATCAGAATATAAAACTCCTGACTGAGAGAAAAAAAATAAAAATATATTAAACGTGTTTCACATGTTCACCAAGCTACCCCATTCCCTCTGGGCTTGAAAAATTGGCATGAAAAGACCCCATGATCACAAAAGTTAACATGGTTGTTTAATTCATACTTAGAAATTTCTAGTTCTTAAGGCAAGTACATAGATAAGATAATTTTTCTTCTATTTTTCCTACATGAAATTATTCCAATCATTCTTCTATTTTTCCTACATGAAATTATAACTAATTCATTTTAAGAGTTCAATTCACTAATAATGCAGGATGAAATGGTGATCAAAACCATGACACATCTCTAGAAATCAATCTGAAAAAACGATCACAAAATATGTCACTCAATCCACTTTTTATGTAGCCTGGGTCCATTCTGCTCACTCTCTGTTATGTTCATATAAACTAACAAGAGAGCTGAAGTTTCAGCATAGATGTCAACTTTCTGAATTTCAGTAACTTAAAAACAAAACAAAACAAAAAAACAACAAAAAAAACCTGCTCTCCTTTCATTCCACTGCCACCAGAAATGAATTGTGCAGTACTTCCTATTAAAACTGAACAACTGTTTTCTTTCAATGCATAGACACGATTAAAAGATTAGCTGAAAAAAATCAATTGTGTAGATTGGGATTAAGGAACAGAATGAAATACCAAGATAAACGCCTTTTAAAATCAACTGAGGATTTAACACAGCTCTGGAAGGTTTCAATTATTTACATGCTTGGTCTATGTGGTGTAAATCCAGGCTAATGAGATACAATTGTTATGTATAAATCTGAAACACAAAGCGACTTGCTTGTCTAGAGAAAACAGCTAAGGCTCCTGCACTAATAACTCTATAAAACATAGATGATGATTCAGGAACCTTATCTTCATCTTGGTTCATCTTATTGACCCACTAGATACTGAGAAGCATGCTTCCATCTGGTCAAATATAAACCCTGAGACAATGTTTGGAGGGATCAAGAGGCTATTGATCAACACCTTTGTTCTGCTAATAACAAGAATTTATGGTAGCAGTTTCTTTCTTAGGAAATTATAAAGGTCCTAAGACACTACACCTTTGTGAAATTCCAGTTTCTAGTGTAGTGCTTTATGCTTTTGGAGGCATAGTAATGTGACCAATGAAATCAGAGCCCTGCACATACAGTCTTATGCACTTTTAAATGTTTCTCTTGCGTACAATTTAGGTTGTCAATCTGTAAGTGGCATTCAAAAATAGCAAATTTTAGGATTGCTACAGTCTTCTTCTTTGGAGTTGGGGTGGTTAAGCAGTTGAAAGAACCCTGAACTTGGTATCAGGAGATACCTACTCATAGTTCCATGACTCACCAACCATATAACTTTAGACTAGACCAGGGATGGGGAACCTACAGTCTTGAGACCACATGTGGTCCTCTAGGTACTCAAGTGAGGCCCTTTGATGGAATCCACATTTCACAGAACAAATCCCCTTAATAAAAGGATTTGTTCTGTAAAACTTGTACTCAGTCAAAAGGTCGCACCCAAGAACACAGAAGGCCACATGCGGCCTTGAGGTCACAGGTTCCCCAACCCAGGACAGGACCCTTTCCTTCTCTCAGCCAAAGTTTCTTCATATGTGAAATGGGGATAGCTGTTTTGCCACTTTAATAGGTTGTTTGAGCAGCTATAGAGGATCAAATGAAATGATGCATACAAAGCTTATAAACTGTAAAATTGTGAAAATGCAAACTGTATTTCAGATTCTATGAAAAACTTTCAACACTTTGAAAGAGCTATCATTTTATCAATATAGCTAATTCCCTCCACTGACACAAATCATAACTCCTCCTTGCCTCAGTAATGCTGTCCTCATGAACTGCTGTGGCCAAAATAAAATGCAACAGCTGATGGTCAATCTTCTGGTTATGAGTTTTAAAGTCTATGGCTAGTACAAGAAAACTCAATGTGCTATATAAATAGTCATTTATAGGTTGTTTTCTATCATACCTACAAAAAAAAGTTTAAAAGTTAAGGCTAAAAAGTTAAAGGACTTTAGGGAGACTGTGCTGTAGCATTTCCCTCTTTATTTTCACAACATATGGGCCCACTTCCTAAAAATAACTACACTTTCCCATTTCCCAGAGTGAAAAGCAACTGAACTGATACTGCTTAAGTGATCTGGGACTTAAATCCAAAAGTCACTGGAAAAATATCCATGAGTAATTCAGAAGAATCCTTCAGAAATGCCTTTCTCTGACCCACTAATTGAAGTGAGCAACAGTTCCAATGAAGCCAAACGCCTGCCTGAGTGAGCAGGCAACTTTTTGTTGGCAACTTTTACTAAAGTTGGAAGGGAGGAGGGGAAGGAGATGTGGAAGAAGGAATCTGACCAAGTTAAAATGGCAAACACATCACTTACTGATCCAAACACCGTTGGAAGTTCAGCAATTTAGTGTCTGATAGGCCACTGGTAGCCTACTCTGTGAAGAAGAAAATGGCAAAAAAAAAAAAAACCCATGGACGGCACTGGCGTGCTATTGCCCATGGGGTCATGAAGAATTAGATATGACTGAACAACAAGTCTACCTTAGACTCTGATTTCTATCAGGGCCAGCTGTGAAGGTCTGTAGTATAAGAACTCTAAAGCTCATAATAGTGGATAAAATTCCTCAGTATTTTTGGCATTTGAAATTGAGGAATCTCTCAAATTTAAGCAGAACCTGATGAAGAACTAAGTCACCATGGATGATAATTACCACATACATAATCTTGGCTAAGTCCCTTAATCTACTTTAGTTTCCTTATCTGTAAATGACAGGACTTCTGAGGCCCTTTTCAGCTCTAGGCTGTGATCCTATAATTATAAAAATACATTTAAATGTCTTAAATTAGCTGGGTCATTAACTCAAGAAGACATACAAAAAATACTAGGTAAATTGTGCGGTAGTATAATTGGGTTAATCACTGATCTAAAGAAAAACTAAAGAAGGCTGTATCAATTGCCATTAACTCCCAAGAACATATTCATCATCTTTATGATAACCAAGATAATAAATATTTATGTATGGAACCACATACTAAATTCCTGCATGAGTCTAATTCTAGAAGGAAAAAAGAATGATCTCTGCAGAGGAATTTGCAAGCGTTTTGTTGTCTGAAAACAAAAACAACGTAACCCAATGCCAGCTCTCTTTCTACCTCACCTGCCAGAAAACTCAGATAGCTTTATTGGCCATGCGCTAAAATCTGTTTGAGATTGCCTCTCAGAAACTGCTACCCTGGTGTTTCCTTTAGATGGCCTCTATTTTTCACTGTCTTATCTCACACTGTTTATCTGTGAGCCTGCCTTAAGTCTTTTTGGAAGTAGAGCACAAACTTCCTCATTCAACAAACATTTATTGCAAGGTGCCAGAATAGATACAAAAATAAATCTCAAATACACATCATTAACCTAACACACAAAGATCAGCAGCCAACCAATGGTTCTGAACAGGAAGGATATAAACCCCCAGGAGAAAGACAAAAAAACAAAGGAGCATAGAACAAAAGGGAGGAAGCTCCTCCAGAGAACAATGTAAAAATAACTGGCAAAGGTACAGAGTTGAGGGTCAAGGCCAAAGTCTAAAGCTATGGGTCCTAGCACAATCACCCGTTTTTTGGAAGGAATCTAGTACATACTAAGCTTGGAGATTAGCTTTGTCCCACTATTTTACTACTTGCATTACTTGCCCCCACTTGCTGGAATCAGAAGAATAACTGATGTCAATCTTCATCCTAAACCCCAAAGAAATGCTTGCAGACAGATAAAATAACATACAGAAATACAAGCAATTAAAAGGTTCTATCTACCTCACAAAATCTGGGAAGGTTAAAATGAGTTAACACACATCAAAGTGATTTTGCAAAGGAAAATACAACCCACAAAAGCATGGCATTTAATTTTTATAGGTCAGTTGGAAATGTTGAAGAGATTTTAAGCTAGCTTAAATGTGGGTAATTTTAAATTTGGTAAAGCACTTTGCTCTTTTGCAAATCAAATGCTATACAAATTCAGAGTATTAAAAAAAAACCCTAAGATATGGAGATTGTAGGTCCATGATTCAATTTTCCTTTCTCTTTTTAAATGTATCACTCAAATCAATAAATCAAGCAAAACTTGAAGATTAAAATTTTAATGTTAATATAAACTAGTTGTTTATTTCAAACTCTAAGCTATTTTCTTATAATACTTGAACATAAGTGGATGTTAATTAATCAATTAACTTTAACATACTAAAGTTATTTTGGATGAATGAATTTGTTCTTTCAAAAAATAAAAAGTATAACTATACTACAGCAATTAATTTGTAAATCCTTTCAAAGGGTCAAAACAGGTCAACTAAAATAGATGAAACATGGATATGCTTAAAGATCCTATAAAAAACTTACAAGAGTCTACAGTGGCTGAGATTTGAGGCACATATACAAGCTACATCTCCCCCATAGCTGGTTATACAAGGTTCACAAAGTGATCAAAAGAAGTTAATTATTAGCCTGTCAGTGCTAGTACTAATCAGTACAAATAAGTCCCATTCACTTAGGAAAGCAAATCTGAGGTCTTTTTGCCACAATAAAGACATAAGTGATCATCCCGGTCTGCTTTACATATTTTAAAAATGTTTTTATTGATGTCTTTTTAGAAATATTGCCTCCACAATAAGTCAATACAGTGTAAAAGTCCAGGAGGATGTTCATTGCGGAACATCTGTGAACCTCCAACCTCCATAAAGGAATGGAAAAGAAAGCATTTTCTTAAATCTCTTCTTTGAAGCCAAGCCTGTTCTTTATCATTTTGCAACATTCACCTTTGATTTTCTTGTATATGTGATTTCTTTTTTGTCCATCTATACTATTTTTGTTGCTGTGTATATTGTTTTCTTGGCTCTTTACTTTTAAGTAAAGTTTACTTATTTGGCAGCTTGACTTTTACTCTGCATCAGTTCATGGAGATTGTTCCATGTTTCTTTATATTATTTACATTCATCATTTCTTATAGCATGGCAATACTACATTACATTTATGTACAATCAATACTACAATAACATGAATTTGTTCCAACATGATGGATATATTAAGGAATAGTTTTGGCATTACACAAATTTCAGGTTTGCTTATGCATGATTTTGTCTGCACCTGGGAGACAACTAGAGATTATGAGGCATACCACACCTATTCTTAGCTGGTTTTACAAGTTTCCAACAGATTTCAGATATCCCTCCTTCCACCAAGTCTTCACAATAGCTCACAGGCTGCAACCCTTCTGATGACCATTTCCACAAGAAAACTTCAGCTTTTTAAGAGTATCACACACACATGATACATATAAAAACACACACACACACACACAGAGTATATTTTCTGTTGCTGTAAGAACTGCAAATGGTGCAGGGTTGGCCCCTACCTAACTTCACCATTTTCCCACACCACTCACCTAGATTCCTTCACTAGTTATTATAGTACTTATGCATTAACCATTTAACATATGTATAGTTGAACTACTATTTTATTTATTTAGGTTCCCATCTTTTTTTTTTAATGTGTCACTGAAGAAGGTTTTCTGTGTTGTATCCCTTTTCCCATTTTTCCCATAAGTCCTGTGGCTTTTTATTCTGTGATTCTACACAGTACAGTGATTTGTAGGAACACAAAACTTCACTATAGCAAAATTGACTATACCACAATTTGTTTGGGTTATTCCCCAATCAATGGGTATCTACTTTGTTTCCAATTATTTGCTATCACAAAAAAAGTGCTGCTATAAATATTCTGTTGTTTATAGGGTCTTCTTATCAAAGGCTTTCTTGTACTATAAGCTCAGAAATGAAATCTCTACACCAAAAAGTATGGATCTTTTAGTTACTTTATTTGCATAATTCCAAGTTGCTTTTCCAAATGGTTATAGCAATTTACAGCTCCCCAAATAATACATCAATGTACCTATCTTCCCACAACCCCCCCCAATATTGAGTAGTCATCTTTGCTAATTTGCAATCAAATTTATCTATTTTAAGTTTTGTAACTGTCTCTATGCCCTGTTTAGTTAAGAAGAGGTATATGCTCTGCTTCTCTTCTAATTTTTTTATAGTATGACCTTTAATATTAAGGTTATTTATCTATTTAGAATATGGACTATATCAAGGTACTAGTCTAAGTCTAATATCTGCCAGACTGCTTTCTAGTATTCCTAGAGTTTATTTTAATAAAACATGGAGTTCTTTCTTAAGTAATTTATTTTCTAATTTATGGCATTGGGTTACTGACTTCCATTGTTTCTAATTTTATCTTGTCTAGTTCATTCCACTGATTTACTTCTTGGGTTTTTTTTTTAATCAACACCAGATAGCTTTGAAGACTACTGCTTTATGATACAGTACAGGATATGAAATGCTATTCCTTTTTCATCTCTTCCTCTTTTCATCATTTACCTTGAAGTTCTCCATCTTTTCTACTTTCAAATGAAATATATCATTTTTAAAAGTTCCATAAAGTATCTCTTTGATAATTTAATTGCTATAGCATTAAAAAATAAACTTTGGTAGTATTGTCATTTTTATTATATTGGCACAGCCCAGCTATGAGTACTGGCTAGTTCTTTAGCTATTTTAGTCATTCCTTTATTTCTTTAAGGAGCACTTTGTAATTGAATCTATAAGTCTTTTGTGTGCTTTAACAGATTGATCCCCAGCTATTTTGTGCATTTTATAGTTAGTTGGAATGGGATTTTGCTTTCTACTATTGCCCTGATTTCTTAAAAAAAAAAATTATTACTATGTAGAAACGAAGTTGATTCTGAAAGTTTATTTTGTAGTCCATCACTTTTCTGAAGCTATTAATTGTCTCAATTACTAGCTCTGTTGATTCCCTAGGATCTTCCAAGTAAACCATCATATGATAAGTAAATAGGGAGAGTTTTTATTTCTTATTTACCTGTCTTGTACACTTTTAATTTGTTTCTCTTCTCTTACTACTACTGATAGCATTTTCAGAATACTATCAAACAGTAGTGAGAATGGGCATCCTTGCTCTATTCCCATCTTTGTTAGAAAAGGTTCTAGTATATTCCCGTTACATGTGATACTTGCTTTTGGACTTAGATATTTTTCCTGATACTAAAAAGGCTTACAGTTTGTAGCATTTTTAGTATAAATGAGTGTTGTACTTAGTCAAAGGCTTTTTCTACAATGAGATAATCATGTGGTTTTAGAATTGGGGGGGGGGTGTTTTTAATATGATTAATTATGCTGATTATCTTCTTAATGTTGAACCATCCTTGTATCCCCAGTAGGAATTTAACTTGTTCATAATAAATGAATAAACAATTATAATCTGACAGGATTTAGTTTAAAATTTTAAAATTGATATTCATTAATGATATTGGTCTATAGCTCTCTTGTGCTTTATCATTTGCTAGTTTAGGTATTAGAATTACATTTGTCTCATAAAAGAATTCTGGTAAGTGCTTTCTTTTTTTATTTTTGAGAATAATTTATGTAGCATAGATACTAATTGTTCTTTAAAAGTTGCTAGACCCAGCAGCAAGAGATAGAAAGAGAAAGGCTATTTAAAGTAACTATAGACAATACAAAATATTTATGAGTCTACCTTCCAAGACAAGCCCAGGAAGAATATGAACACAATTACAAAACACTTTTCACACAAATAAAGTCAGATCTAAATAACTCGAAAAAATATCAGTTGTTCATGGGAAGGCTGAGCTAACATAATAAAAATGACAATTCTACCTAAATTAATTTACTTATTCAGTGCCATACCAATCAAACTATCCAAAAATTATTTTACAGAGCTAGAAAAAAATAACAAAATTCATCTGGAAGAACAAAAGCTCCAGAATATCAAGGGAATTAATGACAAGAAATGCAAGGGAACGTGGCCTATCCATACTAGATCTAAAACTATATTACAAAGTAGCAATCATTAAAACTACTTGGTACTGGCTATGAAATAGAGTGGCAGATCAGTGGAATAATTTAAATAATAATTTAATAATTTATTGTCTCTCCCATAAGAGACAATAGTCAATGGCTACAGTAATCTACAGTTTGATAAAATCAAAGATTCTGCTTCTGGGCTAAGAACTCACTTTTGACAAAAACTGCTGGGAAAACTGGAAAATAATACAGCAGAAACTAGGCATAGACCAACATTTTATACCTTATACCAACATAAGTTCAAAACAAAGATGTGATTCAGACATAAAGGGTTATACCACAAGCAAATTAGGAAAGGAAGGAATAGTTTACCTGTCAGATCTACGGAGAAAGGAAGAATTTATGACCAAACAAGAATCAGAGAACATTATAAAATCCAAAATGGATAATTTTGATTACATTAAATTAAAAAGGGTTTACACAAAGCCAATGTCTCTGCTAAAGGCCTCCTTTCTAAAATATATAGAGAACTGAGTCAAATTTCTAAGAATACAAGTCATCTCCCAATTGATAAATGGTGAATGGATATGAACAAGCAGTTTTCAGATGAAAAATTAAAGCTATCTATAGTCATATGAAAAAAATACTTAACTCGCTACTGATTAGAGAACTGTAAATTAAAACAACTCTGAGATACCACCTCATACCTATCAGATTGGCTAAGATGACAAAAAAAGAAAATGATAAATGTTGGAGATGTGGGAAAATTAGAACACTAATGCATTGTTGGCAGAGTTGCCAACTGATCCAACTATTCTAGAGTTCAATTTGGAACTATGCCCAAAAGACTATAAAACTGTGTATGCTCTTTGATCCTGCAATACCACTACTAAATCTGTATCGGAAAGATATCACACAAAGGAAAAAGGATCCACATGTACAAAAATATTTATATCACCTCTTTCTGTGGTGTCAAAGAATTGGAAATTGAGGGGATGCCCATCAATTGGGGAATGGCTGAACAAGTTGTAGTATATGAATGAAATGGAATACTATTGTTTTGTAAGAAATGGTGAGCAGGCAGACTTCAGAAAAACCTGGAAAGACTTATGAATAAACTGATGCTGAATGAAGTGAGCAGGACCAAGAGAACATTATACACAGTAACAGCAATAACTGTGTGATGACCAATTTTGACGAACTTGGTTCTTCTCAGCAATACAATAATCTAAGACAATTCCAAAAGACTCATGATAGAAAACACTATCCACATCCAGAGGAAGAACTATGGAGCCTTAATGCAGATTGAAGCACACTATTTTCTTTTTTTGTTGTTGTTTTGTTTTACAGTTTTTTCTTTCTGGTGGTTTTTCCCTTTTGTTCTGATTTTTCTTTCACAACATGACTAATGTGGAAATATGTTTAACATGGTTGTACATGTGTAGCCTATATCATATTGCATGCTGTGCTGGGGAGGGAGGAGGTGAAGAAGGGGGGAAAATCTGGAACTCAAAATTTTATAAAACGAATGTTGAAAACAATAAATAAATAAATAAATGATTAGAAAAAAAATAAAAGAATGTCTTCTAGAAGTTTCCCATAAATCCATCAGGACAAAGAGTCACCTCCCCCACCCCTAACCTTTTGGTAGTTCTTTTGCAGATATTTTTATTTCCGTTTCTGAGATTGAATTATTTAAGATCTCTATATGTTCTGCTAATAGTTTGGTTATTAGTATACTTTTAAAGGTACTCTTCTTTCCTTAGTGTTCTCAATTTCATTAGAATTTAAAATGTTGGGGCAGCCAGGTAGCACAGTGAGTAAGAGCACCGGCCCCAGTGTCGGGATGACCTGGGGATCGAATCCTGGCTCAGACACTTAGCACCTACCCAGAAACACCTGGCCATGTAACCTTGAGAAAGTTACTTAACCCCAATTGCTTAGGGGTAGCCAGGGGGCTCAGCAAGTAAGAGCACCAGCCCCAGTGTCAGGATGACCTGGAGATTGAATCCAGGCTCAGATACTTAGCACCACACCCAAAAATAACTGGCCATGTAACCTTGCGCAAGTTACTTAACCCCAATTGCTTTTTTAAAAAAGTGATTAAAAATGTTTATGATTATCTTTTTAAAAATCACTTACATTTTATCGTTTTCCCCAGTTAACAAAAATTAATTTTTTCTTCCCTTTACTAGGGAAGGAGTGGGGGGAGAACTTCTTTGTAAGAAATATGCCTAGTCAAGCAAAACAAACAAATAAAAACATCCCCAACCTCTTTCGTCTGCTGTTTCAAAAAAATAAAAGTCTCATTACACACCCTGAGTCAGTTCCTCTGTCAGAATGTTGGTAGCATGCTTCATTATTGGTTCTATGTAATTATGGTTGGTCATTGTGGTGATCAGAGTTCTTAAGTCTTTCAAGGTTGTTTGTCCTTACAATACATCGTTATTATTGTATAAATTGTTCTTTTTTTGGATTCACTCCAGTCTCTCATTTTTATTCTGTGTATGTCTTTGTTTTTAAAATGTATTTATTGTAAGCAACAAATTGTGGAATTCTGCCTTTTTATCCAATCTGTCAGTTTTAAAATTTTTATTGGATAGTTTAATCCATTCAGAATACATTATTCCATTCTCTTCTAAGTCTTCTGGTGGGTGCAGAAATCTTGTGTTATTAAATTTTCTTTCACTTATATTTGAAGATTATTCTCTTGGTCACTTGCAGGATAGAATTTATTGTTTCTCAATGGGACTGTTAAGTTAACCACTATGTATCTTAGAGTTTTCAGTCTCCAGGTTTGTTTTTCCCCCTATAGATTCTTTCAAGTGATACTTTGTTTTCTTTGTTCAAAAATCTTGGGAAGTTTTCTTTTATTATTTCTCACATTATGATGTTCTGATTGTTATGTGCTTCTGAAAACCTATAATCTGTATATTGTATATATGCATCCTATCTTCAAGATCAATATATTTTAATTATATGGAGATCATGGTTTTTTTTTTTTAATGTTATTGCCTTCTGCTCCCCTTCTTCCGAAATATCCTTTACTTCTGTGTACTTGCATTCCCAATCAATTATCTTTTCTTTTGTTTCTTCGGTAAGAATTGCTCGTATGGATATGTTTTCAATTCTGTCAGTTATTTACACCATGCAGGTCATAAATTCTGCTATTACAATTCTTATTCCTCTTTTAAACGATTCAGGAAAAGTGTCCTATGGTTCTATATACTCTTTAAGATTCATAAGGTCCTCTGCTTCATTAAGTAGAGTAATTTTTCTTTGTTTTGCAGTATTTATTTATAAATGCTGCCTACTTAAAAGGCACATTTCCTTCCATTAAAGTTTTCTCTATTGGTTAATCTGCTTATTCTCCAAGTCTCTGAGTTTTCTTTCTCTTGAGATCTGAATTCTGTTGGGTTTTTTCCCCTTATTTTCCACTATTGCTCACTTTCTGACTCCCTCTCCTCTGATGGCAGTTTCTTTCCAGATGGGATCTCAAAACCAATTCAAGCTTTTCCTATGCTGGGTGATTTACGGTTCACCTGTCTCAGTCTTTGACTCCAGTAACTTTTTTGGAGAACAGAACTGGCCCCAGTTGAATGCTGGGCTCTGTCCTTTAGGTTCAGTGGAGAGTCACACTGCCCCATACATATGGCTCCTTCCTTATTCTCCTCCTTGGGCCCAGTTGAGTTATAGCACAAAATGATGCCACAGGGTTATGGGGGCTTGAGCAAATTTCTGATATTTGGAGTTTGGATCTCAAAGGTATTGGGGAGTGGGGAGGGGGATTAGGATAGAGAGTTCTGTTAAAAGTGCAGACACCTGTCTTGCCCATTTTCTATTCTTCTTCTCTCCTACAGCCTGAGAAAATTAATACTGCTTAGAGATTGGATTTCTGCAGCCCCGCAGCAGGGGGAGGGAGAATCAGGGTGTGGAGCTGAGATCTGTTGCAAGGACATGAGTTGGCTTGTGCAGTCCTACTGCTAGGAATGTGGTAGGCAGTGCAGGAGGGGACGCTGAATGAGTGTTCATTAGGGACTGGGGAACATTTGCCTTCTATGGTGTTATTCCATCAAGTTTTTAACCTTGTTTAGGGACCTGGTATACTAAACTATGGAGATAGCTAACATTGCTTCATCTTTGGCACATAATTCCTATTTTGATTTGAGAGGTCCCAAGGATCAGAGATAATATCTAGTTCTCCATTTTGTTGGTCATACCATCTCTGCTTTACATCTAATATGGATGGACTTCACTATATTTATAGACTTATGATATAAAATCTCACACTTTTGATAATTCATAATTCATCAGGAGGATACACTAACATATGTCCTATAGGTCTATGCACATCTGGATAACTTATACTCATTTCTTAGTCAAATATAGCTGCTAGACTTACTCAGAGAATTATTTATTGACTCAGCAGACTCAATACCCAACCTAACAGGGTTGGACTAGAAGCCCTGGGATTGGTTTTCCAGAGTGAAGACTTAGGCCACTGACCTTTTGTTAGTCTGTGGCATTTATATTTAGCTTAGAAAGAGGACTCTCCAAAAGCATTTTGGTACTTGCTCTCTCTTCTCTCCCTACCCCAATTCTGCCTCACCTCTATCTATAATGTGAGGAGATTTTTAATCACTTAGATGCTTAGGAAAATAGTTTATCGCAAATTACACCAATTCCCAAACTGGAACACTGGCACTGGGGTTCCACTGGGTCTCAAGGTTCAGAGTGACAAATTACCTCAGTATTTAAACTGTCTACAGTTTGTTGGCAGAGATTCCTTGGTGAAGGAGGAAGTAGCTGAAAAGGAATTAAACAAAACTGTCCTTGCTCACTGACTATTCTGGAGTTCCAATTATTTTATGTTGTTTGCACACATACACACACACACACACACACACACACACACACACACACACACACCCCCTCAGGAGAGCTGTAAGAGCAGCAAATTCAAGGGAAAGTTACAAACAATACATTTAGGCTATTTAATGTTCTCCAAATGTGTATAGTGACTTCTTTGGCCATTTAGACAGCTGCCTCAGCATTCTGCCCTGGTGCATTTCAGGAAACCATTAGATTCTATTTCCAATTAGATTTTACTCAGGAAAAAAAACTTGCCTGGCCCCCCAATTTCAGAAAAACCATTCTTAGATTGCTGATCTGATTACATGTGGTTTGCCTTTTCCGAAAATGCTAGGGGCTACACATGGACTTTTGAAGATTTATTAAGAATAGCAGAAAATTCAGTGCGAAATTCCAAGCAAGACATTTAGGTGTTTTAATGCTCCTCAAATATATTTAGTCATAGTAGCACAGAATACTACCTATACAGAACTAGATGCCAACAAAAACTCGCTAGTCAACATAAAACTAAGTATTATCTAGATTAGTATTAAATAGATTAGGGGAGGAGGTTTCTTCCTCACTGTCATACTTTTCTCCCCATCACAAAGTTAGCTGGTGAGTCTCTTGGACCTCATAGAAGCAACTCAAAGGGACTAGATTATGTAGGTAAGGAGGAACAACTCAGCATTTGCTCTGATTGTAGCAGGTCACAGAGATCTTACAAATGTCTTCACCTATTTACCCTTTCTCTCCATTCCTGCTGCCAATATCTTAGTTCAGGCCAAACCTAACATCTAAACTACTGTGATGGGCAACTAACTGCTCATACTACCTCCATTCCTTCCCTACCACCATTTCAAGCTAGAGTATACATGGCTTCCACATTAATCTTCCTAAAACTCAACTTTCATCATGTTGCTGAACTCATCTGACTCAACTATTAGTTTCTTCATTGTCTTCAAAAGGAATGTAGTTTTGTCTTAAGAGTGCAAGGTGATCCTGGAGGCAAGGGTTAGTGAACAGATGTAAATTATATCCCTTTCTCTGTGGAGAAGATCCCTAAGATTCAGAGATGGGTGTGTGTGGCAACAATAACTTAGAGGTAGATCTAGTAACAGTGAGATCTACCCGTAAATCTCGATCACCATATTAGTTTGATCTTAATAATTACAGGCCACACTTCGGGAAAACTAATGATGCCAGAGAAGAGCAAGTCAAAGAAAAAGGTTGAACTTC
This sequence comes from Petaurus breviceps papuanus, assembly GCF_028583685.1. Taxonomy (NCBI): domain Eukaryota; kingdom Metazoa; phylum Chordata; class Mammalia; order Diprotodontia; family Petauridae; genus Petaurus; species Petaurus breviceps. Next base: position 6,468,154 of record NW_027187344.1, on the reverse strand, counting down.
TAAAGGCCCAGAGAAAGGCCGAATTGCTCAAAGAACAGAACCTTGAGAGGGACAGGAGAACTACAAAGCAGTCTGTATTCCAAAGGATGGGGAATCTATACCCAAAGAGAAGAATAGAGGGTAGGTTCCAAAGGGGATTTACAATTCTCATTGAAGTATTAAAAAAACTGATTCAACTCTGGGCTAGTAAGTAATGTGGTCTAGGAGTGAACCCAGACAAAGCTGTAATGGAAAGCTGGAAATGGGCACTGTGTGACCCCATATCAGCCAATCCAATCCATAGCTAGATTTTATTTTCTTAGGATAAAAATCAGTTTCAGTGAAATTATTTCTTCCTTGCATTTTGCTTCTCTCACAAGAGGACTCACTTAAGATAAGAGGCAAGGCTAAGAAACTGGTCAGTCAAGGAATCCATAGACAGGTTTGGCTCCACTTAGATTTCTATGTAAACAAAGGATGCCTCCAATCACTTCTGGGATTCTATTTACTTTTTCCTTTTGTGATTTTAAATCCAATTTCCCTGTAGCTACTATCAGTGAAAAATCTTTTTAAAGAGACAGTGAACTGAAATCAATCTAATTTTTTGGAGAATTTTCAGACTTTAGTCATGGTACTTCTAGTCAGTCTGGAATTTTGGGAACTAGGGTCAGAAATCATTTATGCTGCTCCTATTGGCAAAGAACATCTAAAGACAGTTCTTACCAGTAGTCAGTTCAACTTGCCTCTTTCCTTATTCTTTAAACAATAACACAAGAAAATGCTAAACCAAAAGTTCTCTTTGGTTGTGACTTACATCACCAATAACTAGATCCATAAAGAGTAACAACTTCATCTAGAACCCTGTATCAACAGATGAAGGCAAGTAGTTAGAGCTATCTGGATCTGCAATCAATCATCAGCAGGTATAAAATTATATGTACATTATATATGTAAAATGAGTTGCACCCTTGAGCAGAGCCCAAAAGTTCTCTCCTCAGTCTATTAGAACAGAAGCTCCCTGTGAAAATTGATGTGGCCAGTAGGTCACTGTGATATAAAAGCCTGTTTTCTCAGGTGGAAGTAACTCTAATATCTTGGACCTGTTTATTGATAATCTAGCCTTCACTGCTTATTCACTCCAGTGCCAAATTCTTATCTTCATCATGAAACAGAAGCTAAATGACCCAGAGATAATTTGAACAAACCTCTTTCACTGAGGATGCTTTCATTTTTATCTTCATTAACTTCTCTGGTCACTGGCAGGTGTGCTAAACACAGGATTGATGTTTCAGAAGTCCAGTCTACAGGTTCTTAAATGTAAGACAATCTATATGTTTAACCAAGGAAGGCAGTGGTATTCACTCATGTGCAAAAACATCTTATATGAAAAAAATTCCTTTTCCTATAAACAAAACTATTATTTTACCCCCTTAGTTTCTTAACCAAGAATACTCTGATACATAAAAAGCAACGTATAGTATTGAGAAGAGTGTGGCTAAGACTTTCCCAGTCAAGTATGATAAACTAACTTCTGTAAACCTTAAAATGTTACGTGTGATTTGATGTTATTGTCATTACTGGCTCAACTTTCCCACTGACTTTCCTTTAAACAACCAAAAAGCCAGTTAACAAACATCAAATGGTACTCTCCTGAAGATGCATCCAACTGCATAAGCCAAACAAGCATCCTTGCTAACTCCTCTACACGGATGCTCTGACTAGGTGAATGGCCATTGGTAAGACTGCACAAAAGGCAACTACCAGGCCCAGGCTAAGCACTCACTCCAGGCTCTCAACAAATAGCAGCAATTAGACTGGAGAGGAAAGGACACTGTATTTTAACTCCTTATCTCACTGATATCTCATCAAAAATAGCTGTTCTTACTTAATAAACTTTGTTTCCTTTGAAATGTAGAATCTTTTTTTAAAAAAAAACTGTCTTCACTTAATTGTTCTCCAAAAGAGAATTATTAAAAACAAACACTCGGAAATGCTTTTCATCCTTGAAGTGCTCCATAACTACCTAATTAATAATCTAATTTAGGATTTCTACAAGCATTTTCATTTCAAAGCATAATGACCTTTTGTGAATCTATACATGTGATAAAGAGGTAACAACAAAATCCCACACTGTATGGACTGACAAGAAAAAGACATAAGAAAATGAGAACTACTGAGGTCAACATGACTGGTACTAACTAACAAACAAGAAAAAAACGGATTTATTAATGAAAAATAATAGAATCTCTGGCCGTAAGGTTGGTGCACTCTCTCCCTAACTTTATTTTATAAAGATACATTTTCAGTTACTACAATGTCTCTTCCTATTTAAAAGCGTAATTCATAATAGTGTTCAATGGTTAAACATCATTTGCTTCTGATATTAAAATAATAGAATTTTTGGAAACTAAAAATCACCCTAATCTAACCCCTTCGTTTTATAAAGGAACAAAGTGAGGCCCAAAGAACTAACATAACCTGCCTGAGATTGTAATGGCAAGCACAATAGTAATTCACACCTTGTTTCAGCTATTGAATTAACACCTTGTTTCAGTTCAAGTTACTTTTGAGCCTTGTATCAAGTCTGTTAAGAAACAGATTGTGTGAACCCCACAACTTGTGAAGCTCAGAACTCATGAACTCCTGTGATAGGAAGGGGAGGAGCTAATGACCATATATAAGGTGAGGCCCAGGGCTAGAGACAGCAGAACTGAGAAGAGGACTCTTGTGGTGGCAGAGTCAAGAAGAAAAAAACTTGTGGTATTTCAGCACTCTGTCTGTGTTGATGTCTGTTTGTGATACTTTGTAGAGAAGCCCTGGGACCTTACTGGAAGCCCTGAAAGAGGATTTTCTGGTTGTATATTTACAGAAGTCTTGAAGGAGGGTTTTGGAGGTCTTGGGACTTTACTGATGATTTGTGCTGACCTCTTGGACCTTGTTTGTGAATCTGTTTTGATTTCTATGTTGATGATGTGTGTTGAGTTCTCAGACCTTGTTGTTGGGTCTGAGTTGATTTCACAGGCAGATGATGAATTGATGATGGTGCCGTAAATGTGCATGAATATTATTGTGGCTCTGTCAAGCTTTGTCCTCCCAGAAACAGGAACTGTGAAGGACTTGAGGTGAACTGGACACTGTGAACTTTAATATGGAACAGGAACTGGATGAAGAACTGAACAAGGAGCTGGACAAGGAACTGAGAACTGCTTGCCTTTGAACCCAGGTGACAGCTGGAGCTGGGACCATGGAAGAGGAACCATGGAAGCTGAGAGCCAGCCTCAAGTCAAGCTGAAAGAAGACTTTACTTGTATACTGTGTGCTGACTGAGAAGATTATGATTTACTGTAACCTAGGGGTAGATAACTTTGACTTTTGTACTTTGTGATTGAATTAAGGATTTTGTGATTGACTAAATGAATGTACTCTGTTGAAAACTACGTGACCACTTTGGTGACTACGTGACCACTTTGGTGAAAACTATGTGGCCATTTTAGTGATTAAGTTGTTGAGTTGTGAAATGGTAAATGCTGTATTTTGATTTTCTATGAATATTTTGCTCTGACTTATTACTGAATAAACAGAGTTCACTATACTATGTAATCAGAACCTTGAAAGCTGTTCGCAGCAGCAGTCCTCTGGAAAACTGCTCATGCATGGTATTACAAAGGTGGTGCTGGAATTAGGACACTAACTTTCTAAATTCTGGTATAATGATCTTTCTACTACAATATGCACACAGCATCTTAGGATAAAACACTAGAGAGTCAACAAAATCTCTGCCCTTGAGGTTCATACCATGGGACCTCATTATAGGGAAGAAGATTTTATAAGGAGGTACTTTCTTTTGGTAATTTAGTAATCAAACTCCTTGGATGAGATCTATTTCTTTTTTTTAAAATAAAATTTTATTGATAATTTGTTTTTTACCTTCCCTAGATTTCCTCCTATATATTTCTTTATCCTTCCTCCCAGAAAGTCATTCATTCCATGAAACAAATAGTTTTTTAAGGGAAAGAAAAAAGAGAAAAAAGAAAAAAAAAATCGGTAAAACCAATCAATATGTTGAAAAAAAAATCTGAAAACATGAAGTGTTTCATACCTATAGACCTCCTACTACAAAAGAACTAGGGGGAAGTGACTTCTCATAGACAAAGTCTACTTCTAAAGTCTCTTTCAACTCTAAAATTCTATGATTATATGAATATGATGCAATTGAGAAAGTTATAGAGCACTTATTGTTGTCATTGGGAAATTCTATTTTCTTTCTTGGAAGATTGAGATCTACCATTAAAAACAGACGTACTGTTGTCCATCCAATTAAAGCTTAATTTACAACAATAGGGCCTAATATTCAGGACTAGAAAATTAATCTCTCATCATTTTTTCTCTATAATTCCCTTCAACTTGATCAAATGAATCTTACCAAAAGCATTGCAGATGTTCCGTTGGGTCTGGATAAATGAATTGACATTTCAGGGAACATCCTATCAATGCGGCTGATCACATCATCAACATACCTAAGTAGAAAAAAATGCACAGATATAAATTATAGCAATATTCAAAGTAATGACAACGAACAAACTATTAAGCATGTCTTTACATCTCTTGATTTTTTTTGAGAGGACTAATTTAAGTTGCTACCATAAAATGCTTACCTTAAACTTTGAAAACCTTTACTTATTGAAGGTACCTGGTTCAATTTAAGTGCTATGTGGGCAGATAATTCAATGATAGCAAGAGAAAAATAAACCAACACATTCTGTGTAATAATCTTTACACTGGGTGACCACTTTCTAAATGAAGGCTCACAATGAAAAAGATGATTCTATAACAAGAAGAGTATTTTCACTCAGATGCTTTCAGTATAAAATCCTGTAAGAATATATCCCCAATCTTGAAATTCCCACTGGATGTAGGGGGAATATAATACCTCATGACTACATGATAACAAAAGGTTGGATATGACATATAAACAAAATGGTTTATTAAAAATCAGAGACCAATGTAAAAGTGATTATATATTCAGAGGAGCAATGAAACAACACAAAATCAAACAGGAAAAAACTTTAGGCAAAAGCCCTGTAATGTTAATGAAAAATGAATAAAAACATAAATGTATTAAGAGATGTCTGGTATGCAAATCAGAAAGTATTTATCTTTCCACACAAATTAGAACTGTATCATAGCACTATGCCTAATTTTCAATTCAATTAAATAAGCAATTTTATTAAAGACCTACTAAATTGCTAGGCACTGTTCTAGACACCAGGGATACAAAAACAAAAACAAGAAAGAAAACTCAGCCTCAAGGACATTAATACTGCAAGGAAACCATATGTACACACAGATACAAAATATACACAAAGTTATGAGACAGTAATTTAGGCAAGGCTGGGAGGAGCACTGATAACTGGGGGGCCATCAGGAAATTTCTCTTATAGGAGGTGGCAGTGAAGAAGTGGTCTTGTGTAGATGAAAAGTCTAATGGAAAGAGCAAGTGGGCTAGTTTGGCTAAACATTGCACATAGATGTTAAGGAAAATACTATGAAATAAGTCTGAAAAGAGGGGTTAAAACCAGAATGTAAAGGATTTTAAATGCCAAGGAGAGGAGTTTACATCTCATCCTGGAGACAGTAAGAAGCCACTTAAGTTTTGCTACAAATGCAGAATCTGTGAATGATGGACAGGAAAAGGGAGTGTTTAAAGCTTGGGAGTCCACAGAAGCAGTTTAGGTGAGTAGATGGGCCTCAAGTAGGGCACTGGCTGAATGAGGAGAGGAAGGCAGAAAGATGTGGAAGGCATTGTGGAAGTAGAACTGAGAAGACTTGGCAAATGACTGCACAGAGAGGGCTAAGAAAGAATCAAAGGTGACTCCAAGGTTGTGAACCTGGGTAATTAGAAACAGGCAAATTCTGAAGAAAGGGGGATTGGCCTTTTCATTTTAAGAGAAGGGAAAAATCTGGAGCAAAGAAAAAAAAAGTTCAGGAAGCTGATGTTTATTTGGAAGAAGAGAAAACTGGGGACTGAACCTCAGTTATCTTCAGGTTCACTGCTATAAGAAAAAAATGTCATTTTCAGCCACAAAGACTCAAACAAAGGGAAATCGGTTAAAAGACAGAATATAACTAGATATAAGGAGGAGTTTCTTAAGAGTGAAGCTGATTAAACATCAAATGAGACTATCAATAAAGGTTCTGAATTTCTATTCTGGTGCTCTTTAAAAACAGGATAGACAACCATCTGTCCTGAACAGTTAAAGAAATGAACTGCCCAAGGCAATATACAACCTCCTGAGGTCCTTTATAGCTTTTTTGACTTTATGCCACATAGTCTCAGTATCAGTTCAAAAGACACAAAAATTGAGGGGAGGGGTCCAGGAACTAATGGGGAAAAAATGAGTGAAAAAGGAACATGTTTCTTAAGATCATGAAAGACATACAACAAAGCCCCATTAAAAAAAAAAAAAGACAGTATGCCAACATTATGTATCAGTATCCCTTGAATCATTTCTGAATATCATTAATTTTTTTTCTTCTATGACTGTATGTGTGATTTAGATCAGGTTCCTTTAGTTAGACTAAGTAGAAAGGAAATATCAACCATCATACACATGTGAATGGAGGTCATTGCTAACTATATGCTAATGGGATGGGGGCTGGTAGGAGCTAGGAGGAGGCAGTATCTTCTAAACTGATCCTCAATCAATAGATATCATAGCTTTGGAAGTCTAATGCAAAGAAGCACACCAAGCTTCAATATGATGGGAACATAATAATTTGCCCTGCACTGCACCTTTCACCTTGAAGTTACCAAAATGCAAACCAAACTGGAGGATTCCAAAACTCTAAGGACTTGCCTGTGCTTTCAAAAAAAGATCCAATTTTAAAATCCGGCAGTACCATACAGTGTTTGGGGGGAAAAAAAGGTCAAAATACTGTACAATCTAAGATCTGCAGCTTATCTTGGGGGATAGAGAACAGGTAAATGGGGAAATGTGGCCCCAGGAGGCAGAAGGGAAAAGGCAGAACAGTATATAAAAGATGCAGCAGAGGGGAAGAGTGCAGGAGGGGGGAGGGGAAGAGTGCAGGAGGGGGGAGGAGAATCTATGTTATCAGAAAAGCCCAGAACAGACTATTAAAATGTTATTGAGCAAAAGCATTTCTTAAAAAAGGGAATACTTTTCATTCACATGCCTGATATGAGGAAGATGTCATCTGTAAAAGGCAATTTATGTTATGTATTCATGTATTTGCCAAGTAGAGAAAGGAAGAAACCCAGGAGCATCTTTACTAAGGAAAACAATGTCTTTATTCTCAGGACAAAACCAAAACATTTCCCTTTTAAAAATGCATCAAAACCTCTTGAATTCGGTATCACAGCTAGACAGAATTGACAGAAAAAAGGAAAGCTCAGAAGTTCGAATTCAAAATCCAATGGGAACTGCCACTTTTCTTTGGCACTCTTGTCATACCACCTCTCTGGTGGTATTTCTCAGAATGATGCTCTCCAGAGCAGTAGAGGATGCTAGAAATACCTGAATGGTGTCTGAACACAGCTTTGCTATGAGTAAGCACTCATTTAGCAAAATCTGGATGAGCTTTATTTGCAGGCCTGGGAACAGGTAGGAACACAGTGCTCTACTCCTACACTTTTACCATATGTTGTACTCCAGGCTATAGCAGAATTGAATTACTTTAATTTTTACCTTTTGGATACAGGCAAACAAGCAGGAACACAGCAGTGGTAACTAGTTTACACTTGGGCAGATGCAGTGCTGAAAGACATTAATTTAGTGCCAAATTGAGCGGTGAGTCACAATTTGCACATATCTGTCAACCTGCTAACACGGTAATAACTTGGAAAGATTGCAGTTCCTATTTACATTGCAGAAGGCATCATGCTTTCTGTGATAATCCTAGTTTAAAATGGAGAGATGTTTGATTCTGATTTCAACCCAATATGAACCTGAATTTTTTATTTTCCAATAGAAAAAAAAAGCTATTATGCATAGTAAGGATTTCGCTTGCTCTCCATTAGTTTTCCTGATCACTAGTGTCTCACTTCAGACAGACTTCCCTTTGTTGACTCACATCCTCATTTTCAAATGACTTTCACTTGATAGCATACCTTTTCCAACTTCATTCCTTCCTAGTGCGTCCCAGCTGGAAGAACATGTCACCTATATTCACTGAGTAGAATTTTTAACTTGATCCCATCCAGAACATCATCCATCTCCGGGACTGCACTAAACATATTCTCTCCAAGTCTTGCACCAGAGAACTTGCTCAAGGCCAAATCTCAGGGGCTAGTCTCAATTCTAACATTCTCAACCTAACACTTCAAAGATAATTGCTCTTCTCAGAATGCTTCCTGATCTTCATTCCTTCAACAACAAGACACTTGTCCCCTCCTGAGGCTCCTCCTCCATCCTAATTTGTTTCTCCACACAGAACCATAGACTCAGAAAGGCCCTGGAAGATCATCTAGCTAGCCTGACTGATCCAATACTGGTGGCCTTGTTCAGTACAGCATCCAGGTTCTAACTGCAAACCTCCAGAGTCAGGCAGCAAAGACATCTCAACGTAATCAGGTCTATTACTGCTCAAGTACAAGAAAAGTCTTCCTCATATTGAGCTAAAGTCTTTTTCTCTGTAGTTCCCATTTATAGGTTCCAATTCTGTCTTCTGTACACAAAGTTCACTCCCCTCCTTAAAATGAAGCTTTCAAATATTTGAGGAGAGCTATCTTATCTCCTCTTCATCTTTTCTTCTTCAGGCTAAATATCTTCAGTTCCTTCAAATGTTATTCTTTTAGACATGGTTCCAGAACCTTCACCACCCATGTCACCCTCCCTCTGAACCCATTCTAATTTGTTTGTATCCTTCTTAAAATGTGTTAATCCAAATAAAAAATGCCACTACCGATGTGGTCTGAATAGTACCATAGGGTCCGTACCTTCCACTATCCATAGGATATTTACTACTGAGAGGTAACATAGCATGGTATAAGCTTAGCATGTTGAACCTGCAACCTTGGTCTGAATCTTATCTCTGATATTAATTAATTAGCAAAGGTTTCATTTCCTCATCTGTAAAATGAGGATAATAATACCAGCAGCACCTATTTCAGAGGGTTTATTGTGAGGTTCAAATAAGATAATGTGTGTAAAGTACTTTGCAAACCTTGAAATATCATATGTCAATCATTATCATAAATGCTAATAATAACTAAGATTGTGGCTTTAAATTTTTTTTTTTGTAAGCAGCAATATCACAGTGACAGCTTGTATTGAGTTTGTGGTCAACTTAAACCCCTAGCTCTTTTTTGCATGAAGTACTTCCAAACTGAGTTTTCAACCAGTACTTTGACCTACACCTTTCAGAAGAGTCTTCTCTTTTTTTCCTTAAATTTACTTCCTGGTGATTTCATCTGTTTCTATGCCCTTGGCAGTGGTCTAAATTGCAAATGATTCTGCTCTACTTTGCCACCCACAACCTTACTCCAAAACCACATCTCCCACTCTTCACAGGATCTCTCCAGCTAGAGGTCTTGCCCGCCAACTCAAGCTTAAAATGGCAAACACCAGGCTCCAACAACTCTCTTTGGCTGCCTAACTAGCTATGACAAAACCCTAGGAGCTAACATTAAACTACAATGAAACAATGCAGGTCTTAGCCAAGCAGCTACTTACCAAATGTGGTGTAGTAGGAAAAGGACTGGAGTTTGAGTAAGAGAACCCAAGTTCAAATCCTAGCTCTTCTATCTACTACCTTGGTGATCTTAGGAAAGTCACTTAACTTTTTCTCACCCTCAGTTTCTTCTGAATGAAGAGAATGGACTACATGATCTGTAAGGTTCTTTTTAAGTTCTTGATCTATGAATTAGGATATAGTGTTCTTTAATAAATAAAAATATTTTAGATGATAGACGGTCTTATTATATTAGCCTATAAGTCAGTATCAGTAAGCAGCCAAATAACTCACAAAAAAATCCTTCTTCACCCCCCCCAAAAAAACTTCAGAGATTTAAAGTCATATAGCTTGATATGCATCTAAAAAATCTCTGTATCTGTTTTTGTATAAGCAAGAGCCTTCTAAAGTAGTGTGTTATGCTACTGACATACAAGTTTCTAAATGCTGCTTTTAATGAACTAATTAATTCTGTAAAACATTAGTACAAAGATGTGTGTTATCAAATTGGGATTAAAATGCCAAAATGACTGCAAATTGTAGAAGCTATCTCCAAAGATACAATCCTGTAAAACCTTAATTCCACAGTACCTATAAAAATGTAAAAAAAAAATTATTTGACATTAAAACATTAAAGTCTCAGCATTTTATGCTGGACAGATGGCTGAGTTTTCTAGAATCTGACCTGTGTGTGTGTGTATGAATGTCTCAACTGGATTCAATCCAGTGATCTTGTGTTAGTGTGATGCTTAGCAGCTAAGTAAGATTTAAATAGCATTTTATCCCACACAGTGTGTAAGATACATGCTGTTCGCTTTCCCCACCCATACAAAATCCAAAATGGAGGAATATATGTAATAATACCCCACTTTACTGTAAAAGGGCAATGCCCAGTACATGTCACAAAAGGGAAACAAACACCTCATCTAGAAACAATTTCAAGAATTTTCTCTAAGCCTGTTCAGACTGGGACAATTTAACAATCCTTTTATACCAAGTGGAAATAGATGGGGTTTGTTTAACTATTCCATGAGTAACTGAAACCACAGCTATTCCCTATAACCATCATTCCAGATGTGCTGAAGAAGAGTATTACAAACTTAGGTCAACTTTGCTTACTTTTCAGATTCTCTGCATGTATTTGTACTTCTGTGTGCATTCCACAAGATTTTCTCTAAGTGTTTTGTTAAAAAAAATTTTTTTTAATTGTGATCTGCATAATCTGAAAAATATAATGTGTCTGGTTTTTCAGAGAGAGAGAGAGAGAGAGAAAGAGAGAGCGCGCCAGCTCTCTTCTAGTCAATCTCAACATACCTGGGGATGGCTGAAACACCAGGAATACAACACTGTCCTAGGGCCTTATTGTCCACTGTCTACCTGTTTTTAAAAAATCAGCTTCTACTACTGTAATAGAAAAAAATAATGAAACTTAGCCATCCCTCTGAATCAATTAATAAACTTTTATTTAAGGAGTCTCATATGTGCTACACATACTCTGTGAGGAGTTTTTAATAAATAAGTAGGGCTATCAGATTTGAGGGAAGAGAAAAGGGAATCAGCATTTATAGTGCATCTACTATGGGTCAGGCATTATGCTAAGTACTTTAGAAATATTATTTCATTTGATCCTTACAACAACCCAGAGAGGTAGGTTGTTATTATTATTATGTTATTATTCCCATTTTACAATGGAGGAAACCAGGACAAACAGAAGTTGAATGACTTGCCCAGGGTCATTTAGTTATGTGTCTGAGGCTAGATTTCAACTCGAGTCTTCCTGACAATCTCAATCTCAACCTCTCTCTCTCTCATATATGTATGTATATGTGTGTGTACAGTGTATGTATATATGTGTGTATGTATGTGCTCTCTAGTGGTGTAGGAAACTAACCAAGTAAACAAAAGGTACCTCATACTCCAATATGAATTTTAAAAACTTTTTAAAGAAACCATTTTCACATACAATGAGATTACACAGAAAACAAAACTTTATTCAAAAATAAATTCAGTTTTGAAACTAAACATTTCCCTTCTTATTGTGCCACACTTCCCCTCGCTGCATCCACACTCCATATGTCTCAGATATTCCATTAAGTGCACAGGTGCATCAAAACACTGAAAACAGATGGGAAACACTGTCATACAAATTAGGAGTCTTACATTCTAGTCACCAGTGTTAAAAGTTACTGAAACTGGCCTATAACTCCACCCCTATTTTATAAATCAACAAATGTTTATTGAACACCTACTACCATCAGCAACTAAACAAAATATTTATCAAGCATTTTAAGGTAAGATACTATGTTAGATACTGAGAATACAAAGAGCTGGAAGATAATCCTTGCCTTCAATGGGTTTACAACCTAGTAAAACATCTGTTGAACACCAAGAAAGAAAATTATGGGTGAACAATACAAATACTGCCTTGCATTTGCACAGTACCCCACAGCTTTCAAAACACTTTCATATTCATTACCTGCTTTGATCCTCATAAAAACCCTATCAGAGAGTTGGGACAAATGGAGCAGAAGAGGTTATAGGCTTGATTCAGGGCTAGAAAGGACCTTCGATGCCATCGAGTCTAAACACCTCCTTTTACAGATGAAGAAACTGAGGAAAACTGACTTGCCAGGGGTCACATCAGTTGTGAGTAACAGAATCAGGGTGTGAATCATGTGATACTTAGTCCAGTGATCTTTGTACTATAGGAAAGGTAAGATGATGAGTCAGGGGCACTAGACTTGACAATACAGTGGTTACCAATGCAACCAACTTTAAATGACTTAAATTTATCTGCAGGGTTATTCGGGTTTTATTTTTTTAAACATTCTTGTATAACTGTAATTGAGACAGAAATGGATGAGTCAGTAAACACATGCTCTCTGAATGAGAAGACAATTGCATTTTTACATCTTTCTACATCTCTATTAATTTTCTGTTGCAAATTTATACAGGTATTTTGCTGGCCACAGCTCTCCCTAAAAGTTTTTAAACAATTTATTAAGCTCAGAGGGGAAATTATCATTTTCACCCAACAGTTCTCTCCTCTGCAAGCCCTTACATGTTACAAAAAGACAAAAAAAAATCACTCATATTAAACTTTCCACCAACACCAATTAACAATAGTTATTAAAGCAGGTATCTCTGCCAGATCTTATAAAATGACACTCCACGATCAGATAGGTAGTGAAGAATGTGTGAATGGAGACTCAACAATTCACACAAAAAGAAAGTAACTCAACATTCAATTAGACAGCTGGCTGGAACCGACAACACATGTTTGAAAGCTACATCCCCTTTCCCAAATTCCAGCAGTTTCTTCCCTCTCCACCTGTTAAGAGTCGAAAACTGTGAAGCTATTAATATTTGGCATTTTCTGGCAGGACTAAAATATAGACTCTCAGCTTTGGGAGTACCAAGTTTGCCATAATGATATTGTGATAGAAAATGTTTCTTTTCCATTTGATTTTTAACATCCCTGAGTGAACATATGACAGACTTCACAGAAACAGAAATAACAAGTTAAAAAATAAACTTGCTGCACACATTTTTGAGCTTCTAATAATACATTCAGCAAATCCCAATATGAAAGAGTTAATATAATTTTGAAAGGGCAGCATTTCTAGTTTTTGCACTAAGTCTATCAGGTTGAATGAAAACTAAGTCATAAGAGCATCGCATTTAGAGCCTGAAGGGCCTTTAGAGAACATTTGGTTGGACCTCTCACTTTACAGGAAAAGAAACTGAGGTTCAGGGAGAGTAAATACTTTGCCCACTCTTACACATGCAGAAGGCAAGAGAGCAGGGTCACAGTATGAACAGAGCCTCCATCTTTACCTGACTTTGCTAGAACAAGAAGTGAAAGTTTCTAGGTCAGAGAATTTTATTTCACTCAAGATTCACACTCAATTTTTTTTCCTTCTTTATTTCTTCCCTCCAGATATTCCTATGGATCAGGCAGATTTAAGTCAAAATCAAGAGAAATCCTTATATGCAGATTATTAATTGGTCTTCACAAAATTCTCACCCCCATCCAAATAATGATAAATGACTTTAGAAAATGAAATAAAAACAAATACCCTAAAGGAACAGAAAAGGAAAGCAAATTCCCAAGAATTCATTACAACATCTAAAATAATCAGGGAAATAAATCCCAAGTCCTATGGTAGGAAATATTTTTGCAACAAAATACCTGCATTTCAGTCCGACAAGAACTTCTCTGCCATTATTCAACACATATGTAGGATTTTTCATCTGGGAACGAGGAGGAAAGTTTGCTAATATTTTTTTACTGAATTATAATGCCTTCTAGCAAAATGGAGATGCAACTGCTAATTCTGGGCCATTATAAAATACACACATAACCCTCATCTAGTCCTGTCATATTTACCTGCTTCAAAGTCTCCATATCCTAACTGGAAAAAGAGTTAATGCTTGATTATCTAGATTAATGGAGGAAAGTGTGGTGTGGATCTTTCTAGGAATTTCACGACAGCATAAAAAAATGAGATTAAACGAAGGATCAGGAAGTGAAGCTTAACAGTTGGACAGCTCCCCAAACCTACCACTACTCCTCGCTGTACTGTTTCCCATTCCAATCCAAGGACAGAAAGCATCATCTTTTAGACTACTTCAAAGTACCAAATTCCTTCTTCACTCTCTTAAAGCATTCTTTCTTTTTGTATTACATTTTCTATGATGCAGAAAAGATTAGTATTTTGGTTTCAAAATGCCTTCCAGAAATAATAGAAATTAAAATCTACAGTGGGAAAAGGATGTCTATGTCAACCAGAACTCGAAGATAATCACTTTTGGAAGACACAGCATTTCAGAGAATGTACAACTTCTGAGCATGGAGCATATAAGCTATTTCACTGTCTCTTGTCTCTCATCTTCTATCCTCAAACTAGAATTAAATATAACTGAAAGCTGGGCAGTAACTAGAATTATTTTTCATAGCACAAAATGCTTGTATTATTGAGATGTGAGAGAGATGACAGCACAGAGGATAATACAAACATGAGTGTAATCCTATCAGAAGAGGGGTCAGTCTGACCTGCTTCCCTATGGGGGCAGGGTTGAAGATGGGCCCCAGAAGAGAAATGCTCCAGGAACAAGATATTATGTCTGATGATCTGAGGATGGTTTACTGTGTGGTGGCACAGGACAGCAGAGAACAAGACAAAAGGTGAGAATACCACAAGACAAGATGTGTTGTGAATCTCCTACCCTTCCATGTCAGCACTCTGGGGAAAAGCCCCATTTGCAGTATGGAAATCATGATTCTGCCTGGTTGCTCTTCCAGAGCCAATGGCATACATGTGTATTTGGCATGATAGTTTCTACAACATGTTAAAAGTAGACCAAGAAAAATACTCATGTAGATATTCATACCCAAAGAGGAATGCTTTCTACAGCAACTTTGACTGAGTCACAAAGCCTCCCCTTAAAAACCTCCATCTCAGAGGAACCACTATTTCCCAGGGCAGACCATTTCACTTATAGAGAGCTCTAATTGTTTGGGAATTTTTTCCTTATATTGGACCAAAATATGAAACTGCTCTCTCTAGGCTCAAACAGATCAAGTCTAACCCTTCTTGCACATGATAGTTGTCTTTATGCATACTCCAAGTTAAACACAGTTTCCTCAACCAATCTTAATATGTCCATCATACACAAATGAAGTCATGAACCAGGATCATACCAATATATTTTCTATGCAAAACACCATACCACCTGAATGCAGGGAGAGTAGATGTGG
The DNA here is from genome assembly GCF_028583685.1 of Petaurus breviceps papuanus. Lineage (NCBI taxonomy): Eukaryota > Metazoa > Chordata > Mammalia > Diprotodontia > Petauridae > Petaurus > Petaurus breviceps. The sequence goes on along the minus strand of NW_027187344.1, from coordinate 6,452,724 downwards.
TGATTCCATGCATAAATCCTCAGTGGGCTTCCCTCTACAGGCTTATTCTCCAACTAAAAGATTAAATTTAATGATATTTATTGCCAGTATTCTCTCTAACTGCTCAGCATAAAGCAGTTTTTCAAAGATCATATACTAAATCTTTTAAGGTAAGCACATGAAGAACCATTAGTTAAGTCAATCTGACCCTTGAAACATTACCTTTGTCCCACCTTTCTCCCTTCTCTACTGCAACCAAAATAGAGAAAATTCATCCTGCCTCACGAAGAAAAATCAGAGGGAACAACTTATTTACCTAACCAGAACATTAGGAACATAATTAAAAATAATGTTTGGAACTCGTTACAAATTCCCTGGACAGGAAGCCTAAATCTCATTAGAATGAAAAGCAAATTAAGCAATCAAGACAAAGTTTGGTCAGGGGCAAAATGAGGACTACAATCACCTTCAGAACTTTTAATGATACCAACACAGCTTGCTTTTGTTCTGCAGGTTGCATTAGTCTTCTAAAAAATCTCCACAGCCACTGTAGTTCTAAACCAAACAAGGACCAGAAGCGTTATAATATGTGACTCTGAGATTTCAGCCCTGAAAGACTCAAGCACGAATCTTGGTTTTATAATCATTACTGTTTTCTTGTCTGAGCCTGTTACTGGTCTTTATAACTTTTGTGAAAATTGACATGAATCCCTTTATAGATAGCTTTAAAGGAGAAGCAGCCTCCTCATGCTGAGTAACGCAATCAGTAATAGGATTTCAGAAGCATCATTTCATACCATGAAGACCTTTTCCCCTCCATTTGCCTATCTAGAAAATTAGGAGTTTCATGAAAGTTTCCAAATATGGTAGACATTGTGGATGAAATTAGAACTGGACTAAGCGGCTTCTTTTTCTCAAAACCTTTTTTTTTTTTTCAGTACGAATTTTACCCTCATGCTGAAAAGGTAATGTTAGCAAAACTGTAAATTCTCATATTTAAAAAACCAAACTCACAAGCAAAAGGCTCACATGACTTAATTCTCAATACACAAACATATTCTGGGCTTTGCTTTTAGGATAATGGGATAAATGACTGAACAAGTGAACATCAGGGAATAATTTTTCTTATAAGCAAAACTTCCCAGATATGTCAGCTTCTCAGGCATAATGGAAAAAGCACTGAAGGACTTAGGAGACCTGGGTACTAGTCCCTACTCTGTCTTTGACTTTCACCTTTCTGGGATTCAGTTTCACCCCATGCAAAACTATGAGACACTAGGACTAAATGGTTTCAAAAATGTCTTCTTGTGGTTAAACTTCAATTCAAGGTAAATCTATGATGAAGTTCCATAACTTACAACAAAGTTCCATACTCATACAATAACTGATGTTCATAGTGAAGATCCTGTGGCACTTTGCAATCTTGATGCATTTTCTAATTATCAAAAATTCAATTACATTCAGAATAAGAAAATTGTTATACATATTTCACTGTATTCTGAATCTTTGAAAATTAATTCCTACATGGAACATATTGTGGGGTGGTTAGCCAGAATATTCAATTTATCATAACATGTCACTCTCCATCCTTTGTAGATAAATAGGAGATTATATTTGAAAGCTCTATTATTAAGTATACTATAGTTTCACTATAACACACCTGCTACATGGAAAAATTTAGCAATGATGATTCTGCCTTTAACCCCATACAAATGATGTAACAAAAAATATCATGAGATTCCAGTTGTAAGGCAGCAGAGTATAGTTATACATGGCACTAGGGTAAAGTACAAGAGCTTCAAAGATGAAAAGACAGTCCCTAAGCTAAGAGGCTTATAGTTCAGTATAGAGGGGATAACATGCATACAGGAAAAAGTCTGAAACCACCAAGAATGAGAAAAGGAATCAAAATATCCTTCTCAATTATAATACGAAAACTGCAACATCTCTGATCTGGAAGGGAAAACTGTTGAGATAGGGGTATCTGAGGTGGGTTTCAAAGAAGAAAAAAAATAAAAAGGATTTGAGCAGGAAGACTTGTTATAGGAATTCAGTCCTAAGATGGAAGATAAGATTTAAGAAAGCACTACACAGAAGCAGAAGAAAGTAAGAAGAGATAAGGGAACACCTAGTAGCCTGGTCTAACTGAAAATATAGATTGCATTAAAGGGAATAGTATGAAATAATACTGGAAAGGAAGACTAGAGTCAGACTGTAGAAGCCTTTAACCACCAGACCAAGGTCTATATATTTCATCCTACAAAATAGTAAGGAACCACTGAAGGCTTTTGATCATGGAGTTAGAAATGTATATTTGGAAGATTGTTTTGAAGGTTATATGAAGGTTAGAATGGAGAAGGGAGGAAATATAAAAAGCAATGGATCTGGAATCTAAAGATATGGTATTGAAACTCAACTCTTACCATCTACTAACATTTTTACCTTGGAAATGTCACTTTCCCTCTCCAGACTTTAGTTTCCTTATCTGCAAAAATGGGGATAATACTTGTATTATCTCTTTTCATAGGAAAAGTATTTTGTAAACCTTCAAGTGCTTCCATCAAGGACATGCCCTATTAACCCTGAGGGTCCCACAGGGCTCTATTCTGGAACCTCTTGTCTTCACCCTTTATACTATTTCACTTGGTGACTGCATCAGCTCCCATGAATTCAAATATCATCTCTATGCTGATGATTCTCAGCTCTATCCAGTTCTAACCTTTCTGCTAACTTCCATTCTCACATCTCCAACTGACTTTCAGACATCTCAAACTGGATGTCTGGTAAATATCTTAAAACTCAACATGTCTAAAATGACCTCATTATCCTTCTCTCAAAATCCTTCTTTTCCTTCCAAACACCCATATTACTTTTGAGGGTACTGTCATCCCCCAGGCCCACAACCTCAGTGTCATCCTTGATTCTCTACTAGCTGCATCCCAATATCCAATCTGTGTTTGCCAAGGCCTATCCATTCTCCCCTCTGATAAAGCCACCCTCCACCCCCCTCCTTCCCCCCACCCCTGTGCAAGCCCTCATCATCTCAGGCTTGAAATGCTACAATAGCCTGCTGGTGGATCTACCTGCCAATTCATCCTTCATTCAGCCACCAAAGTGATTTTCCTAAAGTGTAAGTCTAACCATGTCACTACCCGCCACCCATACCCCACCACACTCAATAAATTCCAGGGGCTATCACTTCCAGGACCAAATACAAAATCCTCTGTCTGGTATTCAAAGCCCTTCATAACCTACCATCCCCACCTTATACCACCCCACTATGTACTCTTCTATCCAGTGACACTTCCTTCCTTGCTGTTCTTCAAACAAGATCCTCCATCTCCTTACTCTGGGTATTTACTCTCTGGCTATGCCCTATGCCCAGAATATTCTTCTTCCTTATCTCTGTCACAGGCAGGAGTAGGGAACCTATGGCCTCGATGACACATGGTACCCTCTAGATCCTTAAGTGTGTCCCTTTCACTGAATCTAAACTTCACAGAACAAATCCCCTTAATAAAAGGATCTGTTCTGCAAAACTTGGACTCAGTCAAAAGGCCAAATCCAGGAACCTAGAAGGCTACATGAGCCCTCAAGGACACAGGTTTCCCACCCCTGGCTCAGGGCTTCCCTAGATTCCTTTAAGTCTTGGTTAAAAGACTACCTTCTACCAGAAGCATTTCCTGATATCCCTTACTTCTTCTTCTTTTTTTTTGGAGGGCAATTGGAGTTAAATGACTTGCCCAAGGTCACATGGCTAGTTTTTGTGTTAAGTGTCTGAGGCTGGATTTGAACTCAGGGTCCTCCTGATTCCAGGGCTGGTGCTCTATTCACTGTGTCACCTAGCCGCCCCGATACCCCTTACTTAGGTTCTATGGAATATTTTAAATTTATCCTGTATGTAGCTTATTTGTACATAGTTAATTGTATGTTGTCTCTTCTGTTAGACTGTAAAATCCTCAAGTACAGGAATTGCATTTTCTTTACCTTTATTTCTATCCTCAGAGCTTAGGCACAGTGTCTGGCACATAGTAGATATTTAATAAATACTAATAGACTATAATGAATATAAAACTATAGAGTGCTATGCAAATAAGACATCATTATACTTATTTTTTTACAAATTATTAATAGCTTTTATTTTTACATTACCTACATTTCCCACTGTATCCTCCCATCTCTCCCCTCCAAGAGAATCAACCCTTATAAGAAAGACTGTTAAAAAAAAATGTTCAGCAAAACTAAACACATGAAAAATAAAACCCCCAAACCTGAGATTATTTGCACTGTTCCAACCCACTATACCTCTACCTCTTCAAAGAACAGAGAGAGGCGCCTTCTCACATCTTTTTACTGGGGTCGTGTTTGGTTATTACAACTTCACGGTATTCAGTTTCAACTGTTTTGTTGGTGTTGTTTTTCTTTCCATTTACATAATACTCTTTCATAGAACAAAGCCCTAGTGCATGGACCCCCAAACAGTGTAACAGCACTAGTTTACTCATAATTCTGCAATCAAGAAAGCCTCAAAGAAGTATTCATAAACAAAACATTTACTGTGGCCAAGTCCACCTAAAAGACGTGTGTAATTTAAAGGAACACACAATGTGTCTTCTACTTGAAAATCTCCAACCTTATAAAAACAATCAATTAGATGGGGATGGAGTTGGAAATAAAACTAAGGAGCATCAAGGTCCCTAAGCTCAAGACACCCATTCTAAAAACAAAATGAGATATGCTACATTTTAATGGATGTAGCCACAGCTAAGATTCAGTTTAAAATACAGAAAAGCTGTGCCATACCATCATTTCATTTGTTTATACCTTCACCATAAACCATAGAACTTCTGTTGTAACATGTGAAGTAGAGAGGATGCGGAAAGAGAGAAACAAATACACACAATCACAGTTTTGGAGATTTTCAAGAGTTAGAAACCTATCATAATGATGGAGCAAAGCCAATCATATACACAGTCGTCCTCAACAAATGTGACTGTAGTGAATCATAAGCTGAATGAGTCAATAATGTAATGATGTTAAAATAATGTCAACTTCTTACAACTGTATGATTAAACAGGATTACTTAAAGATTAAAAAAGATAAAGATCCCATTCTGCTCAAGATCAGTGAGGCATCAATATGATTAATAATGACAAAGAACAGAGAAAAGAACAGAGAAAAGGCCAGTTCAGAAAATAAGGTTGGCAAGAATAGGGGTGCGAATTGAATTTGTTCCAGTAAAGAGAAAATATGCTATCCATAAACATTCATGTTGACTTAGAAATGAAAAGAGATCAATTACTCTCAGTCACTGAGCCAAGGCACGACAGAAAAATTAAAGACAGAAACATTAAGGCTAAATATTAAAACTTTACCTCACAAAGTATAACATGCTAAATGAGTGGAGATGTTGACAGGAAGGGATAGGATAAAAAGATACTCAGTAAAAAAAAAAAATTAATACATGCCTAATTAGTAATGGAATTATTCTTGCCATTGTCGGAGAGAGGGGGGGGTTGAACAGGAGAGAGGACCCTTTAGAGAAGTCTCTATCAAAGTAGATGAGTTAGGAAAACCAGGGGGTTGAACCACTCACTGCTTATAATTTCTAACCTACAGTCAGGTATCAATAAGACTTCTGCCATGATCTTTATACAAAAAGCTCATCAGAACTTGGTTACAACAGGCTGCATGAATTCATTATTGTAAAGACAAGAAATTAACATGACTGTAAAGCAAAGTTCTAAGAAAAAGTCCAGAAGGTGGCTTTGGTGACACACATTTGAACAATGAAACAGGATATCTTTTTCCTCGAAAGTTAAGAAGTTCACTGAAATGTTCAACCTTAGTTGAAAAGATTTCCTTCTTTGGTAAACTCAAAACAGTGAGACAAATTATATCTTTAAATCAAACAATTTTAAACATCTAAGCCTGAATAGAATGACTCAGAACCTTTATGAAAATAACATGATAGTTCTAAAGGCTTTTTGGGAGTTCTGAGAAGGGGAGTTGGGGGAAGAAAAGAAAGGGGAAGAACACTACAACTTCCAAGTTCAGTTGTAAATAATGATTGGCTATTGGCCTCCGTGTATCTCACTGGCTAAAGAAGGTGGCAGGACATGACCGAAGCTTTGCCTTCATTAGCTAGCTGAGAATGATTTCAGCTCTTAGAGAAGCTATTCTTTTTCCTCTGCTCACACCTAATATAGCAGGACCCATTAATATCCACTGGGACCCAAATATTGTGATGATAAAAGGTCTTCTGACCTTTTCATCTCTGCATTTGTTAGCAAGTTGGCAATATAGGCTACCTATACTATTATTTACTCCATGGCAAGAAGAAAGTACTTAAGAGAATCAATTACATCTTGAAATAGAATTGATCCACTGATAACTTCCAAGTGTTTCCAAATTTAAAATTTACTAAAAAATAATCCCCAGGGGATCACTGAACTTTGAGGATGGAAAAGAACTGAGAGATCATCTAGAACTGGGGTAATGAACATAGCATCCATGAACTTCTTTAAAAATGTTATGTTGATAACTGTACCTTAATATCATTGGTTTTCTTTGCAATCCTTTGTATTTTGTTTTATGTGTTTAAAACATTATTCTGAAAAGGAGACTGCAGACTTCACCAGACTGTGAAGAGGGGCTACACCACAAAAAAGGTGAAGAACTCCTGTTCCAGTCCAACTTTCTTGCTTCTAAGCATAAGAAAGCTGAGTGCCAGAAGGGTTGAGTAACTTATCTAAGGTCACACAAAAATTACAGCAAGAAACACATCCAGAACCCAAGTCCACTGCTTTACTCTTTAGGGCTTTCTCTTTCATGCTGTCAAGATTGTAGGTAAGATTCTCTTAAATGTATCAGTCAATATACATTATTATTTGATACCTAGAAAAGAATGAGTCCATATTCTTTTTAAATGATTTAGTATATTCATTAGAAGTAGTGGCTATATATAGATGTATATGTATATATCAGGTCAGAAATTACCTTTAACAATGAGATGTCACCATTGTCATTTCCTGAGGTATATTATACCTTAACCATTCTCACTTTTCAAATCACAAAATCATGTCACAATTTAAATGGAGTAGTATTGATGAGGAAGGTTTAAAAAAAATGTCTGCTGAAATAATTTTCGAGTGCAAATTTGGGGGAAGCATCAATTTGAAGCTAATGAAGCTTGAAACATCTGTAAGTTTTATCAATGTTCGTAATTCAGATCATTCTAGGTAAAAAGTTACACCCAAAAAGACCCATCTTTGAGCTTCAATTTTTTTTTCTAGGACAGTCTAGGTTCACAATAATAATCCTGATAATCAACAGCCTTTCCTTGTGGGCACAGAAAAGGCTAGCTGAAGTGTATAGAGAAAGATGGTTTTATTATATCTGGATTTCAACTAACTGGTTAATGATTTTCATTCAGCAGATGTGGATGACATTTCAACATTGATTCCAACACATTTGATTCATCTATTTTGGTTCATGAGAAAGTTTTCCATCTAGGAATAAAACTTTTAAAAACTGAACATATTTCTAAAAGCTATACTGCAAAGACCAGTAAAATATTGAAACCTAATGTTCAACCACACAGTTTTCTAGCCATACATCATTTTATGTTTGTGCCCTACCCAACTGTTTCAAAGTTCATTTTTACAGTGTTCGGGGATAATAGCAACCGTATCAGTCATAGAAGCCATGTCCAGTCAATTTCTTCAGAGAGCAAATGGAATTTTTCCAAATAGATTAACTTTTAGTGTAGAGAACAAGGACCCCCTGAGGTTAGTATTTCTGAAACGGAATGGCTAGGAATTAAGTTTAGATAATTTCAAGGGATATTTTTCAAGTGTGACTGGCTCAAAATGGGAGGCCCTGCCATTTTAAACATGAAATTTTTAAAAGCCCCTAGATGCAGCAGGCAGAAGAAGAAGTCAAGATGGAGACCATCAAGTGTTCTATATCATGGCAAAAGCATTTATGATGGCAATAGCTGCAAGGTATGAGATGCAATAACTACCATCACATCTTATTCATCTGGAATCATTGGGAAAGGAATGGCTCAAAATAAGAGAATTTCCCAGATAACTGAAGTTTTCCTCTTTAAACACCCAAACTGTTTTTTTAAATTTCAAATACTTTTAATAGAAGTTTTTCTTGAATACAATACATATTTCCCTGTCTTCTCAAACAGATTATGACAAACACAACTTAAGTATTCATGCTAGCTAAACATGATCATTATGAAAGTCAGGAACTATTTTACTATATACTCTCAGCCAATATGCAGAGTGGCCTACTGAGATGTGAAGGGCTGTTTAATTCTATACTGCTGCAGTTCTGTCTCTTCCTTCAAAGTCCTACTGTCAGTCATCCTTACTCCTCAACCCTCTTCTAATGAGTTGCTTCTAATGGGGTGGGGGGGGGGAGTAGATAACTAAGGGTACTAGGATGGTGTATAAACTAAGGATGAACAGACATTGAGTATCTGTGGGAAAGAGAAGAAAGGAAATAAGAATTTATTAAGTGCCTACTATGTGCCTGGCACTATTCTAAGTGCTTTACAAATACTATCTCTCTCTTCCAAGAACCTTGGGAGGTACTTGTGCTACTTTTATCCCCATTTTACAACTGAGGAAACTGAGGCAGAAAGAGGTTAAGTGACTTGCCCAAGGTGGCTAGCCACTGTCTGAAGATGGATTTGAACTGAGGTCTTCCTGTCTCCCAAGTCAATGTTCTATGTACTGTATCATCTAGCAGGTTCCTATGGAGTAAAGTTCATCTTTGTGATTTCATTCCTAGATGCTGACTATTAGCCAAATAGTTAAGGTTATGATTGTTGGAAATGTGACTCCTGGATAAAAGAAGTGTTCCTAAAGTATTTAACAGTGGCCCAAGCCTCAATGATATAAGGCTGTTGGAATCCAGAGAAAAGAACATTCTCAAACAATCCTTGATGCTAGTTCCTTCAACACCCAGGGCAACGAAAAGTATCTTTATCCAGAAAAAAAAAAATTCTGTTTCTAACACTGTCTTTACTTACCAAAAAGGCTAAAGAGAAAAAGGTCACATAATTACAGAACTGTTTGGACCATATCACTAGGGTCTTATTTCAAACAGGAGCAGGAGTTTCTCAAACCGCGATTAGGAGTTTCTGAGAATAGAAAATAAAAAAAGAAAGGAATCTGGCATCTTTATTGTTACACATACACAACTACTTTCCCTTCCTTCTCAGGCCTTGAATCAAGGACCTATAACTCCTATAAGGTGATAAGTCTATTTTAGGAAGTGGAAAGCATAATATTTAAGCACAGGGGATCAAATTGGTCTGCTTTGATGGAGTCCTTTTTCAATACAAGGACATATTAACTATATTTCAAGCCTTCCCATGGTACTATGCTAATGAATGTTCAATGTTAAATCTGAAATACAGCAACCCTTCCAGCAATTCCATATTGAGCCTTTATTTTAAACTCATTGTATTACAAGAACAGTATTTTTCAAAGTAAAAGCCAAAATACCCTGATGCTAAACATGTTACTTACACACACACACACACACACACACACACACACACACACACACACACA
>NW_027187344.1:6404125-6443139 GCF_028583685.1 Petaurus breviceps papuanus | reverse complement strand
ACACACACACACACACACACACACACACACACACACACACACACACATAGAGTAGACTATCTCGTTTGTTTCTCTGTGAATTCCAAATAGGAAGATCTAATGTGGGAAAGTGGGGGTGGGGCAGGGGCACAGTGAAAAAGGAGAGGGGTGTTCAGATCTCTTGATCTTTTCTTTTGCAAAGAAATTATTTATGAAGATCTTTCCTTGTCCTTCCCAAATGGTTAGATTTAAGCAATTGCTTAAAGTGCTGTTTTTAACTGAAGAACACATTATTCATAAACCCTACAGCCCAGGAAACACTTACTTGGTAACTGGTAATTTTTATCTGATCAATGACTTCATTGCACTGAAACACCACAGTGGAATATACTTTCAGCATGAAATAGCATTAAGTGCATTCCTCCTATAAACAATGGAAGTTGGTTAATGGTCACTTTACAGTCTACATATCACCCTGAATATTTATCTGAATGTGGTTTAGTCAAGCTTGTTTGAAATGGTTTGAGGGTCCAAAGTAGACTATGAACCTTCCTGTAATAGGTTAATGGATCAATTTATTTAATTCAAATTTGTTCTTTTCAAACTGAAAAGCCACTAAAGGCATTCAAAGCAATCAGCTCAATACCACTAGCAAGGAAGCAAAGATGGATCTTTTGATTTGACCTGGGCCCTCCTTAGCCATCTGGATCTTGGCGCTGACTAAACCCTTACACAAGGGCTTGTGTCACAACTATTATAAAAGTAAGTTCAATGAAAACTTGTTCTGGTCTCTTTCATTAAAACACACACACAAACACATGTCACATATATATATATATATATGTATATGTATACATCTACATGCACACAAATATATATGCATAAATATATAAATGCACATACTATGTACATATACACTTTCTCATATTGTTCTAGTTCATCTTTTTCAGGAATAAGAAAATAGCTATGCTGTAATGTTTCTGGTCTGACACTAAAAGTAGCTCTGGGCAAAAGAGACTTACAATTCTAATAGGATATCCCAAAATAAACTGTAAACCCCCAAGTACTATCAAGAGGTTCACAGGAGAACACTGTACACAGTAACAACAATATTGTAACAATGATCAACTGTGAAACACTCTGATCAATTACAATAAGCCAAGACAATTCCAAAGGACTAAGGATGAGAAACGTTATTCACATCCAGAGAGAATAAACTTTGAGTGCAGATTGATGTATACTTTTTTCACTTTATTTTTCTTCCCTTTGGGGGGGGGCAGCAGTAGTTAATATGCTAATGTTTTGTAAGCCTTCATATGTATAATTGATATCATACTGCTTGCTTTCTCAAGGAGTGGGGAAGGACTGGGGAGGGAGAGAATCTGGAGCTCAAAATTTTAAATGAATGTTAAAGTGTATTAAAAGAAAAAAGACTAGTGAGGAGTCAGCACTGAGTGGGAAAAAAGAAGAGATTCAATTAGACTTGGGCTGGCTAAAGACACTCCTAATATATGGATAATAAAGCTATAAGGTTGCATATGAATGGCTGATAATTCTTTGAAAAATTAACTACTGTTTCCTACTTTCAAAAAAAAATCTATGTTGGGAAATTCTATCCTACTAATTCTAATGTGCATCATTCCCAGCAAGATTTTTTTCCATGATGGATATATAATGGTCTCAAATGGAAGAAACTGAAACAATAAATATTTATTTTAGATCCTGCTTGATCTTGCTCTTCCAGGTCAAATCCCACATTCACATTGCCAATGTGATCATTCAATACAAACTCTTATATGCCAAAAAAAGAGAGAGATGAAACTAGCTAATACTTAGTCTTTTATTTCTATAATGTACAGACTAGTTTTTAGTGATGCTGGCCAAGGAAAACTGGTGACCAAAGTAAACAAAATATCTGAGACAAGAACAAAATTGTCAAAAGACAATGTACCAGTCAAAGGAAATGAGGTATTATTTCTTGATCAATTAATCGATAAGCATCTATTAAGCCTCTACTATGTGATACAAAAATTAAAAATGAAACTGTTTTACCTTAAAGAAGTTTACATTCTATTCAGGGAAAATACAAAGCACATACAAGTAACCAAGAGCAGCCAAGAGGACAAAGAAAGGCCTCCAGCAGAAGAAGAGAGATTTTAAGGCGTCTTGAAAGGAAGCTGGAGGGCTCCAAGAGGCAGAGATAAGGTAGAAGGGAATTCCAGTCAATGCAAAGGCATGGAGATTCAGAGGTAGAACACCATGTGAGTAACAGCATGCAGGATAGTATGGCTGGGCTAAAATATACTGAGAATGTAATGTGCAAAGAGACTATTAAGTGAGGAAGGGGTCGGGCTAGACTATTAAGTGCTAAACAGAGCTTCTATTTCTTATAGTGAATGGGAAGCCATGGAAGGTTTTTAAGGGGGGGGAGGGGTAGATGGGGCAGAGATGTTGGTGACAAAGTCAGATCTGAACTTTAGGGAAAATCACTTTGGAAGCTATATGGAAGATGGGGAGAGGCTTGGGGCAGGTAGTCCAATGAGGGTATTGCAAAAGGTGATGATGGCTGACCTAAGAGGTAACTGTGGAGGAGAGTTGTGGAAAGAAAAAATGTAGAAATGGCAAGATTTAGCAACTGACTGGCTCTCATATATTTTCATAAGCCTATCAAGAGTAGTGAACTCTCAAAATGTCCGCTAAAAAATGAGTGGTCACTGTCCTAGAGAATGGAAATATGATACTCTGAAAAAGCAAAAGATTAGGAGTCAGATCTTAGTTCTGCTTCCAGTCCCCAATTAGGTATGCTACCCTGGTAACTCCCCAAGCTTCCTTTTCCTCATCTGTAAAATGGGGATAATTTTACAATGCTACACTCAACTCATGTAATTGCCCTAAAGACATAATGAAGTAATAGAACTGAAAATATTTTGTAAACTATAAAATACAAATATAAGGAATTAGTAGTAGTACTGCCAGTGGAAACAAACGCAAATCATAAGTGATTATTTCACCAAGAAAAGGCATAAATCTGTCCTTGACTTGAGAATAACTAAACTGGGTGTGGGGTGGGGGTGTGGGGATGGCGGCAGCAGCAGCTGTTTCTGGTGCTCTGAACCCACAGACAGTGGGGGATCCACTGGCTGATACAAAACCCCAGAAGCCTGGAACAGTACACACACTCCCATCCCCACATCCACTGGAAGCAGAGTTCTGCCTTGACAGGAAGTTAGAAAATCAAGTATTTGACTGGGAAGATGAATAAACAGCATTTTTATAAAGTCAAACTACAGAATCTTACTCTGATGACAAAGAAAAACAAAATATACAACCAGGAGAAGACACATCAAAAGCCTCCAAGAAAAATATAAATTGATCACAAGCCATGGAAGGGCTCAAAAAGGATTTTGAAAATAAAATAAGAGAAGTAAAGGAAAAATTGGGAAGAGAAATGAGAGAGATGCAAGAAAATCATGAAAAACAAGTCAACAGTCTGCTAAAAGAGACACAAAAAAATACTGACAAAAGTAACTACCTTCAAAAATACATTAACCCAAATGGCAAAAGAGCTTCAAAAAGCCAATGAGGATAAGAATGCCTTAAAAAGCAAAATGGGACAAAATGAAAAGGAGGTCCAAAAGTTCACTGAAGAAAATAATTCCTTAAAAATTAGAATAGAGCAAATGGAAACTAATGACATTATAAGTAATCAAAAAAATTATAAAACAGAACCAAAAGAATGAAAAAATAGAAGGCAATGTGAAACATCTCATTGGAAAAACAATTGACCTGGAAAATAGATCCAGGAGAGATAATTTTAAATTACTGGACTACCTGAAAACCATGATCCAAAAAAGAGCCTAGACATTATCTTTCAAGAAATTATCAAGGAAAACTGCCCTAATATTCTAGAACCAGAGAGTAAAATAGAAATTGTAAGAATCCACTGATCACCTCTTGAAAGAGATCCCAAAAGGAAAACTAGAAATACTGTAGTCAAATTCCAGAGTTCCCAGGTCAAGGAGAAAATATTGTAAGCAGCCAGAAAGAAACAATTCAAATATGGTGGAAATATAATCAGGATAACACAAGACCTAGAAGCTTCTACATTAAGAGATCTAAGGGTTTGGAATACGATACTCCAGAGGTCAGAGGAGCTAGGATTAAAACTAAGAATCACCTATTCAGCAAAATTGAGTATAATCCTTCAGGGGAAAAAAAAACTGATATTCAACAAAATAGAGGAATTTCAAGCATTCTTGATTAAAAGACCAGAGCTGAATAGAAAATTTGACTTTCAAATATAAGACTCAAAAAAGAAGCATGAAAAGGTAAACAGGAAACAGAAATCATAAAGGACTGATTTAAGTCGAACTGTTTATATTCCTACATGGAAAGATGATATTTGTGACTCATGAAACCTTTCTCAGTTATTAGGGTAGCTGGAGGAAAGAGACAGACAGAGACAGACAGAGACAGACAGAGACAGAGACCGATGGCACAGGGTGAGTTAAATATGAAGGGATGATATCTAAAAAATAAATAAATAAAAGAATAACAAAAGCAAGAATGGTAGACCATATCTGTTTTGTTCTGACAACAAAACTAAGAATCAGTTTCCTAAGAGGAAGGGCATGCATTTAGGAATGAAAGTCACCTTTTTTTGAGAAGGGAGGAAGAGAGAAGATAAAAGACCTATATCCAATCAGTGAAATGATACCCCCCCCCAAAAAAAGTAGTATAAATAAAAGACGTATAAGGGCTAACTATGTGCAGGCTTCATTAGAGGGAATGAAGGTGCTACTGTATACATTTTTAACATCTCCAGACAGTTATCATGAAAGCAGTAAACAACTTTATTCACTGGAATTAAGGCACACAGCACTGAGAAAAATCCATTTCCTTTGAGGAAGGATTAAGCAATATTTTAAAAGTAAGCTTCACTTTTAAGAAAGAGAAGAGGAAAGTTGGATGCATACAGTTCTTCAATCCCAGTAGTAAGGCTACCAACACTTTCTCTTGGTATCTTATACCTATAATTTTACTGGAAAAAAAAAGAAAGGAATAATGGGTTCATTCTAATTACATTTGAGAAAATTAAACTACAGAAATATTTCAGGGTCACAAGAAAAGTGAAGCAAGGGAAAGGAAGAGATGAAAAAAGAACATATTAATAAGGACCCCAAATTACCAATCAAGTGTCTAGAAATATACATGGGCATAAATGTAAACAAAATATTGTTTTAAACCACCACACAAATCTTAATACATAGATTTTCTTTTTCAGAATGTATTAACTGGGAATTTGATTATTTCAATATAGAGTAAAACCTCAATTTAAAATGCCAGGGGCAAAGGAAATGATGTATTCTCATTAACAAGGTTGCAGCAAAACCCTTTTTGTCTCAATTTTTGTTTGCTTAAGTTTTTCCGTGTTTTCCTGTTCTAGTGAACAGACTAATAATAATGGAATCCTTCTTAAGAGGATCTGATAGCAGTGTCACATTGGGTCATCAGTGCTCACTGAATTGTAGGAGACTGAGAGACTGGTGGCAGGATATCATACAAGGCTCAAACAAGAGAGCTGAGAGTTCATCAAATCCAAATTCCTTCTTTTTATAATGGAGGAAAAAGCCAAGAGAAGAGAAGTGACTTGCCTAAGGTCACATAACCCAATTAGAAGAAGAATGCAACAGTCTCCTGACTCCTAATCCAGGATTCTTTCCCTTATGCCACACACTAACTAGTTCTACAACTTGTACTCCAGAAATTCAATTATTCCTGTCTCCCACCACTACTACCCATATACAAAGTCCCACTCTTAATATCTTATTTTGGTGTGGAGGTGATCCTGGCTCTTTAAAGGCTATGCAAGCCTCTATTATGCTGCAAAGAAATCAAAGATGATTCTAGCAAAAGACTGATTTAAAAGGACCAGTCTAGCTAAGTACAGAAAGGCTCATGACCACTCCACCTGGTGATGAATTCTTTGGCTACTGTAACCCACAAAGCAAATAAAAAAGGAAAATGGGCCCTGCTTGCTTGGGAGATTCTGAAACTTAAATTATGGTGCTTTGACTAGGAAATGCTAGTTTTGATTAGTGGTCTCTCCCCTTAGCTCTTTAAATGTGAATTTCTAGTAAGGCTAAAGAGGAGGGGAGGCAGGGAAGGAGAGAGGAGAGTACAGATAAAGATGTATACAGTATATATTAATATATACACACGTATGTATTCATACCAACATATGTACACACATATGTATTCATACATGCATATTCATACCAACGTAGTATGGGAGGGAGGGCACTAGCTGTTAGCCGAATCGGGAAAGGCTTCATGCAGAAGATGGTGCCTGAGCTGAATCTTAAAGGAGGAGCCCTAGAGACTGTATGAGATGAACAGAAGTAGGAAGGGTATTCAGGCACAAATAATGGTCAGTGGAAAGGCACAGAGATGGGAGATGAATGTGTCATGTGAAAGGAACAGAACAAAGGTTAGTTTGACAGGAGCACAGAGTACAGGATGATGAATAATGACTGAGGCTAGAAAAGCCAGGTTGGGGTTAGGTTATGTAGGACTTTAAAACTATACAGAAGAGTTTATATTTTATCCTAGAGGCAACAGGAAGCCACTGGGGTTTGCTGAGTAGGGGAGTCACATGGTTAGATCTGCACTTAAGGAAAATTAGTTTGGCAGCAAGATATAAGATGAACCTCACTTTCAGCTCAGTCTACACCTACACATAAACTGCCTGGGCCCCTGAGGACCTGAGGATGATTCCATTCTGAGGCCTATGCATTGACTGGTGAGTCTGCCTAAAAAGACCACATCATGAGCAGTTCCAGTCACACTGCTCACTTCATTCATGTCCAGCTCACTCTCTGATCTCTGTAATGGCCGTTTCATTCCCTTTTCCCAGAACCCGTTTTCCTCGTACTCTTTCTGTTTTGTCTTCTCCCATTCAAATGTACCCTTCTTGAGAGTGGAGGTTGTCTTGTTTTCATATCCTCAGAACTTAGCACAGTACTTAGAACACAGTGAGTGAATGATAAATTACTTATCTACCTAACTGAAGCTTGGGGAAAGATTTGAGGCAGGGACACCAATTAGAAGACTATATCAATAATCTAGGTAAAAGGTCATAAGGGCCTAAACTAAAGTGTAGCTATGTTCAGTAAAGGGGGCACACAATTCAGTCTTTTGCATTCTACAACTTAGCCAGACTATCCTTCTATATATTCCCCATTCATGGCTTAGATATCACTCAGATAAACTGTAAAGGTAGAAAAAAAAATCATATTAATCTTGCCACATATAAACAAATAAACCATATATAAAATTATATATGTAGTACAAATAAAATCACTGTAAATAAAATCAGGAGAGAAAATAACAAAATAAACAAATTCATATTTAAAAAGGCAAATAAAGAAGTTGGCAGAGTTCATCTTATTATATGTCCAGACAGTAAGAAATGTCATTTCATGAGTCTGCTTGGTCACCTCCTGTTGCAGTGCTCAACACCACCATGAAAATAATAGCAAAAGCTTCCACATAAACAAAACCAATGAAGACAGAACAAGACAAGAAACGGTAAAGTGGGAAAATATCTGCATCAAATATCACTGACAAAAGTCTGATCTCCCAGCTATACAGGAAATGGATACAAATATATAATACTAAGAGTCATTACCCAATAAATGAATAAACAAACAATAGCTATCAAAAGAATGCCAAATTTTAAATGATCATATGAAAACATAACAAGAAAAATACAAATTAAAACAACACTGAGGTTTTATCATGTAATATGCAAATTGGCAGATATGACAAAAAATGAGAATAGTCAACATTGGAGATGCTATGGAAGGCAGGCTATACATGAAAATATAGGGAAGGGCAGTCTTACAGAGTGCAGAAGGCTGAGCATGTCTAATGTAAAAGCCTGAAATTCAGGCTGAGGCCAAGTTATGAAGAACTTAAAGAAAAAAAATTGAAAGAAATCTTGCCAAAAGAGCCAACTAAATAGTCATCCCAATGATGTTTAAGCATGAAACTAGAAAGAGGGCAAACAGATGAAAAATGGAGATCTATAAAGATTTTTGTCACAAATTCTTTTCACCATCATAGACAGCGGAGCTACCCTACCACATCTGCACTCACAGTTCCTGATATATTTGATGAGTAAATGGAAATAGCACTGAACAAAAATTAAGATGGGAAAAAAAAACTGAATTATACCAGATAGACATAGAGAAGATCCATCCTGGAGGTGAAAGTTTTGAAGGGACTGATTCTAAGTTGTCTGAAAGAGGGGAACATACATGAGGTGAGGAGAAACTCTTAGACTTTATTACTACTTGTCCCCCCCTTCAAAAAAACCAACGTGACCAAGAGAATATCAATAACTACCAGCCAATATATCTACTCTTCTACCTACATCATTTTTTATAATTGTCTACACACATTGACAGTACCCTCAAAGATAAAAGGAAAACCATTTTCATAAATTTCTTCCACAACAGACTATCTGTACAATCACATAACTGACTTAAAAGTATAATGAATGTAAGACCCTACTTAAAGTTATGAATGAAAGCTGCTTTTTTCTTTGAGAGGGTGGGAACAGGTGTTGGTACCTACCAACAACCAGGGAAGTGATAGAGAAGAAAGATAATATCCTTGAAGAGGACTGTCTATTGCCCATTTTAAAAAGCATTTGATTAAATTGAGCAAAACACATCTCTCCTCCAACAAGGTATTTCCCAAGCATATATCAAAATCATAGAAGATTCTACAAAAGATGTATAATATTGCTTGGTGATACTTTCATTATGAAGATCAACTAATGGAAAATGGGAAATATGGGAATGGGAAATTATATTCTTGGGACAAATGTCTGCCATGGTCATGGATGAGTTTCAGCACAGAATCCAAATGGAAAGGGAACTTGGCTGTAAATGGTGTGATACCTCTTGTTTCTGTTTGCAAGTGACTTGATGCTGAAAGAATCCAACCCTGGAATACCACAGAAACTTCTACATGAAAACTATAATTATTCAAGAATTTAGACTAACTATTTGGACAGGAAAAACTAATTGGATGAAGAATGGCTATTGTCTAAACAAGGATATGCATTCAGATGGACAATTCACAGGTCTGGTCATTCAATGCACACGTTGCATATAAGTGCTGTGTAAGAACAAAGAGCTAGGTCCAGAATTGGATAGGAAGAGGTTAACAGAATGAATTGCTTTTGGAAAATTAAAGAGTTTTTAAAATTCTTTTAATCAACATTCTTTTAGTGATGTTATTCTGCCACGAGTCATGGAATATACGACAATCTATAAAGAAGTGAAGTTGAGGATCCCTCAAAGGGCAGCATTAAATGACAGGTATGAGCTGGTATGAGCTGGCTGCAGCATATTACAAACAGAGAAGTAGCATAAAAGATGTAATCAGAGAAATGTATGACTGAAGAGAAAAAAAAAAGATGGGCACAGACTATGTTCTACAGGTAGCCTGCAAAAGAATTCAAAGAATGATCTCAGCAAGTTGGATAGGCCCTCTGTGGTGTATTTATGGGAGGATATAGACAAGAATGGTACTGAATGAGCAGAAATTGATGGGTTACAATCCGCATCCCTGGAGGGAAGAGCCACACTGAGGAGATCACAGATCCATTGCAATACCTGGGCCCACAATTTACAGGACTGGTTGAGAAGTGGATATTCTTTTCTAGGGCAAAGTCAGAAGCCAAATGTAAAATGAGGGAGGACAGAAACAAATGCTAGACACTGTTCTATTAGGTTACTTCGAGGAACATTAAAGTATATTAGGTTACAGCGATAGTTTAATGGGATTACTCTCAGCTTCATGAGTGCTGGTACTGTAACTAAATGTGGAGAACACTACATGTTATCCCTCATTGAATCTTCCATTACTGAAAACAGAAGTTGCCAAATTGATTGAAAACCAATCTTGAGCTTCATGGCCAGGCAGCAGAGAAATCAGGCAAAAAACAAAAAACCTTAAATCAAAGCCTCTTTTCTTCACCATTAGAATTTAACTTGAACTAGCACTTAGTCCTACACTTTTTTTAAACGATCCGTAAATAGAGACTGTTTATGGTAATTATGGAAATAACTGCCTAAAATTGTTCACCCAAACAGCAAATGAATGCAGCAACAAATTGAGCTGGATCCTCCAATAGTCTATAATGCTATTTATTATCTAATCAGCCAAGAGTGAAAAACAGATCATTAGAGTTTAAGGAGACTATAATTATGAAAAGAGACCCTCTTCTTTCCTACTCTTGCAAACTCTGATCACAATATAGTTATTTCAAAATTCAACTTACAGGAGTTCTATTTAAACAGGAAAAAGACTAATTGGGCCTCTAGTAGCAGCTGTACCGCTTTGATGTCAGTTACAAGGATGGACTTGAGTAGAATTCTTTATGCCCTACCAGGCCAGAGACCCAAGAAGGTTAACCCTTCATCAGGCTATATTCCTGATTATATCTAGATGCAATGTATGAAAATTTGTCCTAATTTAGGGTAAGTAGGGTACTGCCTTAATAGCCTACAAAGATAATAAACAAATGCTAACATGTCTCTGGGGTACTGGACAATGAAGCAGCAGCATTTTTCATTCTAATATGGCAACAGCACCTTGCCAGTTAGAAAAGTCTCTGGTCAGTATCTGGTAAAGCAGAAAGAGCAATGGGTTGGGGACCAGGAGACTTGGGATCTAGTCTCAAATCCATCACTAATCCATCATGTAAGTTAATGGCATGGCCAACTAAGTAGCATGAGTTACTCTCCTCTCTGGGGACTCAATGTCTTCATCAGTAATGTAAAGGGATTGGTTTGGATAATCTTAAAGAATTCTTCTTGGGGCAGCTAGGTGGCGCAGTGAATAGAGCACGGGCCCTGGAGTCGGGAGGATCTGAGTTCAAATTTGACCTCAGACACTTAACACAAAAAACTATCTTTGTTACCTTGAGCAAGTCACTTAACCCCAACTGCCCTACCTTACCCCTCAAAAAAAAAATTATTCTTTCCTAAAATTCTATAATTCTAGTACTTCAGCTCAGTTTTATTTATCTAACCCTGACCTCTCCTGAATCTCTGGTTGCTTTGTCCCATTTTGCTCTGGAAGCCAGTCTGCACACAGCTAGTAACATATAGAAGAACAAAGGAGGTGGTGTCACAAGATCTGGATTCTGTTCTCTGCTCTGCCACTTATACAACCTTGGATGAATCAATCTGGGTATCAATTTTCTCATCTCTAAAATAGGCATAATAATTTTTGCATTGCCACTCTCATAAGCTGCCTGCAAGTATCACAAAATCCCATGGATGTGAAATTCTTAATATTTAATTAGTTTGAGAAAGTCTCTGCAATACATTGTCATGGCATGGAAGTGATCTGGGGTTCTCCAATTCTATGCCAACAAAGTAAGTGCTGGCAAGGTCTACCAAGCTAGGAACAATTCAGGTATGGCCCTGAATTCTTTCGATCAGTCTATTTAATTACAGAGAGACTCATTTAGCCACTTGGTAATGAATTCTTTGGTGATGGAAATCCATGAAATGTGATTGGTATGTGGCATTTGTGGCATGTACATATATATCTCTACACCTAAAAAGTTTCTAAATTAATTAATATGATATATATATTAATAATAATAAATTGTGATCAAACTAAAACTTAACATACCCAGATTTTTCTAAATTCAATGGAATATACTAGAACATTCACACCCTTACAGATAAGAAAACTAAGGCTAGTCCACTGTCACAGAATTACTAAGTTTTAGAATCAAAACTAAAACAAGTCTCTGGATCCAATGTTCTTTCTAAAGTTTTTAAAGAAGTTTAAATCTAAGTAAAGCACAAGAAACAAGAAGACTTTCTTTTCTCTCTATCATTTTAAGACTAAAGCTAACACAAAAGGGTATCATCAAATGGACTGGCAATTAGGATCTCTTGAAACTAGTATCTAAAGCATCTTTTCAGTCACAGATAACCAGTTTACACTTAAAAGATGATTAAGAAAGCTAATCTAAGTTATACAGAGGCATGCATTCTTTCCTTTTAGGTAGGCAGTACAGTGGGTAAGAGAACTGGACTTGGCATCAGAAAGACCTGAATTCAAATCCTATTCAGATATTTCTGGCTCTGTGACCCTGGACAAATCACTCTCTTGCTGTTTACTCATCTGCAAAACGCGAGTGATGATAACACCTACTCACAGTGTTGCTGTAAGGATCAAATGAGATTACTGCAAACCACAAAGGACTATATAAATACTAGATATTGTTGTTATTTCAGTACCATAAAGCCATCACTTTATCAGCATGCCTTCCATTTTTCCAACTACATGAATCTATCAAATGTTAGGGAGTATGAACTACCCTCAAGTAACAGAATATCATTCCAGAGAGGCCCCATAGCATAGTGGATAAAGAATCAGCTTCAAAACCAGGAAGATCTAGGTTGACATCCCACCTCTGACACATGTTGGTTGTGTAATACTGGTCTCATAGCAACTTTGTAGAGAAGAGGACCAACCTACATTGATCTAGTTATTTTCCCCACCAGAAAGTTTTCTATGTTAATGAAATCAAAGGTCCAATCCCTATCCCTATCCCAACATTATATTAGGGCTAGAGGAAATCTATGTTATCATCTAGCCCAGAACAAGGAATAGACCTGCCCAGGGTCACACACCTGAGAACCAATCGATCTAAATTCTTGTCCCAGGTGTGTGATCCAGAGCTTCCCTCTTCCGAGCTAGATGATCTCGCAGATTTCTTCTTTAGGTTAACTGACTTCCAGTGCAGGGCTCCACTCTTAGGTTAGAATACAACTGATAGTGAAAACTAACTCTCACTTGCCATACCCTCCTGATCTCAGTGATTCTGAAGACATCATTCAAACCCAATTGACTATCTCCCAATGCCTAATTTCCCCCTCAACGCACCCAAGACCCAATTTGCCCCTTCCACTATGCCCTCTGAAATGTCTGTTTCCACAGACATCAAATTTACTTTCATCTTAAATCTCCTTTCCTACTCCTTACATCTTTTAGCTCTGAGATCTAGCTTCCTCCTAATGTTTCAGCCTCCTTGGGCACTCTTTCCAGGAGAGGCTGTACTTTCACTCACTACCCTTGATGTCATGGTCAAGGTGGGGAAGTTGAAATACTTCTTGCTCCCCACAGCCAATCCCAGATTCCTCTTTTAATAACCTCTCCTCCTTTGAGTTCCATGCAATCCACACCTACCACCCAATCAAAATCCTGATAGCTTTTTCATGGATACTCTCCTTCCTTCCTCAATGACTTCAGTACCTAGCTCACAATCTTCCTTCGAAACTCCAGTCTTCATTCTATGGGACATACTTCTTGATACTCCCTCTAACACCCTTACCTCTCAGTTTCTCAACTTAATCACTTCCCATGAGCTACTCCTCCACCCCACCCCAGGCCATGCAAAAAAAAGAGATCATATCCTTGATCCTGCCATCACCAACAAATGTACCACCTCCATATTCATAAACTCTGAAATTCCCTTCTCTAATCACAATCTATTGGCTTTCCACCTCTGTCTTCCAGTACCAAACCCTGCTCTTTGTCCACACTATGATCTCTGATCCCTTGACCCTCAGTTTTCTCCCAGGTCAACACTTCTGCATGAGCCACACTCTTCCCCTTTCTTCATTCTGATGTCTTGTTCAACTCCACACTCTCCTCTTCTCCAGTCTCTCATTCACTTATCACATTGCCAACTGTGCCCTTTGAATTGTGTCATTCATATCTTTAGACTGTATCATCTGAACAAATTTAACCTTTTACTTTTTGATTAAAAAAAAATCAGATGGCTCCTAAATTCAGAACATGAATAACATCTGAAGCATTAAAAATGTTACAATTATGATTTACAATTATGCACAAAATTTATCATGAATCACAACTTTTTGGAAAATGAAAAAACAGAAACTTTTTTTAAAAAGTGTGCGAGGAGGAAATGGGGGGGGGGGGGGGAAAGGGAGGAGAAAACAAAGTCTTCAGTTTACCCAAGTCTCACACTAGCAGCTATACCATTTGGGGCTAAGAAGCTACAGGATTCAGTAAGTCTCAAATTTTGGACTGGGTGCATTTTCTCTTGACTCAAAAAGTAGATCGCATCAACTAAAAGACCTCACTGATCAAAAGATTCTGGTGCCAAGGAGCTCAAAGAAGGCCAGAGAAAGTAGGCACCCTTTTACCCATACAGCACACATGAAGTAATCTTCATGTGTCTGTACTTTGCCTTTCCATAAAATAAATGGGAGTTTAGGGCAGGAGGGAAAAGTAAGGGAGACAAATAACACATCACTCTTCACTCATCCTGGAGAATATGACAGCAGGTAGTTATCCTTCCCAATTAATTCTTGAAAATAAAGACACTATATTCAATCATCCTGTGAATCATTCAACTCTTCACTTGGAAAATGTCTCTTCAAAATGGGTTTTGACTATTGAGTGGAAAAGCAGTATCAAAACATTAACCTACCCAGTCCCACTAAAGAGGGGCATGGAATTGCCAAGCAGTTTTAACCTTTTCACTGCTGCTAAACAGAAATCAGATTTCAATGAAAAGAAAAGATTCTGATCATTAGGGGAGCTGAGGAAGGATATTCCCATTGAACATAAAGTCATATTTTCTATCATCTCAATTTCTGACAAAATTAACATACTTTAGGGAATAGATTAAACCCTAAGATTTAAAAAAAATTTTTTTTTTTTTAGCAATTGGGATTAAGTAACTTGCTCAACGTTACACGGCCAGTTATTTCTGGGTGTGGTGCTAAGTATCTGAGCCCAGATTTGATCCCCAGGTCATCCTGACACTGGAGCCGGTACTCTTACTCGCTGAGCCACCTGGCCATCCCTAAGCAATTGGGGTTAAGTAACTTGCTCAAGGTTACACGACCAGGTGTTTCTGGGTGGGTGCTAAGTGTCTGAGCCCGGGATTTGACCCCCAGGTCATCCTGACACTGGAGCCAGCGATCTTACTCGCTGTGCTACCTGGCTGCCCCCTAAGATTTTTTTAAAAGCAGAGATAAATAGCATAACCATTTCCTAAAGCTCCTAAATGTAAAAAAGAATGCCATTAGGTCTTCCAAAGTTGATTGTTTTTACAATATTACATAAACTGCTCTTCTGGTTCTGGTTCAGTTCACTTTGTATCCATTCACATAGGTCTTCCTAGATTTTTCTGAATCATCTTCATCATTTTTCACAGCACAATGGTATTTCATCACCTTTATCTACCATAATTTGTTCACCTACTCCCCAAACTCCCTCAGTTTCCAATTCTTTGCAACTACAAAAAGAGTTGCAATAAAATTTTTGTACATGTAGGTCTTTCCTTCCTTTTATTAATCCCTTTGAGATGTAGAACTAACAGTGATATTCTTGGGTCAAAGGATATGCACAGTTTAATAGCATTTTGGGAACAATTGAAAATTGCTTTCCAGAATGGTGGACCAATTCACAACTCCACCAACAGTACATTAAAGTACCTGTTTTCCCATTGGTACCGGGCCCCCCAAAATTGCAACTTTTCCTTTTTCATCATCTTAGTCAATCTGATGGGTATAAGGTGGTACCTCAGAATTGTTTTAATGTATATTTCTCTAATTATTAGTGATTTTTTTTCATATATCTATTGATAAGCTTGGAGTTCTTCCTTTGAAAATAGGCTATATCCTTTGACAGTTTATGCACTGGAGAATGGCTTTTATCCATATCAATTTGACTCAGTTTCCTATAACTCTTAGAAATGAAACCTTTACCAGATACACTTGTTGCAAAGATCCCTCCCCCCAATTTACTGCTTCTCTTCTAATTTTAGCTTCATTAGTTTTGTTTATAACATGTTATTTTCTAAGTGGTGAAAAAAACTTGCTTCACTCTATCCAGCCATTCACCAGGACAGCAGGGCCTAATCACCCTTGCCATCTCACCACCTACTTTACCATCATGCAGGAACTTTACTTTTCACTCCACTCTCTGATGAAGTGATCCTTTTGCCAAGGACAGCCACTATAGATGAACTCTTGACCCTATTCATTACCTTCTTTTGTAACAGGCTGACCAAATACTGTTCCATTTCTCACTAATTTTCAATCTCTTCCTAACTATTGTTTCCTTCCCTGACACCTTCAAATGCATCCATATCTTCCCCATCCTGAAAAAACATTCACTAGAACATATTATTTTATCTCCCTGTCACAGCCAAATTCCTGAGTAAAGCTGTTCTATACTCATTGCCTCCACTTCATCTCATTTTTTTTCTAAACTCTTTGCAAACTTTATAACCTTATCATTAATCCTCACCAAAATTATGAGTCCTCTTTTAACTGCCAAATTTCATGATCTTTTCTCAGTCCTCATAATGCTTGAGCTCTCTGCAGCATTTGACGCAAGTGACCACTCTCTTCCTGGATACTCTCTCCTCTCTGGGCTTTTGTGATGCTCTGCTCTCCGGATTCTCCTCCTACCTGTTTGACCTCCTCTTCAATCTCTTCTGCTGGTTCATTATCCATAACATGTCCCTTAACTTTGGCTCTGCCTTGGCTCCTCTCATGTTCTCTTTCTACACTTTCCTACTCAGTGACCTCATTAGCTCTCATGAGTTCAACCATCATCTCTATGCATATGGCTCCCAAATCTAAATTCCCAGCACGTCTTTCCTGATCTACAATCTCAACATCACAAACTACCTATTGGACATTTCCAAGTGGATTTTCTACAAGTATCTCAAACTCAACATGTCTATCACTTTAGCCACCACTGAGGGCAGTAATTCTCATGAAAAAGAGGCCCATTATCTCCACCCATTGCCAAAACAAAATACTAACCAACTGCTGCTAAAAGACAGGTAGCCCAAGATCCCTAAAACAGCAGTTTCAGCTTCAGAGAGGGCAACCAACTAATACCTTCAGTAGCTGAGAAAACCCCAGCATTTGAGATGAAGCTCCCCTGTCTGGGGGCAGAGTCTTACTGTTGCAAAAAGCTCAAAAGTTAAGAGGGAGGAGTAGAAACAGGACTTCCATGAGGCTCTGGCTCCCACCTCCTCCAATTCATGTAAAAGGGGACTCTGAACAAAATGTGGAGCTACAGAACCCACAAAATGACAGTGAGAAGCTAACCTCCCACTGAGGACAGCCAGGAAGGCCAGCAGAAATCGGCCAGTGCAGCCTTCTGGGAGACGAACCCAGCCCCATTAGGAGGAGGTTTTAGTCTTAGGGTGGGCCTGACCAGCAGCCAGTTGGAGGGACTTCAGATCACCATCAGCTGTGGCGGTTTCCAGAATTATTAACCCATAGATGTTAAGGACAAAGTGAGAGGTTAGTGCAGTGTGGACCTTGGGATACGGTAGTTTGAGAGGGCGGTCGGCCTTTGTCCCCAGAGCAAAGAAACCACTGAGACGCCGTAGCCGTGCAGCCGCAGCCATGTGGCAGCTTCAGCTCCTGGCCTGCAGAGTGTAGGGGGACCAAGCAACCAGTCTGAGGGGTAATCGCTCTTGCTTTAACCTGCTTGGATCTAGACTGAGGTCTAGGGTGGAGGTCCTGGGGTGTGTGACCAGCTTGCCAGAATGTATGGAGGCTTCAGAGAGGGCACCCAACTAATACCTTCAGCAGCTGAGAAAACCCCAGCATTTGGGATGAAGCTCCCCTGTCTGGGGGCAGAGTCCTACTGTGGCAAAAAGCTCAAAAGTCAAGTAATTGAGTGGCAACATGAGCAGGCAAAGGAAGCAAACCAAGAGAGCAATCTAACTTTACACTCCTATTTTGGGACAAAAAGGATCAAAGCATGGAACAGGAAGAAGACAGTGATGTCAGAATTCCTGCACCAAAAGCTTCCAAGAAAAATACAAGCTGGTTACAGGCCATAGAGGACCTTAAGAAGGATTTTGAAAAGCAAATAAGAGAAGTGGAGGAAAAATTGGGAAGAGAAATGAGAATGATGCAAGAAAATTATGAGAGTCAACAACCTGACAGAAGAAAATAACACCTTAAAAAATAGGCTAAGAAGGCAAAAGAGACTCAAAAAGGCAACGAGGAGAAGAATGCCTTAAAAAGCCAAATTTGCCAGATGGAAAAAGAATCTCAAAAGCTCACTGAAGAGAATCATTCCTCCAGAATTAGATTGGAGCAAATGGAAGCTAATGACTTGATGAGAAATCAAGGTATTATTAAATAGATCCAAACAAATGGAAAAATAGAAGGCAATGTAAAATATCTCATGGGAAAAACCACTGACCTGGAAAATAGATCCAGAAGAGATAATTTAAAAATTATTGGACTAACTGAAAGGCATGAAGAAAAGAACCTAGAAATCATCCTTCAAGAAATTCTCAAGGAAAATTTCCCTTATGCTTTAGAACCAGAGGGCAAAATACAGGTTGAAAGAATCTACCAATCACCTCCTGAAAAAGATCCCAAAAAGAAAACTCCTAGCAATATTATAGCCAGGTTCTGGAATTCCCAGATCAAGGAGAAAATATTACAAACAGCCAGAAAGAAACAATTTGAATATTGTGGAAACACAATCAGGATAACACAGGATCTGGCAGCTTCTACACTGAGGGACTGAAGGGCCTGGAATAGGATATTCCAGAGGGCAAAGGAGCTGGGATTAAAACCAAGAATCACCTACCCAGCAACACTGAGTATCATCTTTCAGGGAAAAATATGGTCATTCAGTGGAATAGAGAACTTTCAAGCATTCTTGATGAAAAAACCAAAGTTGAATAGAAAATGTGACATTCAGATACAAGAATCAAGAGAAACATCAGAAGGTAAACAGGGAAAAGAAATCATAAGTAACTTCTCAGAGTTGAACTATTTACACCCCTATATGGAAAAATGATAACTGCAACTTCGAAAATTTTTCTCAGTATGAGAATAGTTGAAGGGAATATATATATATAATATATATATATATATATATATATATATATATATATATATAGAGAGAGAGAGAGAGAGAGAGATGTACATATATATGTCTATATAGGAGGGCATATGGGTGTATGAATACATATGTGAATGTGTGTATATATGTTTATAGGCATACATAGAGGACACAGGACCAATTTAATAGGAAGGGATGATACTTAAAAGGTGAAATTAAGAGGTGAGAGAGGAATATAATGAGAGGAGATGGGGAGAGACAGAATGGGCTAATCTATCTCATATAGAAGAGGCAAGGGAAAATGGTCACAATGGAGGGGAAGAACAGGAAGGCAAAAGGGAATGAGTCAACCTTATTCTCACTGAATTTGGCTTAGGGAGTGAATGACATACTGTAATAGTAATGTAATTTAAAGACCCCCCTGTATTGGCTTGGTTTTTGGTTTGTGTTAAAACCCAGAGCTTGTGAATCCCACTTGTGGGATGGACTTGTTGACGTGAAAAGAGAGGGCTGAACTGGGAGGAGATGGTGACCTAAATTTAGAGACACACAAGAAAAGAGAGAGGCAGAAGAACTTTTTGGAAGCAGCACCTTGGAGGCAGAGAGAGACTGAGAGGATTGCTGAGGGCCACTTTGAATTGCCCAGGACTTTTGAGAGCTGTCACACAGAGCTGCCAAGGACTGAGGAGACATGGCTGTTTTGCTGGTACTTTGTCTGTCTGTTTTGATGTTGTTTTGCCAGATTTGTCCACTGGTGAAGGACAGTCCTGTTGTTGCAGAGGTTTTGGAACCTTGCTGTTGGTTTAGAGTTCCTAAGACTGTTCTGCAGACAGAGAGTGAATTCTCTCCACTGGGGAAGGACAGTGCTGTTGTTGCAGAGTTCTTGGAACCTTGCTGTTGGTTCAGAAGCCCTGAAGAAGGATTTTCTTGTTGTATGTTTACAGAAATCCTGGAAGGGGGTTTTGCTAATGTTTTCAGGGGTCCTAGGACTGTTCTGCAGACAGAGAATGAATTAATGAAGACACTGGCAATGTATCTTGTGGCCTTGCTAAGCTTTGTCTCCCCAGGAACAAAGATTGCTGAGAACTTGCCTCCTGTCAAGATGAAGAAAAGATCTCTCTTTGGGTATCAAATGCTGTGCTTAAGCTTGTTGTAACTCTGGGGTAGATTCAATTGTGATCCAAGGGTGGGGAATTTTTGACTTTTTTGTGCTCTGTGATTAAACAAATGAATGTACTTTACTTATGATTGGAAACTAATCTCCATTTGAGAAGAGGGGCTTTGTGATGGACTAAATGAATGTACAGCCTAGGGGTGGAGTAGTATTTAGAAGAGGGACTTTGTGACTGATTAAATGAATGTAATGTCCAGGGGTGGGGTAGTACTTGGAGATGATTGAATCACACTTGGTAAATGCTGTATTTTGAATTATGCTATATGTTGATTCTCTCTGTTCTTAATTTGTCACTGAATAAAATGGAGAGCACCTATGCTGGTATTTTGAACCTTGGGAAGTTGCCTTTGCTTGGCATTACAGTCCTACTGGAAAGTCGGGGGTATGGGAGAAGATATGGGAGAAAGTAGATTGGAGGAAGGGATATCCAGTGCAATTGCTATTTTGGGGTGATGGATAGGTGGAAAAACGAGGAGAAAAATTGTAACTCAAAATCTTGTGGAAATGAATGATGTAAACTAGAAGTTAATAAAGCATTTAAAAAGGAAAAAAAACTTTAAAAAATTAAATTAAATTAAGACATGCAAAAAAAAAAAAGAAAAGAAAACAGCAGTTTCCCCCTCCTTCCCCTCCTCCTATTTGGGCAAGACAGCCTAAAGCGGCAAGAAAGCCTGTGAGACAGAAGGTGACATGTACCAAACATCCAGACTATGACAGAGACAGCCTAGGACTCTGAGCCAAGGTGCGTGGGAACAGTAGTGTCCCCCAGACCACTGCTCTTGGTTCTAGCTTGGCCTCTGAAACCATCAGAAGGGAGAAACTCTGAAGGAAAGGGGCCCACCTTCCCCACTACCATCAACACCAAACACTGACGGACTGCCACCAAAAGGCAGAAAAACCCAAGAACCCTGGGGAGAACTGCAGTCCCTTAGACTGTCCTGCTCCAGTCTGGCTTTCATAGTCAAAGACCACAAAAGTAACTTTGTGGAAATGTGACCAGGCATTTTACTTTGCAGGTGCTATAACTTCTACCTCCTCAGGAGCCACAATTACTAAAGACTAGAAAAGAAAGTTCTTACCACCAAAGTCTTTGGCACTGGCAAACAGATCAACAATAAGAATTTATATAATTTTATTAATGGAAAAGACATCAAAGAAGATGCATCACTATTTGATTTACTACTGGACCCTAAGAACCTTGCTGAACCTCCTCTATGTGTTGTCTGCCCCATTAGAATCCATCAATGAACAAGTACTTAATGCCTACTGTATGCCAGGTGCTGTGTTAGGCACTGGGAATATAAATATAAGAAATGAGACAGTTCCTTGCAAGACTGTGATGCTTTTCTATTTATATCCCTAAAACTTAGCACAATAATTTGTACACAGAAGATACTTAATAAATGCTCATTCATTCATTCATCCATTAGCAAATCTCAACTCAATGTATTCTCCCTCACCCCCACCCCCAAAAAACCTCCTATCCCTTTCAGAACTTCCTCATTTCTGTCAAGGGTACCACCGCTTTCCTTCTGGTCACTTAGGGTCACAACTTGGGGTGTATCTATGATTCCTACCTCTCCTTACGCCATATATCCAAACATTTGACAAACCTTGCTATTTATACCTTCACAATGTCTCTCACATCTTCACATCTATGTCTTTACTCACACAGCCATCAGTCTACTTCAGGCCTTCATCAGCTCCCACACAGCCTAATACAAAAGCCCTACTACTCTCCCTGTCTCCAGGCTCTCATTTCTCCAGTCTGTCATACAACTGTCAAACTGAGTTTTCTAAAGTACAAATCTAACCATATCAGTCTTCTACTTAATCAACTCTACTAACTCTCTAGTATAATCAGGATCAAACATAAAGATTTTCACAATCCAGTTCCAACCTACCATAATGTAAGAATCACTTGGGACAAACAATAATTTTGAGACGCTTTCTTTCAGTGAGAGCAATGGCCATGCATGGATACTTCTACTGATACTGATGCAGAACCTCTGACCCTGACCTGTTCGATCACCTTTAGTTAGTTCCCTCACTTTCAGTTAGTTCTAAGCTAGTGAGATTCAGTCTTTGTACCATACTTACATTTCATTACTCACTTTTGTTGTGTTTTTAATTCTGTGGTTTTTAAGAAGGGATACATACAAAGGCTGTAGTTCTCAAAAAGGACATTTCAATGATTGTTATGGATACCAAAACAGCTTTTGGTGTGGGGAAATCAAGCATTTCAAAGACCATCAAAGCCCACAATGCAGCAGGATCAATTGTACTAAAGAGCAAAGGAAAGTGCAGACAAAAATGAAAAACAATGGCAAGAATTGGCAAAGGTGCAAAACAGATTATTTAATCATCAGAAAACAAGCAAGGATCTTTAGAGAGACCTGACAGGTGGGGGATAGAAAGAGAAGAGAAGGATTGTTACTGATTCCCCTTCAGTGGAGTGTAAACTTCTTGAAGTTGGAAGAATGGGAGATTAGGAAAAATAAATACTTATAATAGGCAGGATGATAAAAAAAAAAAAAAAAAGATGAGTATACTGAACATGGGAAAAGGTAATTTTTACTAACGAAAACTTACTTTTCATTCAATGCCATACACCAAAACTATTGTGAGAACAGGCCAGGTGAGGCTATAAGATCTGGACATCTTCATCAGGCAGTAAAATATCCAAAAAATGTTTTGGGATGTTTTACTTCCACTGGCCCTGAATTCTGATCCCCATTATGGGAAAGACAAACTCTGATAAATATATCGATATACTGAGAAAGAAAATTGCTCCAGAATTAGAGAAATTCCCAAACGGAGACAGAGTGCTTAAACATGGGCTTATACTAAGTCACATGACATGAAAGATTAACAATTAATAAATTTATCTGAGTTTAAGAACTCACTTGATTTAAACCACATTCAAAACGTATGGGCTACACTAGACGAAAGTTATACCTGGAAAAATGGATGGTTTTTCAAAGGTATACTGAATATTCATTGTGCTCAATGTGTAGTTTTATGATAAAGAATTAAAGAATATACGTCAAAATGCTGGTAATTCAATGCTAAACTGTGTAAAACAAATGACTGTAACAAAAGGACATGACACACATAGCAGACTTTTAAAGATGTAAAAAGTTATAATTTGCATACCATTTTACCTGCCCAGTCTTACTGGGCAGATAGTGACACAGAGATAGAGCAGTGAGCCTGGAGTCAGGAAGGCCTGAACTCAAAGGTAGCCTCGGATATTTAGTAGCTATAATACCTTTCCAAGTCACTCAGCCTCTACCTGTCTCAGTTTCCTCAACTCTAAAATGGGGAAAATAAATACAAGCACCTATCTCCTAAGCCTGTTGAGAGGTCAAATGAGATAATATTTACAAAGCACTTAACACAATGCCAAGCACAGAATAGGCACTTAATAAATGCTTCATTCCTATTATATTATATTATATTCCTTCCTATTATAAATTACACTTATTCCTGTACTCTGTGGTTCAACAGAATTGGTTTTCTAGCTGTCCCTCCTCCTGTATTAGATATACAATATAATGCACATAGTTGATGCTTAACAAATGTTTGACTGGTTAATGGATAAGAAAAGACAGAATCTAGATGATACAGAAATTGACTCTGGTCCACATTTTAAAAAACAATAGTACCTGCTATGTCCTAGGCATTATAGTAAATACCAGGGATACACAGGCAAAAGTGAGGCAATCCTTGTGCTCAGGAAGTTCACATTGTTTTGTCTTTTTTGGGGGAGGGGGGGACACAACAGGCTCTCAGAAAAGCATGTATGAAATATAAACAAAGAGTAGTACTGGGGGAGGAGATGAAGACAAGACTCTTATAGGAAATGGCCCTTGTGTTGAGCTTTGAAGAAGGAAGCTAAGAATTCTAGGAAGCAGAGGTAAAGATGGAGTGCATTTCTTACACAGGAGTAACCTGTACACAGAACAATAAGGAGGCCAGTTGGGCTGGAACATCGACTGTGGAAGGAAAGTAATGTACAATTAAGCCTGAAAAGTTAGAGTAGAAGCTGGGCCTTAAAGTTTCACCTGCCACAGTTTTAGTCCTGCCTAAAACTGTCAGTTTTTCAACTTGAACTCTGTAGCAGCTGGGACGCAGGTCATCACTAGGTTGTGGTTTTTGTTGGAGGGTTTTTCAGTTGGTCAACTAGCATTTATTAAATTCTTACTATGTACCAGGCTCTTTGATAAAGATGGGGAAAGCACATATAAGTAGAAAGTACCTACCTTAAGGAACTCGTATTCTAATGGGAGATAACACATAAAAGGAAGCTTTGAGGAGTTTGGCAAAGGGATGGACAAAGGTGGAAAAAGTCCAGGGTAGAGCCTGGAAAGGAGTGATATATGGCTAGTCTGGGGGCCTTCCTTAAATAGAGATGCTAAGTAAAGGCCTTTCAAATAACTGAAGATAGCTCTCATTCTCCTGCCCCTGTATCTTTATATTTTTTCTTCTTTAGGCTAAATAATTTTAGTAACACGGTTAAGTTCCTTCACCTAACCTGGCTGCCCTCCTGAAATTACTTTGTAATAACTACTTTGGGGGCAACTAGATGGAACAGTGTGTAGAGAGCACTTGGCTTGGAGTCAGGAAGATCAGAATTTAAAGCAGGCCTCTGACAATTACTATCTGTGTGACCTCAGGCAAATCATTCAACCTATTTGCCTTATATGTAAAATGGGGATAATAGCAGCACCTACCCCCCAGGGCTTCTGTGAAGATCAAAGGAGATAACTGTCCAGTATGTTGCTAAGTGCCAGGCACATATTAAGTCCTATGTAATGTTAGCTGCTAATGTTATTATTACTTTATATATATTTTATGTTTACTTATGTGAATATACAAGCATAGTATATGTATACTATACATATATGTATAGTCTGGTATAATGTAAGTTCTTTGAGGGCAGGGACTATTGTTTCATTTCTAAAATGTGGTGTCCAGAGCTATCACCTCCCTATAACTGGACACTCTACAACTACTAACTCAGTCCCAGATTACACTTGCTTTTTTGGTTGCCATATCAAAATAATTACTCATTTATAATCCAGTAAGGGTCTACTAGAGTCAGCTGAACCAGCTGTAAAAACAAATTGGTAAATTTTCAGGATGAGAATTTATATTGGAGCTGTTACTTAAAAAAAAATGCTTATGTCTTGTTTCCCTTACTAGATGATCAGAAGGGACCATGTTTTATGACTCCAAGAATCCCCAATGTATTAACAAGGGACTGACTACACAGAGGCACTACTTGACACCACAACAAAGCAATGCTAAGGATCACTTTGGAAGATCATATGCTCTGTTGTGAAAGAAGATGGTCAGGACTTAGCACCACTTTTTGCAGTGTAAAAAAGTGGAAACAAAGTAGACAACTATCACTTGGGAAATGCCTAAGTAAGTTGTATATGCATGTAAATGGAATATTAGACCATTCATAAAAAAGATAGATACCAAGAATTCTGAGAAGCATAAAAAAACTTTAGAGAATTCATGTCAAGTAAGCAGAACTTGGAGGACAATAAAGGCAATAACTACAATGATGTAAAATGAAAAGAACAGAGAAAAGGCTAGGTAATTATAATGACCAAGCTAGTTGTCAAAGATAAGATAAGAAAATGCACCTCCCTCGTCTTTTGCAAAGGTGAAGGATTACAAATGTGAAGCAATGTATATATTTTAAAACTAGCTTGGTGTTTGGAGGTGGGAGCTGTGGCCTCTGGGTCACAAGTGGCCCCTTTCACTGAATCCAAACTTCGCCAACATTTGTTCTGTGAAGTTTGGATTCAGTCAAAAGGATGTACTTGAGGACCTACAGGGCCACAGGCTCCCTACTCCTGTAAAAGTTTAACTGAACTGTTTTTTGTTCTTCTTGTTTGTTACAAGGATTGGTTCTCTGGATAGAGAAGGAGGAAGGGATAAATTTGAAATAAAGTGACATAAAAACAGAATAAAAAGAAAATAGTCATAAGAATACTATCTCAAGGACAAAAACTAATTTTTGGGGGGGGGGGGGTTGCAAGAAAAGGAAGAATGTAAACCAGGAGAAATCTATATGCTCCAATGATGGGCAGAAAATTAACTAGTTCTTTCTTATATGTCCAACCTTAGGTTACATTTATCCAGTTTTCCCTCCAACTTAAGGAAAGGGGGTTTGGGGAGGGAGGTAAATTTGGACAGAATATGAGAGAAGGTGGGAGGAGGCTACAACTGTGACACCCCCAAGAACAATTTCCAAAGATCATCTAAAGGTTATATTGGGGGGAAAAAAACCAACCCTGCATCTACCTCCTTTATCCTTTGATTTAGCACACTACCAAGTCCACTGTCAACAGACATGCAAATGCCCCAAGATACCCTGCAGAAAAATTTAAAGAGAACTATTTATAGTATAAATTTTAAAAAGCAGCCAGCCAGACCTAGTCTTTTTGGGTTCCTTGCTCTTTTTGCTAGTGAAGTTAATTGCTTGGGTGACTTTGTTTATTTCAATTGCTAGTCTTTTAAAGCCCTGCCCATAATACCTCCCCAAATTGGCTTTGACTTTGGTGTGAGACAAATGTATGGAAGTTTATTACTACATTAAACCTAGAATTTCCCTCCCAGTCATTAACAATGCATATTTTTAGCATCTAAAAATGTGCATCTCTCAGAAAGATATGTAAATATTTAGCACCATCCTTGTAAGGCTGTTAAGTTTTCATTTCCAATCAGGCAGGGGTACGCAAGTGTTTTCATTAATAGACAGTCTAATTATATCTGATATTTTTGTTCCACACAATATTTTGCTTCTATATTTGAAATAATCTAATTCATCTGTTGTCATAAATGTTCTAAGAGGACATTTTAACAATTGAAATTTGCATATGTTGTACCCCTCAAAGCACTTTGCTAGTAAAATCATGACCTAGGTTACAAGTACTAGAAAACCAAAGCTAGGTTTGTACAAGGTCAGTAACTTGGTTCAAGGTGGAAGAGTAAG
The DNA here is from genome assembly GCF_028583685.1 of Petaurus breviceps papuanus. Lineage (NCBI taxonomy): Eukaryota > Metazoa > Chordata > Mammalia > Diprotodontia > Petauridae > Petaurus > Petaurus breviceps. Next base: position 6,415,999 of record NW_027187344.1, on the reverse strand, counting down.
CCTAAGAACAGGCTCCAAATTCCTTTTTTTCTAGTCAATTAAAATTTGCTGCATTTAAAAGCTATTTATTATTTACCTATCATGTAACTCATACTGTGCAAAATTGGAGGGGGGGGGGGCTGACTTTCTCCACAAATGATAGGCCTTGCTTGCCTTCCAGGAGGGCACATTCCTAGGATTACAGAACTAGTGTTAAGAAGTACTTTAGAATCCATCTAGTGTCACCCCCTTTTATTACAGATGAGGAAACAAGCCCGGAGAGGTTCAGTGACTGGCCCAAGGTCACAGGGGGTAGTGCTTACATTTGAACTCAGAATCTATGCCTTCAAATTCAAGAGTTCTTTGTACTACTCTGCCCTAATTCTAATTCTGGCACAGTAACACAGTAACAATTCTGGCCTAAGGGTGCAACTGATCTAGTGACCCCCTCTACTTCCCAGAAAAGTTGCCTTTCCCTTTTCAGGTTAGCCACTAGGACAAGCTAGTTTGTTCCTTATCCATTGCTTTCCCACTAGATTTCAGTTACTTACTATAAAATCCCCTCAGCCAATAGATAAGCTAAGCTGGACATATTTTATTTAGAGCTTACAAACAGAAGGAATAAGAAAGGATTCCTTACTCTTGGGAGATGAAAGGTTTGATCAGTAGAAGCTGATCTAGGGGTTCAGAACTAATTTACATCAACTGGACAAACAGGAGAGCAGTATTAGACAGTCCAAGGCCAACATATGGATTTGGGATTGATAGACCTCCAGGGCAGCGAGGTGGCATAGAGTGCCAGGCCTGGAGTCAAGAAGATTCATATCTGGCCTCAGATACTTATGAACTGTGTGCAAGTCACTTAACCTCTGTTTGCCTCAGTTTCCTTTTCTATAAAATGAGCTGGGAAAGGAAATGGCAAACCACTCTAGTATCTTTGCCAAGAAAACTGTAAATAGGGTCACAACAAGTCAGACACAACCGAACAACAACATACCTGTAGATCGAGAGCTGGTAGGGACAGCAGGCAAAGGGAATGACATATAAGCATTTTTACTTTCACTCTATGGAGCCGAAGCTCCAGTCATTTTGCTTCATAGGTTTCGAAAAGCAACCCATGACCCAGAAGGGAAGTGGGCTGCCAGGGGGCTCTACTCACTCGGAAAGGGGAGCAAGTTGTACCATCAAGTCCATCAGCAGTTTTACTAGCTCAGGAGATGACTTGACAATGCTGCCCAGAACTACAAAAAAGAAGGGGGCAGCACAATAGTAACTCAAGGCATCCCCAAAGCCTTAGTGCAGCTTTAAGCTTAACCATACTACAATTCTTTTAATAGCATTAAACTGCAATAAAACTTGGGGGCCACTATGCATAAAGAGCATGGTGCTGAAAGGCAAGTGGGAGGACCTGCAGAGCTAGCTTTCTCACTAATTAGCTAAAACTTTTGTCAAGTAACTAACCTCTTGGGGCTTTTGCTACCTTCTCAGTTAAAGGGAGTAATGGAGATGGGATAGGAAGGGGTGAACTAAATAAATAACCTTCTTCCAGTTCTGAGGGTCCAAAGACAAGAGCTGGTAGGTTGCCTTTTACATAGTCTATGAAAAAAAAAGGATTTGCTAAACAAATTGTTGGTGTAAACAAGATTTCAAAGGGAATGGAGAACAAACAGTTTTCTGGCAATTTAGATGTTTCCATTTGCATAACAACTACTATGCTAATGAGCAATTACTCTTATGTAACTATTAAGAAAGACTTTTACTTGGTAAGCCTGCTTCTGAATTATGTTATATATTGGAAGGGAACATAACTACATTTCTTTTAAAAATATGCTACACAGTTCTGTATAGTAGCAAAAGAAAAAAGAAAAAGAAAAGAAATAAAGAGGATGTTCATTGATTGGGGAATGACTAAAAAACCATGGCATATGGCCATAATGGGACATTATTGTGCAATAAAAAAAAATGATGAATATGGTGTGGCTAGGTAGCACAGTAAATAGAACACGGTCCCTGGAGTCAGGAGGACGTGAGTTTAAATCCGACCTCAGAGACTTAACACACACACACACACAAACTAGCCGTGTGACCTTGGGCAAGTCACTTAACCCCAAATGCCCTACCTTCCCTTTGAAAGGAAAAGGGAAAGGGAAAGGATGATGAATATGAGGAATTCAGAGAACCATAGAAAGATATGCTTGAACCAATACAGAACAAAATAAGCAGAAGCAAATGAACAATTTATATGACAACTAACTACAATAATGTAAGGGAAAATACCACTAAAACAAAGCTGAACTTTCGGTAATGGAAAAAACTCAGAGAATGAAGCATATTGCGCCTCCCTCCCTCAGAGCAGAGGTGAAGGAATTACTCTAACACAATAAGGTGTGTATTGTTAGATGTGGTCTCTGTTTTGAATATCTTTGCATAAACAAAGGACCTTTCCATCCAAAGCAGGGGAAGTGACTGCATCAATATAGGCATCAATAAAGCCCATTTTTGAAATATGGTACAACAGAGACTTCACTGATTAATAACTCACTATTTTATGCAACACTTTAATATTTACAAATGACTCTTTACCAGTAACATCCCCATTTTACAAATTAAAAAACTAAGACTCAGATTAAGAGACTCTCTTCAGGATTCAAACCCCAAAACCCTTAGTCAAATCCCAACCCATCAAAACCTACAAGTTTTATATGCAATCCACCAAGACTTGCTCTATGCTAGGTTATATGGACAAATTAATATACTGTCACTGTTATTCAGTAGTTTCAATTGTGTTCAACGCTTTGTGCTCCCATTTGGAGATTTCAAGGAAAAAATACTGGAGTGGTTTGCCATTTCCTTCATCTCATTTTACAGATAAGGTAACTAAAGCAAACAGGGTTAAGTGACTTGTCCAGTGTCACACTGCTACTAAGCAGGTAAGACTGGATTTAAACTCAGGTTTTCCTGACTCCTGGAGCAGCATTCTAGCCACTGTACCACTTAGCTTCCCCCCTATATTAATGGATACTAATATTTAGAAGATAGGGTGCGTAAAAAGAGCACTGCATTTGGCATGAGGAGGATCTTGAAACCTTAGGCAAGTCACTGAACCTTCCAGAGTCTCAATTTCCTCATCAATAAAATGTGGTTGGACTGATTCCTAATGTCCCCTCTAGATCTAAATATATGACATTATGATCCAATATTACTCTTTTCTGGTGGAACACCCACACCCACACACACCCACACACACACCCGATTCTTATTGATATCTTTTGCTTTAACATCCCTTTCATTTTTCAGTATCTTCCTTTCCCTCGCGCAAGTGGCCACCCATAACAAATAATAAAAAAGAGGGAGAGAAAAAGCAGTTCAGCAAAACTAACCAACACATTAGTCATATCTGATAGTGTATATAGTATTCCTCACCCAGAGTTCTCTACTTCAGTAAAGAAGAGAGTGAAGTGTATCCTTATATCTCCTTTTTGGGGCCAAGTGCAGTTATAATTTAACATTCAGTTTTAATTTTATTTTTGTTGTTCTTTTTATTTACAGTGTTGTAGTCATTACATGTATTGTTTTCCAGGTTCAGTTTACTTCACTTTATATCAGTTCACAGAAGAGTTCCCATGCCTTCCTCCATTTTTTAAAATTTTGGTTTTTTTTTTATCAGCAGCAATCCATTTTCTCTTGCTCCCCCACTTCTCAGCACCCCCAACTGAGAAATAAGGAGAAACTTGTTATAAATATGCATAATCAAGCAAAATAAATTTCCACATTACTCATGTCCAAAAAGCCCCCAAATATGCCTTGTATTATACTCTGAGTCCATTGCCTCTCCATCCAAAGGTGGGCCGCATGCTTCATCATGGGTCCGCTGAAATTATGATTGGTCACCATGCTGATCAGAATTCCTAAGTTTTTCAAAATTGTTTGGCTTCATAATATTGTCTTTGACCAAATGAGATTTTAAAAAGGGACTTAGCATATAGTAGGTACTATATAAAAATGTTTATTCTCTCCTTGTTCCCCTTTGTATAATAAGTTATTCTCCTGGTTCTGCTCACTTCACTATGCATCAGTTCATATAAGTCCTTCCAGGGTTTTTTTTTTTAAATCATCCCCTTATAATACCTTGCAAAAAGTAATATACCATATGATGTTTAGCCATTCCCCAACTGATGGGTACCCCCTCAGTTTCCAACTTCTTTTCCACCACATAAAAAACTAGAACTGTGTTTATATATCCTTAGCTCAGAGCAGGGGTGGGGAACCTGCAGCCTCAAGGCCACATGTCTAGGTCCTTGGGTGTGATCTTTTGACTTAGTCCAAGTTTTACAGAACAAAACCTTTTGTTAAGGGGATTTGCTTCGTGAAGTTTAGATTTAGTCAAAGGGCCACCCTTGAGGACCTAAAGGGCCACATGTGTCCTTGAGGCCACAGATTCCTCACCCCTGGGTTGGAGTTTATTTTGTAGAGGCCTAATCACTCCCTTAACCTGTCTCCCTTTGATTCCCCCTTCTCCCATTTCCCTCTTATTTCCCTTTTGAGTAAAATGCATTTCTGTACCCAACATGTCCTGTAAGTGCATAGTCTTTCTTCCTTTAACCAGCTCAGATGTCTGCCTCAGACATTTGCTAGTTGTGTGACTCTGGGCAGGTGGATTAGCCTCAGTTTCTGCGTTTGTAAATGAGCGATAATGGCACCTACCTAACAGGGTTTTGTGAGATGATAAATGTAAGAGTGCTTTGCAAATCTCAAAGTGCTATTAAATGCCAGCTGTTATTATTATTATGTCAATCATGCACAGTTTTTCTCCCAAAGGATCCATATGCAAGAAAAAAAAATATCACAACACAACATATATGGAACTAAAGTTAGTCTCTGTTCAAAGACTCAGAAGGCAATTTCAAAATCTTGCCCTGCTCCAGGGTCATCATCAGTAAAATCAGCTTTCACTTTGATTAAATGTATAAAAATTCCAGTTAGTAGAGTTTTAGTGAATCATATTTCAGATCTGCCTACACTATCAACTGCTCTTCATTTGCCCTACAATTATTAGTCCCTAAAATTACTGGGAAATGAAATCAATTTTCTTTCTTACATGTTAAAGCAATAATGAAATTACAGGGGTTAGGAAATATACTTGTCAGTGTAAAATATAATTGCTTCTGATCACATACTAATGTAAAAAAATTAAAATAAAATATGCAGGATATATTCTCACCTCCTTAGAGAAAGCATCATTATTCTTTTTATTCTTTTCACTATTACCATTAAGAGAAAATCTTTTGGCTAATGGCTCTCAGGCAACAACAGCTGCATGCAAATAGCTATGCCAAATAAAAATCTAAACATCACGATTCCTTTCCCAAAATTATCTCCTGATGATACTATTACCTACACATTTTTAGTAAGAATATGCACATCAATTTTACTATTATACCCTCTACTTCAAAAATCCAGTGCCCTACAACAAGCAAATGACTTACAAGTATTTATTAAACATGCAAAGCGCTATGCTAGGTGTTGGAGATACAAAGACAAAATGAAAACCAGTCCTTGACCTCAAGGATAGTAGAAGGACACAGTTGTTGTTTGGTCCTTTCTATCATGTCTGATTCTTTGTGACCCCATTTGGGGTATTCTTGGCAAAGATGCTGGAGTGCTTTGCTATTTCCTTCTCCAGCTCATTCAAAGATGAGGAAACTGAGGCAACAGAGGTTAAGTGACTTGCCCAGAGACACTAAGTGTTTGAGGCTGAATTTGAACTCAGGAAGATGAGCCTTTTTGACTCCAGGCTCCCAAATCTATCCAATATGCTACCTGGCATTCTCAATTCATGAGTTCATCAACTCCTATGGGTTTAATTATTATTTCTGTTCAGATGACTGCAAGATCAATATATTCAATTCCTAGTCTCTCTCCTGAGGCCTCATCAATTTCTTATTGGGCATTTCAAACTGGATAGCCTATGGGGAATCCACTTGAGATGTTCTGTCTCACATTCAATGTCCAAAGGACAATCCTTAAACCCTCTCCTCTTCTAAACTTTCAGGTTTCTATTAAGGACACCACCATCCTTCTAGTCACTCATGATTACAATAATAATGCTATCTTCGATTCCTCACTTGCCCTCACCCAATACATCTAATCAGTTTCCAGATCTTGTTGCTTTGCTCTCCTGAGCATCTCTGACATCTGTACCCTTCTTTTTCATCACAAACCACTGCCCTGGTTCAGGTCTTCATCCCCACTCATCAGCACCACTGCTAGAGCCTGCTCTGGTTGGTTTCCCTGTCTCAAGTCTCTCCATTCTCTAACTCATCTTCTACACAGCTACCAAAATGATTTCTTTTCCCTAAATGGCAGGTCTGATAATGTTACCTTGATTCAAAAAACTCTAGTGGCTCCCTGTTGTCCCTAGGATCAAATATACATTTTGGCATTAAAAACCCTTTCCAACTAGGTCTTAGGCTACCTTTGCAGCTGCACCCCACATTCCTCCACTTCACACATGCTCCAGCTTAGTCAAAATTCATACAGTAATCCAGCCTCCATCCCCCATCCTTGTGCCTTTGCACTGGCTGTCCCCCATCTCTCTTAAGCATCCCCTCCTCCCCTTCACTCTTGTATCCAACAAGACTTAGCTCAAAGTCATCTTTTCCATAAATTTTTCTGATTCCCCTAGCTGCTAATGCTTTTTTCCACTCACTGGCAGAAAGAAAATAAGAATTGTAAAGTCCTAAGGGATCTTTTGTGCGTAAGAGCAGAGGCTATGTGACCTGGATATAGAACAAAGTTTACAAAGAATGGATCATAGGATCACAATTTAGAGCTGGTTGGGACCTTAGAGGCCAGCTAGTCTAACTCCCTTCATTTTACAGATGAGGAAACTGTAAGCCCAGAAAGGCTAATTGCAAGGTGAAGAGGCAACTGCCCAAGGTCTCACAGACAGTAAGTGGCAGAGGAAATTGAAACCTAGGTTCTCTGACTCCAATCTAGTACACTACACACTATGTGTTTCTGAGCCATAAAAACTATGTGGCCAAAGTGAGGAGGTCTCACTATATGACTAGAAGCTAGAAGGATAGTCTCCCAAGTAAAGAGATGGGGAACCACTCACTGAAGAAGCAGCCAAAATGTGAAAACTAGTAGAAGAACTAAATACAGGAGCCAGTGCTACAGCAGTGCTGGGAGCTGACCTATGGAGAACTGGGGTGCTGAAGGAGCATTTACCACTTGTTAGGGAGGAAGAGAGAAAAGAGAGAGCCTGGTAATTGCAATCAATGATGCTTAGCAAGAGCCATTGGAAAAAAAGAAATACTGAAGCAGACTCTAGTCTTCTCCCTTGCTGGTAATTTACCCAGGGCATTATTTTAAGTGATGGAAATGGCATAGGTCTCTGGAGAGGCATCGAAGAATTGGTGAGGGAAGGTATCTCTTGATGCTGTAGGGACTAGGATGCAAGTCCTTTCTTTGTCCAATTAAGTTGCAAATAAAACTGTTGTATGTTTTGAGTTTTGTAAGCCAGAGTGACTGGTCTCTACGCCTGAGAAAGTGAAAGATGCAGAAATTCTCATGTGGGGACAAGTCAAAGGAAGTGAGAGTCCTCCAAAATATATGAAGGTCCTTGGTGTCAGGATAGAGCTCCTGACATAAAGGTTACATGCAGATGAAGAAACTAAAGACCAAAGGGATGAACTGACATGTCTAAGATCACACATTAGTAAACAGAACCAACAAACCTCCTCAAATTCTATAAGGGAAAACTAAGGCTCAGGGAATAGAAGTAATTTGCTTAAATCATATATTGAATTTTAAAAATTAGCTAGACATATAATGAACCACACAGTTCTGTTCTTCAAAGTCTCATTTGAGAATATTCCAAAGCACAGTGCAAATTAACTTACTAATTTCTTTTCCCATTGCAACTAAAAAACTTAAATTGAAAAAAATTCCAGATCCTGTTACTACCATATGTATTATGGGTAGAACATGTAAGCAGTAGCAGAAAGCAGTCTATTGTGGTATAATTTGAAGGGCCAAACAAAAATTATTTTTCCCTTCTGCATGAAATTTGCATCACAACATTACTATCAATTCTCTTTAAGGATTATAGCTTATAGTTACACAGTACTTATGTACACATTATCTTATTTGATCCTCACAATAAACCTGTGAGGAAGAGAACTGAACGTTATTATACCCATTTGACAGAAAAGGAAACTGTAGGCCAGAAAAACCGTCTTGCCCAAAGTCACACAACTACTAAGACATAGAGCTGGAATTGAAACAGTCTTCTGACTCCTAAGACCTTTCTCCTACACCATAAAGCCTCTTCTCCAAAGCACACTGATGCTATGCTAGTTGAAATTTGCAAAGTGCTCTAAGCACTTTACTAAATCTGATGCTCAAATGATCCTGGCATTATTACCCCTAATTTTGCAGAAGTAGGAATTAAAGTTCAGAGAGGTTAGCTACCTTGCTTATGGTTATATAGCTATATAAATACTAGGGCAGAATTTGAACCCATGTTTTTCCTGACTCCAGCTACAGCACGGGGATGGATTGTATCAATGTGGATCTCACAACTGGGGCTGAGTCATCAGCAGATAGGCAACAAAGAGGCTCCTCCAGAGTAATAAGGAGAAGTGGCATGCAAAGAATGCCAACATTCTATTTATGAAAAAAATATGACAACTAGTTTATTTCTTTTCTTTTTTTTGGAGGGGGAAGGTAGGGCAATTGGGGTTAAGTGACTTGCCCAAGGTCACACAGCTAGTTTTTGTGTGTGTGTGTGTTATGTGTCTGACAGGATTTGAACTCAGGCCCTCCTGCGTCTAGAGCTGGTGCTCTATTCACTGCACCACCTAGCCGCCCCTGACAACTAGTTTCAATGAACATTTTTTTTACTGTCAGTCCACTAAGCATACTAAGTGATAACTGAAAGTATATAGAATTATAATAAAGTAAAAACATCTTTGTGTAATCCTAATTTTCGCCAAGTATGCTGAGATACATTCCAGACAATGTAAAAATTTTGCCTGTTAAAAGCCTGCTTAGGAGATTAAAATAAACTTGAAAGGGCAATGGGCTAAAAGAAACTGATTACTCATTTTACATATTTAAACAAATTCCAGCAAGATGTATAATTTTTAGCCTATCCAGCTTCTCCATGGATCCTGCAGCTTTATTTTTATTGGGAAAAAGAACTGATAGCCCAGACTGTGGAAGCCAGCACTGAGTCAGTCGCCTGTCCCCTGACTGGAGGGCAGGAGGATGGAGCAGTAAACTCTTCTCCAAGGCTCTTCAGAGAGCCCCACCCTTTCAAAGTAACACTCCATTCTCCAGCAGCTCTGCTTGGTTTCAACTCCATGCCCTTGCTCAGGGACTCCCATCCCCCTTCCTAGGTGTGAAGTCTTCCCCATTAGACTATAAGCTCTTTGAGGGCAGGGAATGTCTTCTTCTTATTGTCTGTATCCCCACCACTTAGCACAAGGCCTGGCACATAGGTGCTTAACGAATATTTGTTAAATTGAATTTAATTGATTCTGCTTCCAAAACCTAAAACATATCATTTTCTGAGTTTCAAATCAACAGATTCCTTCTGTGATCTTTGGCAAATCAATGATCAATTTATTATTCTCAGTTTCCCCCATTTATGTTAATGTCCCTTCTTTCTCCTTCCTTCCCTTCCATTATTCCATCATTTTAGGGAACAGTATACACACCCCCAGAATCTGCCACGTTTTCACAATTTTTAAACGCTTTTTTTTGGGGAGGGGGGAAGGCAAGACAATGTAGCAGCAAGCACCCCAAGCGCTTCCTCAGGGTTTGCTGCCCATACAGGTTCTTGGATCTGCTTTGTTAAAGGAAAGCAACTCAAAATGGGTTAACAAGCTTACTTTAATCAGTCAGACATATATCGTTTACCTTGTTCGGGGGAAAAAGGTCAGCACCCCAAACTTCAAAATATACAGACAGAATTATCAAGATATTAACAGATCAAGTAGACAGCTTTCCAAACTGTCCAACCATTACATCCATACCCAGTCAACATCTGGGTTTCCACATCTGGGTTTTTCAAAGCCGGGGGACTCTCAACAACGGCTTCCCAGAATTCAGATGAAATCACAGAACACTTCTCAAAGTGAGTCCCAAAACAAAGCTACACATCAGGGCTTATCTGAGCCTTCTCCTGGCTCAGAGAATGTAACAACCTTATTGACTCACTGGCCAATCAAGAAGTATCTACTGAAAAACAAGCCTCCCTCCCCAGGCTTCAGGTGCATTTTAGCCTAGGGGCAGGGAAGATCTTCCAAATTTGCATTCCCATTACAGACAATTGGGGTTAAGTGACTTGCCCAAGGTCACACAGTTAGTAAGCCTGTCAAATGTCTGAGGCCACATTTGAACTCAGGTCCTCCTGACTCCAGGTCCAATGCTCTATTCACTGTGCCACCTAGCTGTCCCATCTGTCATGTTTTCAAGCCCCCAAAGAAGAGTAGCAGACCAGAACCCTTTCCCCCATCTGTCAGTTAATTAGCCACCAAAATCTGTAGAGTAGGGCTTGCCACTACTCTGGTGACCAACCACAGCAGAGAGGTTAAACACCAAGCCCAACTGGAGGTGGGGGTGGGAAGAGGGTGACTAAAATGTAATTTGGAAATATTTAACAAAATAAATAAAAATACAATAAAACATATATAATGTTAATACGTGGTTTTCCAAGCCAACATGAGGTCAGCAGGAATTCCTGTGTTCCATCGAGGTGCCTTGTTTCTATTTGAGTTTGACACCACTGGACTACATGTGAATCAATACATAGCCTACAACTGACAAGAGTATCTTAAAATATCCGTCCCTAAAAAGGAGATTAACTAACTCCTTTCATGCTGCCCAGTGCTGAAGTGATAATACTAATAGTTATAAAAAATGCCTTCTGAGCACAGGGACTCTCACTGAGTGTCTATCCCTGAGAAAGTTGTTCACTTGTCTGAGCCTGTTTCAAATATATATTATGGGGACAACAGCATTTGTACTACCAGAGTTATTATGAGGAAAGTGCTTTTGTAAATCATGAACTACTACAGAAATGGGAGCTGATAATAGTATTTCCCATATTTTTTGGTTTAATATTTATTTACATGGTAGAATAAAAGTCCCTCTGTACCTACCACAAGTAAGTACTAGCAAAGTTCCTGCAATGAACTCAAACATGAGAAAAGCCATTTTCACATTAATACCTGCTCATATAGCCATGACTGTCTCATCATATGTATCAGAGGACACGAGCTACTTTGAGTGTGGGTAAAGAGGAGAGACATGGACTGACCATGTCCTCAATGCTGGCCTTTTTAAAAAATAATATTTTTGTTTTCCCCCAATCACATATAAAAACCATATTAACAATCTTATTTTTAAGTTTCGAGTTCCAAATTTGATCTCTCCTTCCCCTCCCCCCTTCTCAAGACAATAAGCAATCTGTATTCAGATTTTATCAGTTCCTTTTCCAGAGGTGGGTAGCATGTTTCATCATGAGTCCTTTGGGATCATCCTAGATCATTGTATTACTGAGAATAAGCTAAGTAATTCATAGTTGCTCATCATACAATAATGCTGTTACTGTGTACGATGTTCTCCCGGTTCGGCTAACTTCACTTTGCATCAGTTCTTGTCTTTCCAGATTTTTCTGAAATCATCCTGTTTGTCATTTCTTATAGCACAATACTATTCCATTACAATCACAGATACCACAACTTATTCAGCCATCCCCCAATTGATGGACATTCCCTCAATTTCCAGTTCTTAGCTAGCACTAAAAGAGCTGCTATAAATATGTATCTACATCTGTGTGTGTGTGTGTGTGTGTGTGTGTGTGTGTGTGTGTGTGTGTGT
>NW_027187344.1:6393462-6404115 GCF_028583685.1 Petaurus breviceps papuanus | reverse complement strand
TGTGTGTGTGTGTGTGTGTGTGTGTGTGTGTGTGTGTGTGTGTGTGTGTAACAAAGAGTTTTCTCTCTCTCCCTTTCCCAAAGGGTATGCACAGTTTTATAGTCCTTTCGGCACAGTCCCAAATTGCTCTCTAGAATGGCTAGATCAGTTCACAACTCCACCAGCAGCGCATTTGTGTCCAAGTTTTCCCACATCCCCTCTAACACTTATAATTTTACTTTCCTGTTATATTAGAAAATCTGATAGGTGTGAAGTGGTACCTCAGTTGTTTTAATTTGCATCTCTCTAATTAATAGTGATTTAGAGCATTTTTTATATGACTATTGATAAATGCGGGCCTTCTGATTGTTCATGGCCAGATAATGTCTTTTATGGATCAAACCTACAGTGCAGCAATAATCTATGTGGTACACACTTTACAAAAACACAATCAATACACTGACAATATGGGAATTTGTTCTGTTTGACAGGTATATTTATTATAAGAATTTCATTTTCTTTCTCCCTGTAGGAGGGGGAATGTGAGAAGGAGAAAAAAAAATAAATGCTTGGTAATTGAAAAGAAAATTTTTTTTAAAATTCAACCAACACCAAACCTGACATCTATGGAAAGAGCAGAAGAAATGACTCTAAACGTATGACTGATGATGAACTGTGAAAAAATAGTGTGACATCTTAATAATCCTGCAAGTTCTCTTCCTGTTACGCAAAAAAAATTTTAAACAGACACACATATTTCTACCACCACATACCAGGCAGAGATTATTATACAACCACCTACTACCCTTCTTCCTTTGCTTAATAATGGTTAGTGATGTCATAACCACATCAAACTGCTGCCTTCCTGGATAAGATCACCTTGTAAAGAAGAAATGCAATCAGCAAATGCAACAAACATTATTTTAAAAACTGCTTCTACAATGTGTAACAATAGACTTAAGTGCTTAACTGTTAGGCTTTTATTAGTGTTCTCTAGCTATGTTGTTCTACTTCAATTCTATACACAAAGGAGGTACTGAAGCTATAAAAAGTTAGTCATGACAGGTTTAAGGCAAGGGAAAACAGACCAATAGAGTGAAGATACAGGAATCTGGCTAGACAGAAGGACAACTGGCAAGTACCATAAATTAGAAAGGCTAAGAGAGAACTGCAGGGGGTTACAGACTGATATCACAGACCCAGGCAGTCAAATGCCATTGTGCAGGTACCAAGGATCAGTGATCAGCAACAAAGTGAGGATACTGTGCAGCAAGTCAAGGGTCTGAGCAATGAGAGATAGGGTTCTAGGTGAGAAACTCTAAGGAACAAGCAAAAATGGAGCTTGACATTACACTGAGGGGTTCTGTGAGCCAAGGGCTTCCTATATATCACCCAATTATAGTGAGGATGGTTCTCACAGTACAGGTGAGCTCAAATATGGCCTCATACATTTCTAGTTATGTGACCATGGGCACATTATTTAAGCTCTGAATGCTTCGGTTTGCTCATCTGTAAAATACGATAACAGCACCGACCCAGGATTGTCATGAAGATAAAATGAAATAATATTTATAAAGAGATTTTCAAACCATTAAGAACTATATAAAGGCTACATATAGTGTACAACTCCCCACCCAGCTTTCCACCAAGGCCACAGTCCCTGGTCTCTTGCGTCCTGCCTCCCATAGCCACTGACTTTGCCAAACTGGGTCCCAAGAGAATTGGGGATGAGATCAAATAGCAGTCCAAAGCTTTGAATACCACCACAATTTACTGTAATATTTATGCATTTTAAAAGTATTTAACAAGTAGAAAACTATAGGTTTCTATCTTTTTTTTTATGAGTCACTGACAGCTGTTGTGCCTCCAACCCCATTTTCTCCATAAATCCTGTGGTTTTTACTGTGTAATTTTGCATAGCATGGTGATTTTTAGGAATAGATATGTTGCATTATAGCAGAACTGACTGCAGTTCACTTGGTGATCTCATCAACTCCCTGGGGATTCAATTGTTATCACAACACAGATGACTTTCCCTTCTTATCCAGCCTTAGCCTCTCCCCTGTCCTCAAGGTTAGCATCCCCAACTGTCTATGAGACATCTTAAACTGGATGTTCCATATAACTCTTAAACTCAACATGGCCAAATTGAACTCATTATCTTTTCCCTGAAACCTTCCTCTCTTCCATGTTCCTTGTTACTGACAAGAGTACCATTATTCTTCTAGCCACCCAGGTCTTGTCGTTCTCAACTTCTCACTCACTCACCATATCCAGTCAGTCCTGTCGATTTAACCTCAGCAATACATTCAACACATCTATCATATTTGCCCCCCTTCTGTCTCTGACGCTATCACCATTCTGGTGCAGGTTTTCATCATCTCAAACTTGGACTGCGGCAATAGCCTTCTGGATGGTCCCCCTTCCTCAAGTCTCTCCCTACTATAGTTCATCTTCCACTCAGTTTTCAAACTGATCTACTTAAAGTACATGTCAGACTAAGTCAGATATTCCCCTATTCAATGTATTCCAGTGGCTGCCTTATTACCTCTAGGATCAAATATAAAATCCTCTTTGGCTTTTAAAACCCTTGTAATGTTTATATAGAGCCCCCTTCGTACCTTTCTTTTCATCTTATACTTTACTCCCCACTATGCCTGCCCTCTTTGCTGTTCCTTGCATAAGAAAGACACTTCATCTCCTGACTACATGAATGTCCCCATGTCTGGAACACTCTGCCTTCTCCTTTTCATCTCCTAGTTTCCCTGAATTCCTTCAAGTCTCAGGTACTTTCTATAAGAAGACTCTCCATATTTATTTTAAAGTTAGTATCAATGCCAGTCTCTTCCCTTGATAACCCCCTCCAATTTATACATACTGTTAGCACTTTAATTGTTTACTAGGAGTTCCTTGGGAGTAGAGATTATCTTTTTTTTTTTATCTTTAGAGCTTAACACAGTGCCTGGGAATACAGCAAGTGCTTAAATACTTGTTGACTGGGGTGGCTAGGTGGCACAGTGAATAGAAGACCAGCCCTGGAATCAGGAGGACCTGAGTTCAAATCCAGCCTCAGACAATTAACACAAAAATTAGCCGTGTGACCTTGGGCAAGTCACTAAACCCCAAATGCCCTTTTAAAAAGCGAAAAAAAAAAAGACCAAAAAAAAATACTTGTTGACTGATGGACCCTATTGATTGATTAAAGAGGGAAGGGAGTTAAGAAATTACCAACAGTCTGTATTATCATATTGCTAAGCATTTTTAGCTTTGTCTATGCCTTTCAAATAAAAGAAAATGTGGCATGTTCAAGAGGAAAAATATTTAAAGCATTTATAACAAATACTAATAAAGTCCAAGTACTCTGAGAATGTAAAACAAAATTTTTTCCTATTAAAAACTGGTGAAGCTGGGGGGGCAGAGTCAAGATGGCAGAGTAGAAGCAGAACCTCTTCGGGGCTCCGGCTTCCACCTTCCCCACTCCATGTAAAAGGGGACTCTAAACAAACTTTGGAGCTGCAGAATCCACAAAATGACACAGAGAAGCTAACCTCCCACTGAGGACAGCCTGGCAGGCCGGCAGCAAGCGGCCAGCACAGAGCTCTGGGAGCCAAGCCCAGACCCATGCTGACACTTTAGCCCCAGGGCAGGCCTGACCAGCCACCAGCTGGAGGGACTCCAGATAACCAGAAGCTGTGGCCATTTCCAGATTTATCAACACACAGGTAGGAAGGACAAAGTGAGAGGTCAGTGCAGTGTGGACTTTGGGACCAGTAGTTGAGAGTGCATCAGCTTTTGCCCCCAGGGCAAGAAGCCACTGAGACTCCCAGCACAGCCAGCGCCATGTGGCAGCTTCAGCTCCTGGCCTGCAGAGTGTAGGGGGGACCAAACAACCAGTCCGAGGGGTAATCACTGTTGCTTTAACCTGCTTGGATCTGGATTACAGTCTAGGGTGGAGGTCCTGGGGTGTGTGACCAGCTTGCCAGAGTGTGTGGAGGCCTCAGAGAGGGCACCCAACTAATACCTCCAGCAGTTGAGAAAACCCCAGCGCTTGGGACGAAAGCTTCCCTGTCTGGTGGTAGAGTACTACTGTGGCAAAAAGCCCAGGGGTCAAATGACTGAGGGGCGACATGACCAGACAAAGGAAGAAAAACAAACAGAAGACTCCAACATTAGACTCCTATTTTAGGGACAAAAAGGAGCAAAGCATGGAACAGGAGGAAGACAGTGAAGTCAGAACTCCTGCACCAAAAGCTTCAAAGGAAAATACGAGCTGGTTACAGGCCACAGAGGAACTTAAGAAGCAGATAAGAGAGGTGGAGGAAAAATTGGGAAAAGAAATGAGAACAATGCAAGAAAATTACGAAATGAAAGTCAACAGCCTGACTGAGGAAAATAACACCTTAAAATACAGACTGACTCAATTAGCAAAAGAGGCTCAAAAAAGCAACGAGGAAAGGAATGCCTTGAAAAGCCGAATTTTCCAGATGGAAAAAGAATCTCAAAAGCTCAATGAGGAGAATCTTTCCCTTGGATTTAGACTGGAGCAAAGGGAAGCTAGTGACTTTAAGAGAAATCAAGATTCTGTTAATAAACAGATACAAACAAATGAAAGAATAGAAGGCAATATGAAATATCTCATTGGAAAAACCAATGACTTGGAAAACAGATCCAGGAGAGATATCTAAAAATTATTGGACTACCTGAAAGCCATGATCTGGGAAAGAACCTAGAAATTATCCTCCAAGAAGTTCTCAAGGAAAATTGCCCTGATGTTTTAGAACTAGAAGGCAAAATAGAGGTTGAAAGAATCTACCAATCACCTCCTGAAAAAAGATCCCAAAAAGAAAACTCCTAGGAGTATTATAGCCAGGTTACGGAATTCCCAGATTAAGGAGAGAATATTATGAGCAGCCAAGAAGAAACAATTTGAATATTGTGGAAACACAGTCAGGATAACACAGGATCTGGCAGCTTCTACACTGAGGGATCGAAGCGCCTGGAATAGGATATTCCAGAGGGCAGAGGAACTGGGATTAAAACCAAGACTCACCTGCCCAGCAAAACTGAGTATTATCTTTCAGGGGAAAATATGGTTATTCAGTGGAATAGAGGACTTTCAAGCATTCTTAATGAAAAAACCAGAGTTCAATAGAAAATTTGACATCCAGGTACAAGAAGCAAGAGAAGCTTGAGAAGGTAAACAGGGAAAAGAAATCATAAGCCACTGATCAAAGTTGAACTATTAACATTCCTACATGGAAAAATGATAATAGTAACTGATGAAACTTTTCTCAGTATGAAAACAGTTGAAGGTAATACTATATAATAATATATCTATATGTTTATATATATAAACTATATATAATATACTATATAATATGTTATATAGTTATAACATATTATATACTATATATAATAATATATCTATATGTTTATATTGGAGGGTATACAGGCATATGAATACATGTGTGAATGTGTGTATATATGCTTACAGATATACATAGATGGAGGGTACAGGACCAATTTAATAGGAAGGGATGATACTTAAAAGGGGAAATTAAGAGGTGAGAGAGGAATATAATGAGAGGAGATGGGAAGAGACAGAATGGGGTAAACTATCTCAGAAAGAAGAGGCAAGGGAAAAGGGTTACAATGGAGTGGAAGAATAGGAAGGTAAAAGGGAAGGGGGTCAACCTTATTCTCATTGAATTTGGCTTGGGGAGGGAATGAAATACATACTAAATAGGGTATCTCACCCTACAGGTGAGTAGGGGGAAGGGGATGAGAGGGGAGATGATGGAAGGGAGGGCAGGCTGAGGGGGGAGGGAAGTTGGAAGCACTCACTTTTGAAAAGGGACGGGATCAAAGTAGAGAATAGAACAAGTGGGTGGTGGGATAGGAGGGAGGGAAATTTAGTTTGTCTTTTACAATATATCTACTATGTTAATGTTTTGCATTAGCTACACATGTACAATCTATACTGAACTGCTTATCTTCCCAGTAAGGGTGGGTGACAAGGGAAGAAGGGAATGAATCTGGAATTCAAAGTTTCAAAATCAAATGTTTAAAATTATATATATACATATATACTATTATTAAAAAAAATAAACTGGTGAAGCTTTCTTGGTTTATTCTACCCACTGAATTTTCCCACTCTCAAGAGAAAAACTGCCAAGCAACATGGAGTGATTATATGTATTTCATCAATTTCACAGATTGTTAGAACTAAAAGGACCATTTGATTCAACCTACATAGACCATAATTCCAACCTGCCCAGATCACCTAGTCCAAGCTTCCCCATTCCTCGTTTTCAGAGATAAAGACAATGAACTGATAATTAACTACAAAGTACTATTTTTGTTTATCTGCATATAACTGTCAGATAAATCTCAGCTTTCGTTATATTGCTCCCCTCTTAACTCCTTTTAAGATTCTTCATAACCTGGCCTCTACCTGCCTAACCTTATACAACCTTACCCAAAGGTCACATCATTATTGTAGACAACTGCTCTATTCCCTTACCCATACATTTTTCATCTTAATCAATCCAGACATGTAAGATTTGTTTTATAAGTAAGCTATATTACACAATAACTTTTACTAATTGACTTATAAAAGACAAATTAAGCACTTCCATAATAGCCCTATAAGGTATCATCAGCACAATCTCAGATGGAACACTAGCGCTGAGAGAAAACCAGAGATGAATGAATCCAAGATTTCTTTCTCCACTCATTCACTGAATCATATTGTCACAGAAGAGACCTTAGAAATCAATGAGTCTAATGCCCTCATTATACAGATGAGGAAACAGAATCCCAAAGAATTCAAGTGGTTTATCTAAGACCACTATACATATAACTAATTATGAGTAGAACCGAGACTTGAACCCTAATGTCCCTAGTCCTAATCCTGAACTCTTTCCATTATACATAGAACTATTTCTCATGTGGTTAACAATACAAAAACAGGGGCGGCCAGGTGGCTCAGTGAGTAACAGCACCGGCCCCAGAGTCGGGATGACCTGGGATCGAGTCTGGGCTCAGATACTTATCACCACACCCAGAAATACTTGGTCATGTAACCTTGAGCAAGTTACTTAACCCCAATTGCTTTTAAAAAAAACAAACAAACAAAAACAAACTGTTTAAAAAAAAAAAACTGTTTACAACATTACATGAATGATGGCATTTCTATAGCTGGGTACTAGATGTGTCCTCATTCTGTACCTAAACAGGATAGGATATTGAGCAATGGCCAAAGCGCAGAACATTTGAAAAGGGTAATAAGATGAGAACTCTAGAGGCCACTTCCCTGGGAGTTTTCAAATTCTATTTCAAAGCAAATGTGAGGAGGCTAGAAGAGAAAGAAATTGTACTGCATGGAGTCAAATTTTGATAATCAACTCTGCAAGACCACTGACTTGGCAAGTCTTTCAGCCCAGTAGCAACAAAGCCTTCATACCACTTAATGCTTCCATCATGTGACCAACACTTGATAAGGCTCTCAGTTCCTTATTAATCACTAATCACAAGACTATAATATCTTCCATTAAAGCCCTACTCTGAGGCCTTGTCTGAGACAAGCTCCTGAGATCTATTCCATTAGAGGACAATCTCTGACAGGTTTTACCAAACTACTAATGAATGGAGAGATTGCATCTTCGTTAGTGAAGGGAGTCACCAATGAAACCATAGTTCTTCTAAAGCACTAAAGTAAATAAAATTATATAAATCCATTCAAACACTTTGTAGCATTCAATTGTCAGACACAAATAAAACTGACTGAATTAAACTCTGACTAAAAATTAGTGGCCAAAACAGTATAACATTAGGAAATACCCATGAAGTCACTTGGCAAGAGTGGCTCCTTGGAAAACTCCTCCATTTTGTAATATTTATAGGCTGAAAATGAAGAATTACATGTAAACACTACTACTCAATGCTAAAAGGACCAACAAGAATCTTAGGGACCCCAGAATCACAGGATGTGAATGGGGAGGGAAGAGGTTTGATAAAAATCACCTGCACAAAATCCCCAACAAATGGCCATCAAGCCTCTGCCTCAGGCCCTGCAGTGAAAGAGAACTCATAGATTCCCCATACAAGCCATTCCAGGTTTTAAACAGCTCTAATTAGTGTAAGCAATTTTTCTCATATCTGCTCATAGGAATGAAAAGCAAAAGACTCTACTGGAATAGCACATGTTCTGCACAGTTCCTATGCTACAAGTGAAAGGCAAAAGAAAAAATGAAGCAGGCAATTTAAACGTGACTGATGTTAATAATTGAGAGTCTGGTATTGTGAGTTATTGGAAACTGATCTCTACCTTATTAATGCAATCCCTTGTCATGAAGAGAAAAGATTTCTCCATGTTCTAGAATGCAAACAATATTTTAATCTTTAATTATATTCTCAATTTTAACTCTTCTGGAGCAGAGCGCCCGTCTAGGCCTGAGGATTATTTCTTTATTACATAGCCTCTCTGTGGTATTTAATGAATATTGTTACTTAATACTTGTCAGTTGGGAAAAGAAGAACTTAGCAAATTTTTCCCAAAGTTTTGATAACTTTTCCAAAACTGAGAAAAGGTGCAGTCACAAATTTAATGGTTTGCCTTTGGGGCATTCCTCAGAGCAGATATCTGAGTCCACTGGGCATGACCAAGCCCATTAGATCTGCTGTTGAAAATAGTGAGATGAGTAAATGACCTGCTGGCACAAAATTCCTCATCTTTTCAAAGAATCCAGGTGGCATTTAATAACTGGAAGAAATAACTACTCAGTATTGCCTTGATTATCTAAAAGAGTTCATCAACTTCCTGAAAGTCAGTCAGTCTACAAGCACTTTCTAAGTGCTTACTCTGTGTCAGGCACTGTGCTAAGCTCTGGGGATACAAAGAAAGGAAAAAGGGTGTTCTCATAGAGTTCACATTCAAGTGGGGGAGATAAACGCAAATAATTATGTACATACAAGATACACACAGAGTTTGTCCTCAAGATAGTACTTTAGTCACAGGAGGCATAGCTAGATTACTCCAGCAAAAAAGTGATGATATATATATATTTGCTTTTTGGAGGGGGGAAGGCAGGGCAATTGGGGTTAAGTGACTTGCCCAAGGTCACACAGTTAGTAAGTGTTAAGTGGCGGAGGCCGGATTTGAACTAACTCCAGGGCCAGTGCTCTATTCACTGCACCACCTAGCCACCCCGATGACAAATATTTTAAGATCCTCACCATTTTTGTAAGATAAGGAGCTAAAGAATCAACCGAGAATTTGTAACCTTCCTAGCAAACTCAGAGAACTTAGTCACTGGAAAACAAATTGGCCATTGGATCAAGCAAAACTTCCACACTAGCAATGAAGCATCTTCACAAGGGTAGTGCAAATCACATCTTAGGGACAGGTTTAAATTAAGGGGGCTGAAGTTAGAGAAGTAAGGAACTTAATCCAAATCTGTGCACCTGGCTCACAGCAATACTTGCACAAACCTTTCCAAAATGTACAAGTAGCAAGAATGTGATGACCAGGTTAGCTGAAGGAATGGTACCTTTACACCAACAACTTCCGACATTGTTAAAGTTCCTATTACATGTCCAAGGCTGTAGTAGGTACTGTGAAGAACGCAACAATTAAATAAGATACAATTCCTGTCCTCTTGTAACTCCCAATCTAAATATCAGTCTTACATGAGAAAGGTCAGCCCACTTCTAAGGTTTACAAGAGGTTCTCTGTCCTCCATCACAAGATCACAGGTTCAAAACTGGAAGAAACCTTAAGTCATCTAGCGTAACTTTCTCATTTTCCAGATAAGAAAACAGACCTAGATAGGTGAAATGACCTGCCTGAGATCACACAGATAATGAAGAAAAGAGCCAGGACTCTGATTCTAGTCCTCTGACTCCAAAGCTAGCACCTTTTCCACTGTACCACTTTGCAACTGATCTACAATTGCTACTGACTTCATGTTAAATAAAAGGTAACAACCTTAGGCTCTACTTTTCAAGAAGACATTTGTTAGCTATATTGGAGAGAATCAAATTAGGTGTAGGAGTTCCTGAGTACTCTGCATAATTTCAGGTAGATGATCTTTTGGGGAATTAGTGTGTGTGGCAGTGGCAGAAAATGAGCCTCTTTCAGTTAAACATCCAGAGACAAATTAGTGGCTGTGTCTAAGGCAATCTGTTGTATAAACATTGCAATGTCTGAGAGCAAAGAACCTCCAAAATGTCCTATGCTCATGTCATTATCCTTGTAGCCTTCTGAATCAATTCCTTCTAGGGACATAGGTTACGACTATACTGTTTTTTGTTCAAACTCATGACAGGACAGTCAAGCACATATGAAAAGTTAATTTAATTTCCCCATACACTCAAAGGTGTTAGGCAATACTGTTAGTCTGGAGATACTGCTGAATGTATAGTATTTACTACTGACCAGCTCAAAAGGCTTCAACATAATTTTAAATTTCTAGATGAGACTATCAACTTTCTACTTTTAACAAATAAGATACATTGATGGTTAAGGAAATCTCTTTCCCTGGAGAATTCAAAAACATAAGGTAAACTACCAGTTGCCCAAGATGGGTTAAGTCCAATCCACGAAGTCTTCCCTTATTTCCCTCAGATCTCACACAGCACTTTGTTTAGTGCCCTACTGATAAAACTGTGTGA
>NW_027187344.1:6342128-6393452 GCF_028583685.1 Petaurus breviceps papuanus | reverse complement strand
ACATGGGTTGGGGGACAGACTACATATTGGCTCCCTAAGGACCAGCCTAGGAATGGGTTGTCTTGTAAGATAATGAGATTCCAGTCACCAGAATTAGAACAGAGGCTGGTCAAGAAGGCCTCAAAGAAAATTCCATCAGTTTTAAGGTTGACTATCAGATAACTGATGAAGTCTCTAACAATGCTAAGATTCTAGGTATTATAAAAATTCATTCCAGTAACTGAGAAAATTAACAATCAAACTGGCTAAGTCTACTATGTAATATGTAGACTTAAGTCTCTAAAATTGGTAGTATATTAATTATAGACCAATTATATGAGATAATAGGTATTTATGCAAATTATCTACAATACAACTGTAGTATGGAGTTGGGCAAAGTTTTCTAAAGCAACCAAAAAACAAACACTACCCCTTATATAAAGGACTTAGATGAATATGAACATATGGAAGCTGAGGAAGTGAGATGGCATCTCCTGTGCCTTCAAAATGGTAACAAATAGCAAGATCTCTTTTATTTCAAACAGAATCTTGGTATTCTTACAAGCTTCTATGAAGGGAGAGAAGGATATGAATCATTAATCCCATGAATCACTAATCCTATGGGACAAGCAGGAAGGAATCTGAATTTTCAAAGACAACTGTACTGTTAAAGCCAACTACATTTTTCAAACACACAGCCCTTCAAATCTCCTGTATCTTTGCTTTACTATGCCTGTGGTCTCACTGCAGCTAAGTACAGTCTGTGGTTTTGCTCTAGTAGCCTTTACAACTGTCCAACTACTGACAAAACAAAATGCAGAAATCTATAACACTGCTGTGCTAACAGATGTGTAAAGTTACAATGGGGGTTTATGGGGGAGGGAAGACTCCCTGATGTTTAAAGGCTATAGATGTGATAAGGGTCTTGAAAACACTAAGCAAGTTCAGGAGTCCTGCTATCAAGGTGGGTCTTGCTTATATTTAAAATGCTAATAGCAGCAGTCTGCTATTATAGAATTCTGTAACAAAATGGTTTGAATCACATCTCCTCAAAACCCAAGACCTAACATACAATAAAAGCTGATATAATATAGTTAGCCCTTGAGACTGGATGTGGCTCTTGTCTCCAAGACAGCAATGCTATAAAGGAGTTCTATCATATGAACGAATCAGAGTTCAATGCTGTGAAAAAGAAGCAGTCAATAGTCACAAGGGCTACCAGGCTATCTACTATAGGAAATCATTTCATTGTTTTATTTCCTAGGCCACAGTAATCACCTTTCTCTTTGAAAATAAGTATTTTGAGTGATTTGTTATAAATGTATAATGACAGTCATGAGTATATCTAGCTTTTTTTGGCATGGGAACACAGACTGCTGATTGCCCTGGTCCTTAAATAGTTTCTAGGTGTCCTCATAATTGCAAGTCACCTGTAAACAGGTTTCAAGCCAATGCAAATTAAAAAATGGTGAACAGATGGACTAAGAACTGACTTTTGTCAAAAGAGAGTTAGCAAAAAACACTTTTTGGCTTTGGTCTCATGGGACCACAACAAAAAAGCCCACCATTTCTAGACAAACAACTTGCCTGAGTAGAACTGCTATGCACACAAAATGAAAATAAGGCCCATTAGAACTTTGAGAGGTGGGAGGTATGATCTGCAAAATCACTGAATTAAAACAGAATCAACAATGCAATTTTTCACTCTCTGGGCAATTAGCCAAATAAGCAAAGTTGTTAGCACTGCAAGATATGCACAAAAATTGCTACTATGGTCTGAAAAAGCCATGTGGTCTATACAAGCTATGTGAGAGGAAAAATATACTTGCAACCTAACAGCTAGATTCAATGGTCCGAGCAAGGTTTGATGACAGTTCAGGGCTTAAATCTGAGAAGCAAAAGTCCCAATATATGGCTATTAATAGAGAAATGATAACCAGGACAAAGAAAAAAGACAGAAGACCACCTGCCTGCCACGATCATGGCCATGTGAGAACACCTATCTTGTAAGCAAACTAGTCTTTTTGGAATATAAGTTAGAAAACAGGTTTAATCAGGGGTGTAAGCAATAGAAAGTCATTTTCCTAAGGAGTCAAAAAAGAAGGGAGTGCAGAGACTCAAACCATATCCCTCCCACTAAAGGAAGACGAGAGAGAAGGGAGTATTGAGACCATCGCCAAACTCAGGTTCATAGGATATTTGTAAAGGGGTAAGGAATCCTACAGATTCTCTTGTCCTATGCCCATTATTTTCAAGATTAAAATCCCTGGAAAGCTTAAATGGGAGGGGGTGGAAAGGGATGATGCAACTACAAAAGAATAAACATTTATTAAGTGTCTACTATGTGCCAGGGTCTGTGCTAAGTGCTCAAGATCAGAGCCAGAATTGGAACACAACTCTACTAAAAGTTCAGTGCTATCTCCACTAAATATCAGCTCTCCCTCAATCAATTTTCCCAGTCCAACATTGCCTTGGTGCACAGCTCATAGCAGACCAAGCACAGACTGTTTCATAAAGCCAGATTCACAATGGTTAACATCAGTCTTTCCGTTCCTAAGCTGCCTCATTGACAAAAAAGAAACAAAAGTACTTCTCATTTGCCTGCTAGGAGAATAGGAGAAGGAAGCAAAGAAAGTCTATAAAGCATTTTGAAACCCTAGGCAGAAAAGTTGACACAAAGCTAATGAGTCATACAAAACATGTTACTATTCTCTTCATAATGTTTTAAATTTGTCATAATAGAACCATTCTTAAAAAAAAGACTCTCATAAATAAAGTGACATCACTTAGTGGCTGCCCAACAAAGTAGCAACATGAAATTCATGCAAAACTTTTCTGCAAAATCTCTATACTCACTGTGGTGGTAAAACAAGGGTTGTAGGCTGAGCTTTAGGTCTCCGTTTTGCAGATACTCCCATCTGGTTGGCAGAACGTTTCAGAGACTGTTGATTCAGGAGACCAGAAGCTAGACCTGCATGGTACTGCAACTATAGAGGGGGGAAAATAGTACAAAATTAAAAAAAAAACATCTTAGTATGTTCTAGTCTGATAGACACCATCCAGATGTAATGCTTGATATGTCTAAGCCCTTTAGCCTAGTCATATAATTTCAAACTGAACTAATATCCCAAAGAGGAACATACTAATGAGGTTATTTTAACTTTTATACTGTCTGAGTAATAAATGGCATATTTTTCAGCGAAGTCTAGTTTGTGAAGATTCTAATTAGCTTCCCTTAAGTATGAAAGAATAAATGATTCCATGCCACCAATTATGAACAGTATAACCAAATGATTAAACTCAGTAAGAAACCAAATCAGCTTCTGTAATCTAAAAGAGTGATCAGGTATGAAGGCCATACTAATAATAGGATCATAACTTTAAGCTTACAGAAATGAACATAAGTACACAGGTATTTGCTAAATTAATAATAATAGTTCAAATTTATATAGCATTTCAAGGCTTACAAAACTTTTAACACACATTATTTCAATGGAGCCTCATAATAGCTCTGTGAGGTCGGTAGGTGATGGAGATTAATAAACCAGGGTTCAGGGAAATGAGATGAACTATCCAAAGCCACATAGCTTATGCTGGAATTGGCACTTAAACTCAAGGGGCTTTTTTAATCCAAGTTCATATATATAACCATATCAAAAGGTCTAAATTTTGGTTTTGTTGTTAGTTGTTTTTCAGTTGTGTCCGACCCTTTATATCCTCATTTGGGGTTTTCTTTCCTGTCAAAGATATTGGAGTGGTTTGCCATTTACTTCTCCAGTTCATTTTACAGATAAGGAAGCTGAGGCAAACAGGGTGAAGTGACTTGCCCAGTGTCAACACACAGCTAGTAAGTCTGAATGTAAGTCTGAGCAAGTCTTAGGCCAGATTTGAACTCAGGAAGAGGAGTCTCCCTGACTCCCTGCCCTCTCTATCCACAGTACCACCTCACTGCTCCCATTAAAGAAAGAAATTGAATTGAATGAACAAAGTTGGGAGAAGAAAAGACTCCTAAAAAGCTTACAGACTGCTACAAATTGATAAGATTAAAAATAAGAAAAAAAGCAGTACAAGTTAAATCTTATCACTATCAGTACTAATGGCTTAATTCCTCAATCACCCAAATCTTCAACTTGGTGATTTAGAACTATACAATTGGGGCAGCTGGGTAGCCCTGAGTTCAAATCCGCCTCAGACACTTAACACAAAAACTAGCCCTGTGACCTTGGGCAAGTCACTTAACCCCAATTGCCCTACCTTCCCCCTCCAAAAAGCAAAAAAAAAAAAAAAAAAAGAACTATACAATTTACTTCTCTACAACCTCAGTTTTTCAATGCAGAAAATGGACTTGATGGTACTTGCTTCAGAAAATATACTGAGATTAAGAATGCAACTCTATTATTCTCATTTATCAACAGATAAACCTATTCTTCCTCCTATTTGTCAAGTAGTAAGGTCTGTCTGTTACTTTGCTTTATTTTCCCATTTCAAATCCAACACTTCTATATTTTAGCTCTCAGTAAGAGATGTCAGCATGTGTCTCTCTACAATAAAATGTTACTTGAAAGGTATTCCAATTTTGCAGAGATGTAAATAAAACATTCAAATGTGAAAATGACAAGTTAGGAATTTGGATTAGTACCACTTACAACATGCAGTCTGTTTCTTCCACCCTTCTAAAATTATAACACATTCTTTTAAGCACTTAGAGTCAACCAAATATACAAATAGTAATTCATTTGGCAGCTCTGAATCAATTTCTTTTCAAAATGATCTTGCTAGGGATAGATTTCCTTTGGAAAATCAGTTACACCGCAGCTCTTTGATAATGAAACTGGTACCCACCATATACAAAGGGCTAGGCCCTGGATGCAAAGGCTAATAATGTTCTGAAAAAATAAATGGCCTTACCTAAAGCCATTGAGCCGAGCACAGTCAGAGAACGAGAAAAACAAAACCAATTGAAATGTTCTGCTCCTCGAAAGTGGTCATAAAAATGAAGATATTCAGTGACCCAATAGGACTCGAATGTCAGTGTTTGGAGCATCCATATTGCTTTTTAACAGGCTCCTGATTTACTTGGTCGATTTGCTGCATGAGCCATACACAACACAAGACAAAGATATATGGTATTCTTAATAAAAACAGAGTTCTTCTCAGAGAGGGAAAAGGGGGGCATCATTTGGCTCTAACAACTCATTGTAGACCAATGAATTTTGCTCAAATTTGTTTTTCTTCTACAGATTTTTAAAATGGGAAATCAATGGAAGCAAGGGACAGTACAAGTTTGAAAGACAATGTTTCAAAATGTCAGCGACTTGGGTTTCGATCTTCCCCACCAGAATTTGCAATGAGTGCAATATGCACAGGGTTTTATGGAATTAAAGGTAAAGACAGCTTGGCAAGAGCCCCCTCCTGGCTTAAGAAACATTCTCTTCTTTCCTTTTCTTCTTTGCATCTTTATTAGGGTCCATGCAAGCTCAGCCATTCCCTTGCTGCTGACTTTACTCTGGAAGAGTTCTGCTGGCTATGCATCAGAGTGGCATGGTGGCTATTCTGCCCACCTGGCATCCCTCACATCACTTGCCCAAAACAAACACAGAACTAGCAGAACTGTGTATTAATTACCATCTGATGATGAATGTTTTCCCATGAAAACCTGTGCCATCTTGAATTCAGTCAATATATGCTACACTACTTGAACATGTGTAAACAGAAAGACTCCCATTCCCGAAAACAAAATCCGTCCTTAAAAGCTGATTCACAGTGATTAAGTGATGTTTGTTAATCATATATACCTACCCCAGCTTCCAGGAACAGTCCCGACTTTCAAGATCTATAAGGGCCCATTAAATATTTACCAAACCATCTTTACAATAGGAAAAAAGTTCAAAGTTAATAAAACTGATAGGCAGCTCCTGTCTAACCTGATTTATACATTATTTAAGGACAATATATACTATTTCATGGAACACAGTTTTGATCTGAAAAAAATTCTTGGAAAATGTTCACTTATCCAATAGCTCTGAACATCAGAAGAAAAGTTTAAACAATTCACAAATTAACATGAAGAACATAGCACTACACAAATTACAGCCATGGGTTTTCATTTACAGGTTCTGTAATATTTTCTATAAAAATATATTTCACTAAACACACTTCTCTCCAAATGTCTATGGCATGTAAACAACTATTTCATAAAGCAACATCCCAAAGTTATAATGTGATTTTTCTATGTAGCATCATGTTGCCTCTTAACAGCAAGACTCAATAGGAATGAAAATGAAAGGGGGTGGGGGTGGGAGGATGGGGGAGTAAAGGGAGGAATCTGGATAGAGAGGTAAAGGACAATGGGAACTGAATGTCGCAAAACACAGTCAGACAGGACTGTACTGTTGTTCAGTTTTGTTAACTGTTTTTTCTTTGTTACAAGGTAGGATTGAGGGCAGAGGAGAAAACAGGGCATGAATGGCACAAAAAAGGCATCAATATATTTTTTTTAAAGATAAAACAACTTAGCCTTCTTTTGACTTTACCACAGTTGGTTTTTTCATTCATTCATTTGCTAGCTGATACTCAGAAGTTATGCTTTAATTATTACTTTTTACCCTGTATTTTAAGGAAATTTCTTAATTATAATTTTTATGACTACTAATTGTACTATTAATGATCTAGGGCTACAATGCTAGGCTTCTAACTAAAGTATTCGCCAATCAGTTTCTTGATGTATGTTCACTCATGTAAAAGGTCAAGAATTGAGAATTAAGGACGAGATCAGTCAAAATTAGGGGAAATTCTGAATTATTAGAATACTTTAATCTTTCTTAACATGAATTATTTGCTTAAATCATTTTCCCACAAACAGCAACAGTAAACTTTAACTCAGCACTTTTCAGAATGACCACTAAGTTGAAATTATATAAAGGCGGTTAGTGCTTCCAATTATATTTAGTAACATGAATTAGAAACAATTACATTAATAAAAATTACAGAATTAAGAATGAAATTCATAAATCCCAACTCAAATTAACTCATTCCTAACTCTTATATTCAAAAATTAGATAGTGACTTTTCCTGTTGTTCTTAGCAATGTGCTGTAGATGTCACATTACTGAGAATGTTCTTCCAATATCACTAAAATAGATCAAATGTTTCACTATGAAGAGTATCATATTTGGAATTTAATACGAGGACAAAAAATAGAAAACAGAAATAAAATATGGCACATCAGTTGAATCTAAAAGACAGGGAGTATTCAATTATAATTAATATTTCAAAACTAAGGTACATGATTGAGGGCAGTAGAATCACCATGGTAAGCCCTTCCAGAATGGTGTGTCCTACTTTAAGCACAACAACAATAACAACAGTCAACAAAGGAAACACCAGTATTACAAAACAGACCAACTGGGTGAATATTTTATATCAAAAAACAAAACAAAACAAAACAACTTTCACTATATGTTTCTTTAAAGATTGAATTCCTTAAACAATTTACCAAATAAAATTTTTTATTTCATACAAAAATTTTCAGGTATATAGCTAATGCATCAGTATAGTACAAAAAGCACTGGTTCTAGAAACAGAGAATTTGGGTTCAAACTCTCCCTCTGACATCTAATACCAGTGGTTACCTCTATAAGTCACTTGACATCCCTATGTCTATTTTCTCATCTATAAAACAAGAGAGGTGGACTATAGGACCTCTAAGGTCCCTTCTAGCTCCAGATAGATGATACTGCTACCGTTAAGCAACATACACTTGCTAATAACTAAAATCCCATGGATAGGGTCAATTAATTAAAAAGAAGTTATTAAATACTATTTGCTAGTCAGCATGCTAAGTGCTGGAGACAGAAATACCAAGAATAAAACAATTCCTACTTCTCAAATACAAGCTTATATTCTATTGGGGAAGAAACAAGCACATACATAAAGAGAAAAAATATCCTCCAAAATACAACAGAATTGTTAACAGACTCAAGTTAATAATGAATTCTGAACATTCGTAGATCCTGAGAGATATTCCAAGGCATTAGCATTCCTCAGCATTCATAATCTGTGATCCTGTCCTACAGCATTGCTCACAGAGATCTTAACTACTGCATTGCTGATGCTCAAAACTGGTAAATACCAATGAATAAACTTCACTTTCTCATGATTCTGAATGCCTGTACACAAAACTAAGAGAAGAGCACACCCCGCTTCAGTTAATCTAAAAATCACTGACATTTATGTGGTCTTAAACCTGCTATTTCATTTGATACATATAACACTGCATATTTGTACATGTGTCATATCACTCCTTGCTAGATTCTAAGTACTTTGAGAGTAAAGATTGTATCTTAATTAAATTCTGTATCTTCCTCAATGCCTAATAAAGGAGTTTGTATTTCATGTGCAGGTAATAAACAGTTGTTGAATTAGTGAATGAATGAATGAACCATAGCCTAAGTCAAACAATCAGCATTGTGGCTGGCACCACACCTAGAGCCTAGGGAAACCGATTAAAATATAAGTAGGAAATATGTAACAAAATAAATGAAAATACAATAGGACATAGGTAATATTGATATGTAGTTTTCAAAATCAATATGCAGCTAAAGGAATTCTTGTGGACATTTGCTTAAAGGCCCCATTTCTATTTGAGCATAAGCAGTTCAGAGCCCCTAAGTTTCAGGGCCAGGGAGGACCTTTTAGATCAGTCTAATCCAGCAGTTCTCTAAATGTCTTAGCTAGTTAGGCCTTGAGTAAGAAGATTTCCATAATTAGCCTGGGCCAGTGGACAGTGCAACTGAACTTGGATTCCCAAGAGAAAGACCTGAATTACATCTCAGACACTTACATGCTACATGAACATTGGCAAGCTACTTGTTCAAAGCCTCAGCTTCCTCACCTGTGAAATAGACACTGTAACTTGTACTTCCTACCTCTGAGAGTTGCTGAGGGAGAAAGAGAGCTCTGAAAACCTTAAAGCAGTATAGAAATTAATTATTGTTATGACAAGCAAAGATGCAGAGGAAGTCTCAATCAAGACAACTATGTTTTATACTTCTAAAAATACTTGGGCAGGAACAAGCATTTAATTAAGTTGTGCTCTCCATTAAGAGATGTGTTCTTGGACTATGTGATAGTTCTTAGACGATAGAATAAAGGATACTAAATAAGCAATGATAGATAACTTCCCTACTCAGAATTTTTCTTTTACTAGATTTTTTCTTATGCTATCTTCTTCTCTGCCCTCTTCTAATGACTGAGATTTCAGTTGTTTTTCTGTTAGTCCCAGACATAATTAAATGAGTTTGGGAAAGAAATTTAATTGTATTGGTTAATGCACTTAAAAGTACTCAAAAAACAGAACAAAACAAAAATTCCACAGGAAGAAAGGCAAGAAAAGTAGCGCGAGGTCCTAAACAATATAATAAAGCCTAAAGCCCATTCTGGGTAATATCAAATTTAATCTTTTCTGTCGTTTTCATATTATTCTGTGATAATGCCAATTATCACATTAAAAAAAAATTCCTAGGTTCAAGGAGAGGCCATATGTTATAATTCACTTTACCTAAAGATTGTCTTCATGATTACATGTGCATCAGGTAAGCATACCACTTACTTAAGGACCTACTTTAGCCTACAGATCATCCATAAAAATAGTGGAAGTTAACATCTGGACATTAAAAATATTCCAAAATCACAAGCCTACCCTCATGACCACATTTTGAAGACCATACAACCTCAGATTGATTTAAATCATACATTGCTTAGAGAGGGAAAAAAGACAAGATTTCTCTACAAATGTTAACATGTCCCTGAACCATTAAGCCACTGACCAGGGCAAAGATTTAAGCAAAATCAGGGCTATATTTCTGCCACTATAAAAGACAGACACCCTTGCCCCCTCATTATTAAAATATGTTTTTGGTCCAGTTAATGAGGAGGACTCATTTAATATGATAAAGCTCTAGCTCTTCTTTTGAAAAATAATGTTCATGCCTGAATTCAGCTGTGCCCAGGAAAGAAGGACAGAGAAATGCCAGCTCTAATTGTTTTCTTTGGGTTTTTACTTTACATCTCAGATAATGAGATCAGTTTGGAAGCTGCTTCTTCCTACCTCCCCCAACCTAGGTTTGATCCTTTAAGGGTAACTGCATTTTTAAGCTTGGTCAAAGCAGCATCAATAAACTATAAGAAGAAGGCCTCCAATTTATTTGCTTATTTGTTTTCTATTCTGAAGCTAGGTTTGGGGCCTTTCAATTAGTATTAAAGGATGCTGAGATCAGGGCTATGTTTCCTGTCCATTTGTAGCACCATTTACTTGCTAACTGCTGTTTGTTTTTAAATATTAATCCTCACATTTTCAAACACAAAACATTATCCAAAAAAAGAAACTAAAATACATGCCCATAGGGACAAACCACTGTTGTTTCTTCAAATCACTGAAACATTTAGGATTGGTTAGAATTGTTTGATTTGAACTTCGCAGTGCTCACACCTTTATTAATAATCCTTTCTCTACAACTGCTTGTGTTTACACAGCATCTGCTTGCACGTTACCGTATCTCAAAGATGCCAATCAGCTCAAAGAGCTGTCACTCAGATATATGAACAGTTCCCTAACAAATCAGTGGAGCTGAGAAAAAGAATGCAGACACCAGAAGGTTCACAATACCTTGGTTGCCTCACTTCCCATTAACCACCTATTTCCTTGTACCATATTCTCAACCTTCTCCATTCACCCTGGGTGCCTAGAAGAACAATTCCAAGGGCCATCAAAAAAGGCTCCAGCTAGAGAGTCACCTAGTCTAGTAATCTAGGGAGAATTAGCTGAACATATAGCTTCAAGGGATAGCTTCATGGCAGGTTAAGAGGCAATGACAAACAAGGATAATTCCTAACTTTAGCAACTGACATAACAGAAAGTTGTCATGTTCTCCTTTGGCATCATGTCCAGAGACAGGCTACACAGATGAATGGACCACTGGTCTAACCTACCTTAGTATTTTTTTTTAATATACCAATTTCTAAATAGACTCAAACCATCTCAGGCTAGTAATTCTAATTTTATTTTTTTTTTTTGGAAATTTACAAACATTCATGTATACACATATATGTAAATAGCATAAGATTTACTGATAACTCTTATGTTCAAACTGGAGGCAGTTAGGTAGCTCAGTTCAGATATTCAATGAGGATAAGCACTGAGAATCCCTTGAACTGATACAATGATACACTGATACAGTGAAGCTCCCCTCTTCATCCACCAGCCAAGTATCTCAAGAGTTCCTCCAGCTCCCCCTCAATGCTCTGTAATTGAGACAAGGAAGTGATCTAAGTCAACCAACTCTCAGAACTGTCCCAAGTTGCATGAGAGGGGAGAAGTCGAGGGATATGATAACATATTGTTCCTATGACACTTATGAGATGCAACAATAATATCATTTATTAGTAGCTACTAATGATCTATAATGAAGGCACAAGCTAGCTAAAATAAGGGGGGGTCAGGGAAAGACTTTTAGCCAGAACCCATGCCATTTACTTTGTACTTCATAGCATCTAGGAACAACAGGAAGGACTATCTACCTAGTCCCAAAACAACTAAACCACACTTCACATCCCATCAAGTCATCCCCTCTAGCCATCTTCTCTCTATCTGCCTACCACAGCATCCCCAGGTCTCTAGGGCCTATGCCCTGAGAGATTTAACCCCCTTGGTTTTAGAGAAAATGCTAATAACATAATCCCTTATACCTAGCCTGGAAAGAGGATAGATGGGGTGTCTTGTGCAAAGAACAGCAAAGAGGCCAATGTCATTGTCTGTAGAGTATACAGGAATGAGTAAGGTGTATGAATACTGGAGAGGTGTCTGATTAAGAAGGGTTCTGAACACAGGAGGATTTTATGTTGGATCGTGGAGTTAATAGCTAGCCACTGAGGTTTAATGAATGGAGACTGGGTAGCATGTAATAGGGTCAGATCTATGCTTTAGGAAGATGAGTGGAGGATAGACTGGAATAGGGAGAAACGAGGCAAGGAGACCAACCAGCAGGCAGTACAGGAATAAGGTGATGAGAGTATAAAGGTAGTCAATAGCAATGTCATAGAAGAAAAAGGGGGCATATATGGGAGATGTTACAAATGTAAGATCAACAGGATTTGGTAACTGATTGGACATCAAAGGGTAAGAGAGTGAAGAGTCGAGGATGATATTTACGTTGTAATGACTAAAAGAATGGTAGGACTTTTGACAGAAATAAGGAAGATTGGAAAAGGGGAAGGGTTTGGGGGAAGATAATGACTTTAGTTTTGTACATGCGAGTTTAAGATATCTATAGGACATCCAGTTTGAAAGATCCCATAGACAGCTGGAAATGAAAGCCTGGAGATCAGGAGAGATTCAGTGTGAATAAGCAGATCTGGGAATCCTTAGCATAGAGATGATAATTGAATCCATGGGAATTGATGAGATCCCCAAGTGAAAGAAAATAGAGGGAGAAGAGAAGAGATCCCAGCAGAGAGGCTTGGGGAACACATATGATCAATGGATGTTACCTGGTTGAAGATTCAGAAAAGGAGACTGAAAAGGAATAGTCAAAACAGGCAGGAAGAGAATCAAGAGAAGTAGTGTCACAAAAATAAGAGAATATAAAGGAGAAGCAGATGATCAGCAATGTCAAAAGTTGCAAAGAAATCAAGAAAGAGGAGGACTGAGAAAAGGTCATCAGATCAGGCATTTTCTTTTAATTTAATTTTTTTTGTTATATTTTAAATTACAAACTATCTCCCTCCCCACCACACACTAGAGAAGGCCACCATTTGACACAACATACATATAGATATAGATAGGTAAAACCATACTATGAATAATTCTATTTATCATTTCTTTCTCTGGAAGTGGAAAGCATCTTCCTTCATAGGTCTCTTGTACTTCATTTGAATATTCGTAATACTCAGATTAATTTAGCTCTTCAGAGTTATTCTTTTTGGGGGGAGGGGAGGGCAAATGGGGTTAAGTGACTTGCCCAAGGTTACACGGCTAGTTTTTTTGTGTTAAGTGTCTGAGGTCGTATTTGAACTCGGGTCCTCCTGACTCCAGGGCCGGTGCTCTATTCACTGCACCACCTAGCTGCCCCCCCCCCCCAGAGTTATTCTTCAAACAATATTGCTCTTACCATATACAACATTCTCTTGGTTCTGTTCATTACTCATCTTCATTACTTTATATAAGTCTTTCCATGTTTTCCTAAAAATCAACCTGCCCATCATTTCTTACAGCACAGTATAGATTTGGAAATTAAGAGCACACTGGGAACTTATCAGTGGCAAACTGCAACCTGCAAAAAGTATTCTTCATGTTTCTCCCCCATTCTGTTGTTCACATATAACGAACAAATAATGAAGTTTTTTTGTTTATCACTTAGTATGAATTGGGGTAAAAAAAAAAAAGAAAGAAAGTTTAAGGAAAAAGAGTCATCACTAAAGAAGAAAAGAAGATAGAAAATTAAACTATCATTAGTTCAAACTAAGGGGGAAAAACACAAACTAGGAAATCAGAAAACAAAAATGGTAAAAATGAAAGTAGATGTAGCAAATCAGAGAACATAACTAGATGAAATGATGCAAAGTGTCTCTGACCTAGGGTGCCAATCCCAGAGGAGGACATGCTAAGCATAAGCAGCACAAAAACAAGGTGAGGAAGAAGTAAGAGTAAACCTTCCACAAAAGGTGGAGGCTGTTTGGTTACCAGGGAGTTGTTCCAGGTATGTAAATGAATTTTCATGAGACTGATGAAAAACACTGTACTTTAAACTCCTTTCTTTCACCCCAAAGTTGTCGAATACTGAACTGAGCTTATAAATTTGGTATAAAAAAGAAATAAAAGGAAAATACACCCATTGGCCCTCTCTGAGAAACTGGGTGAAAAAATGTTCTTAAAGTCATATCCAATTCTTTTTAGTTAAAGGGAACAAGATAGGGAATAGCTCTTTAAATAGTAAAAGAACCAAATAGGAAGGAAATAGTGAATTTATAGCATTTTGATGCTTGTGAGATTTGCTGAATGTCTAGGATATGTGCTAAACATCCTCACTAAATTCAGACAACTGCATTTATTCTAAGAGTTCTCGCTAAAATGGAAGTCAGGAAGATTGATAGGAAAGTGTCTTTGAATCCTTTGTGGAGATGGTACTTTTTCATTCAAATGCAAGCCTAAGATTCCAAAAATTGGATTTAATCTTGTTGCTCTTAAGGGCGTCTTCTAGCTTTGAAATTCTAGTATCTTGCATATTGTAGGCACTCAATAAATGTTTATTGATTTGAATAGAAAGTATATAACTGTGTACTAGAAACTATTCAAGAAGCATTTATCAATCAAATTTCTACGTACCCCAATACTGTGCAAAGTACTAGATTTTTTTTTAAAACAACCCTACCAAGGGTCAAAAAAATATGCCTTTAAATTTTAGTACATTTCTAAAATATATGCATAGACAAGGATATAAGAGAACCAGCACTAACTGACAAAATAACTACTACCTTTCCCAACCTCTATGAAACCTAACTAGATGAACAATGACTAAGGATGTGAAATTCAACCTATTCTTCAAGGTTCAGCCCTAATCCAACTTCCTCTTTGATAGCTTCCTTTACTATTCCTGCTGAAAATAATATATTCAACTTGGTCCCCACCATATTTTAATAGATTTTTTTTAGCCTTCTGATTTTGGCTGCTAAACTATGTCATGAAGGCAAGACAACCCAATATACTAACAAAGTATTAAGAAATAGCTTTGAATGAATGTTCAATCTGCTTACTACATCTATATAGCATGCTCTAAAGTTTAGATAAGAAAAGTTTAAGAGTTTATTTGCTATTCTTGCATAGCTGAGTAATGAGACCTTTTGTAGAAAATCCCAAGAAACTAGAGCTCTACAGATAATGAGCATCTTGAAAAGAAATAGGGGTCCCTTAGCTCTGAGAATGAACAGAAAGGAATGTCTTTCAAAGACCTTGAGGTCCAAGATCTGTGAAAGAAATTACTACAAAGTTGAATTGAAGACTAGCTTCTGACCCTATGTCTCACATGGTACAGAGCTAAATAATGTGAAAAATTCCTGGTAGTCTGTCACTACCCACATGAAGTGAGATGCTATTTTGTAAATAAGGAAAGGCCCAAAGGCTCCATCAATTGGTTGCTGCTTTCTGTGTAGACTGGCATCAGAGCTGCTGACACTTTGCCAGTGGGATCAGCAGTAGGCCAAAAGCCAGAGGCTCTGCAGCACCCAGGCACCCAATCAGCAGCCATACTCCAACCTCTGCAGGGAGATCAAAGTCCAACTCAAATCTGGTTCACATACATTAAGTATTGTGTCTTGCATCTTTTGGGATGGCCACTGACTTAACACAAAATCATCTATTTAGAAAGCACTTACTGCTAAATGGTAGAGAAAACAGACTGGAAAGCCTCTGATTCTCATATCTTTTTTTCACATGTTTCCCTAACAGATTATAAATTCTTAAAGAGCAACAACCATGTTTTGTTCATCTTTTATAACCCCCACAGTACTTTAGCATAGAGGACCATGTATGTGGTGCATTCAATAAATATTTCATCAAATATTAGGAAGCTTGAACTCATCAACATCTACAAAGACATTTTAAGATAAATCCCAATTAAATAGCATATTTACTATTTCTTAGGACAATCAAAAGGAATAATGCCTTTAAAAATCTTTTTTTTTTAATCTTTTTAAAAAATGTTCCTCAAACATGTAAAACTTCCATCTTCCTTTCCCATCAACTCTCCCACTGTGGAATTTCTGTTGGGAAGTAAAAGAAAGTAGTAAACAGTACAAACTGGGATCGTTAGGTTTTTTAGATGATAGGCTATAAGAGTGTTAATTTAGACCTAAATATAATAAATGCATTATTAAAGTCTTTAAACAGTTAAATTTTCCATTTTTATTAAAAAAAAAAACAAAATCCATCTGTTTTGATTGATAAGTGTACTTTTTACAACTAAGAATAAAAAAAATTGAAGATTGGCAACATTTTTCGCCATATAATTTGCTTCCTCTGCCTTTTTCCACTGCACTGCACATAAATCAAAGAAATGTTAAAGAGGCCCATATATCACCAAGTGGCATTTCAAAACTATTTACAAAGTAGCTAAAAGACATGGTACAGAACACAGAGAACTGCAACCACAAACTCTGAGTGTAAAGGGACAAAATTAGCTCAAGCACTGACAGGGGGTTAATTAAGTTTACAAATAACTTTCCAACGGGCAAATGATGATATTTAATAAGAATGGCCTGAGTAAAACAGGGTTAGAAGTAAAGGAAAAATGGCAATAGTGTGCTCAAAAAAAGAATAATGAGTGTTCAAACAACCTGCCAGTTTGGTGAGTAAGCACAGAAATCTGGAAAACAGGCAGGAGAAATAATATTTTAATAAAGTTGCAATAGGTTTGCAAGTAAAGACCATATTAAACTTGCAAAAGACATGTAGCCTCGGAAGTTCCAAATGAAATTATAAGCCCAAGTCTGTCCCCCTGAATCCCTTCTATAAAATGGTCACAAGAAATGGAAAAGGTCAATTTAAATGTGCTGTTTTCCTACTTAGACGATACAATGCTGTCCCAAGGCAGAAGCCACCCTCAACAAATTGGTGACTTGCCTGGGTTCTAGCTCGCAATTGTCTATCTGCTGAAGACAGCACGCTACTGACCAAAGGAGGACAAGTAAGATTCAGGTTTTCACAAGTAATCTGAAGTAGGAGAGTCTAGACTATGCACGAGAGACATAAGCTTCACCTCTGGGAGGAAAAAAATAAAACTTATTCCTTACAACACAGATCTCTGTGGCCACAGCACAAAGGCTGTAATGATGTCATCTTGGCTTCTTTGAAAAGTTCAGCTTTTAATGCTGCCATCACCCACCAGGTATTCTTGCCCTTCACTGTTACATGCAAGAAAAATAACTGTAGACAGTGAAAATAATAAGGAAGCATCACAGGGAAAGGGGGTTTTAAATCAGCTTGTAGGTTTAGAAAAAAATGAAAAGGTCCTCTCTTCAAAGAACAGCAATGTCTTATAATCTTTCCCTCCCTGCCAAGCTGTAGTAGGCTTATAAAAGAGACCAAGAGACACTCTTTAGCAAGGGTACTAGTGACCCAAAAAGTTATTAAAGGATTTCCAATGAATAATGTCCTGCCTATGCTCATGGAAACTTCACAAGAGCACAGCTTGACAAAAATGATGGTTTCTGTAGCACAGTGTTTCTCCAAAGAGAGCTGCAGAATCAATCCTTAGGAATTTTTAGTAAGTTTTCAAAGGACGGAAGGTGTCTTCTAAGCCAAAAACCATTCTAGGAAAACCCAAAGGCAAAGAAAGGATCCAGGATAAAGTTAAATCAGAATTGTAAAGCTATTGACTATGGAGCATGAAGGAAAGGGAAATCCAATCCTGAAAAAGAAATGTGTACTAGTAAGTGCAAGAAACAGTTCGTTTGACCACTAGATCATGAGATCTAGAATTGGAAGGGGCCTGAAAGATTATCTTGCTCAATCAATGCATTTCATAGATAAGGAAAAGAAAATCCAGAGAAGTGAGATGACTTGCCTACTACCATCATATGGGCAGTAAGTAGTAAGGCCAGTATTTAAGCTCAGATCTTCACTTCAAAACCAGACCTTTTCCCACTACCTTATGATGCTTACAGGACAGAAAATCAAAACTGACCAATCTCAACTAGATACCACAAATGAGGAATCATTTTTCTCTCCTCTCAGAGAAGAGTTACAGTACTACAGGTATAAAATGTGGCATTCCTTCTAAGAGCCAACAAAAATGAGTTTTTCTTTGTTATAAGGAGCAGTTTGAGAGCCAGACAGGTTCCTAAAGGTCACTGAGACCAAGCTACTGGTTTTAGAGATGATGGGGGTCTGGATTCAACAGAAAGTTCAGTGGCATTGAGAGGGGTAAAAAGAATGGAGAGATCACTGGTGGGGTGAAAAAAAAATAAAAAAATGAATAAAACAGGGATAGGGAAGGCAGATAATTATGTGCGCAAAGGAAAGCAAATCGACCAGAAATGAAGTCCCAAAGTTAAGAAGGACCGGAAAGAGTAAGCAATGCCACCTGGGAGTATATCTATTAGTTTACTATAGTAACACTTAATTTTATTTCTAGTTTTACTGCAACAGTTAAGGGTTTTTACAATAGCAGATGCCTTTCCTCCCACACATCAATTAATTTGCAAATTCACTCAGGTTGTAGAAATAATGAAGTGCTGAATGCTTTTCTACTGGTGAGTTTTGCTATCAGGAGGTGGATCCTGTGGGCGAAGTGCTAAATTGTGCTGCTGCTATCTGCATGCCAAAGGAAAGCAGAGCTTGAAAAGGGAGCAGCACAGACCAAGCTGGCCCTCCTCCCTTTGCCCCCAAAGACCCACCCCATGCTTAAAAAATAAATGAAGTAGTAAGAACCACCTCAAAAAGTTCGAAAACACATAAAGACAGACATGTGGTGCCTAGGAGCGAGAGTTCGAGGTATATGAAGCCTAATGAAGTAAAAAGCAGTGTTTTTAGGAACCTTTTTATAGACTGTCAGGTGGTGTTTAC
This sequence comes from Petaurus breviceps papuanus, assembly GCF_028583685.1. NCBI lineage: Eukaryota > Metazoa > Chordata > Mammalia > Diprotodontia > Petauridae > Petaurus > Petaurus breviceps. The sequence goes on along the minus strand of NW_027187344.1, from coordinate 6,374,857 downwards.
AGGGAAAGTAACTTTCTTAAAATGAGGTAGCTCTTTGAATTCATCTTTGGTCTGAAATTTGGCAAACCACCTGTCAAGCCCACACATTTGATTTTTTTTCCTTCTTTCTGAAATAGCTGAGATGAAGTAACCAATGTTGTTTCAAAACAAGCCAGTTGAAAATAGTTGTGTGGCTTCTGCTTTGTGACAGATCTGAGTCTCCTTTCCCATCTTCGTTTACATCATGTTAAAATGAACGAGAAGACTTTTTTTTTAATTATAGCATTACATTAGCCTTCACTAGAGCGCATTATCAGAACATGGAGATGATCCTGGGTTCTAGAAAGCTACGTCAAGGAAAGCTTCAAAGAGAAGCTGGCTGCTTTCCTGTCTAGCTGTCTGTGTCCAGGGGGTTTCATACCCTCGACCGAAGGGAAGTCAACGTGTTGACCACAGCAACTCCTAAAAGCCATCTCGTAAGTCGAAAAGTGGTTGCAACATGTATCATCTGATGGAATACCCATGCAGACAGACAAAAGCAAGGATTTGTAAAGTACTGAAGGATTTTTGCACTAAACACATCACAGTCTGCATTTTTAACAAGTTCTGGTCTTGGGCCACAGAGCTAGGTACTTAAGAAGTCATGACTTTCCAGGGTATAATAGGGAGTTTAATTAATGCTTACCTAGATGGATCTTTGATTTCACCAGTGTGTATAAATCCTCCAATATTACTGATCATAGCCTTCTCACACTTTTTCATTCAATGTAACATGTCTTATTTGTGTCTTTCCAGAGAGAATCCACACCAACACACTGAAGTCTTTGTTTCGTTCTTTTATTGATTCACAGGTACCACTTGGGCTGTCTACCTGCTCTATCTTATTCCCGTTAATGGCTAATGCGCCTCACTTTACATGTCCCTCACGATGTCCTTCTATGTCTTTTCTCCTATGAAGGTCACTGTTAGTAACATGTACCATCCTACTTACAACTACCATGTCATTCTACTGTCCTTTGGGTCACCTGTAATTTTGATTCTCCTACAGTCATAGTGTTTAATGATTCATGGTCATACCACCTAGGGAATCCTGGTGTTAAAGCAGGTGGACTTTTGTAGCAGGGAATAAGTTGGTATAGAGGGCACTTTTCCAATATAATTAGCTAAATACAATACAGGTCAATAATCACATATGATGACTCAATTCTGGGTCCAGCTTACCATCTAAATAACAAATACATTCAATTTTATTTTCTCTCCCTCTATTTTTTAGGAAGGGGAACAGAACAAACATTAAGTGTCTAATATGTACCCAGCACTGTGCTAAGCTCTTTACAAATATTATTTCATTTGATCTTCACAACAACCCTGGGAGGTAGCTGGTATTATTATCTCCATTTTACAGATGAAGAAACTATGGCAGACAGAAGTTAAGTGACTTGTCCAGGGTCACAGCTAGTAAGTGTCTGACAGTAGATCTTAATTCCAGGCCCAGTACTCTATCCACTGCACCAGCTAAATGGCTATACAGCAGACCCCTACAAAGTACTGTACTTTCTACTATCATCCAAAATAAAATCACTGTTCTAGTTATCCTGTTTATTCTCAGGAGAAGTGCACAATGAGCTCTATTCTGGATTCCCAACAGTCTGTATAATATGTATTATAAAAAGATAATCTTAATTTTGGCAAATCAAGCAACAGTCCAAATAAGTGTTTTTATCCATCTGATGGGCAAAAAGCAACAAAGTTTCCACTTCACAATCAGTCTTGACTAGTAAAAAGTGGTCCTCATCATGGCAGTTCTCCACTAAACACATCACATTTGGTATGCTCGTATTTTCCCAGAGTTTCTGGACAATAATATCTTTTACAACATCTATGAAAGCAATCCTACAGCTCATCTGACATTTTCTGACCCTGCATTGTGTGTGAAGGGCACAAGATAACAATGTTTGTGAAAGGATCACATACAATATATAAATCATGAAGATTCCTGTGACATTATATTGAGTCCAGGGCTTTTGATTCAATAACACAGCAGCATTATAAGAAACATCTTTTTTTCCCCTTGCTTTCAGCATTGAACTGGTTCAAAAAGCATCATTAAAATGTCAGAGAAGGAATTTTTGGATTCACATTCATTTGGCATTCTTTCCTTTGCACTGTCACTTAGGAAAAATTTAAATTTGAAAAAACTTCAGCAAATTTAGAGTCTGGTGAAGCAACACCCACCTCCCCTTCTACTCCCCCCTAAAAGGGCAAGAAAATTCATCATCAAAGGTTACCACTCCATCTAATGTCATCATGATGTGGTATTTCAGCACACACGTTTGTGTATATAAATCTCCAACTGTTCTGCAATCCCTGCCATCACTAGCATAATTGGATAAGTTAATAACAGAATGACTCCCTCCCTAAACCTAAAATCCCTTAGTTTTGTTAGTTTACCTAGGATCCTTAGCATTCTATATAAATTTCTAAATCCCACTGTGCATAAGGCAACATGATACTTGCTAGCTTCCTCCCATCTCTCCAGAGCCTTCTCCCCATCCCCCACTCCTAGTTTCAAGGACATTCATATAGCATGGTAATTAAAATACACTATTTTTGTTTCAAAAATTTAAATGTGACACATTCCCTTCATTTAAAATTTTATGACAGTTACAGTTTCAATTTGAGAGTCTTCATTCACGTTAGGTGAGCCTCTTATGTTCTATATTAAATGCAAGACATGATTTCCTGGTATGATCAGTGCTATTAATAATATAACAGTACCAATCTCAGAAGCACACATGCACACGCGCGCGCACACACACACACACACACACACCCTACTACACGAATGGATATCCAAATCATGTATCGCATTGCAATTTTTATTAAATTCGGAAAGGCCTTAGTGTAATGTTCTCCTTTCCCTCCTCCTCAGCTCAAGAATTATTTGGAATTTTCATTCTATGGCCTCAAAGGGATAACATCTCATTAAGGCTAATAAATATAAACATATCTGATCAGACAAAACACATGTGATCTCCTTTATTAGACTCGAGGAAGAAAATGGAGTGGAGGTAAAAGTTATTAATAGATCTATTCAACTTATAAATATCAGAACCTGTATCTGGCTCAAGGCAAATGTACCTTATTCCCCAACAAATACTATTGGATCCAGAGACACTAGCTCCTCCAACCATTTCCTCTGACCCTCCCCCATGCCTGGAATGCTCGCCCTCCTCCCAATATGACTCCTGACCTCCTTGGCTTCCTTTAAGTTCCAACAAAAATCTCACTATTCACAACCCCTCCACTCCAGTACCTTCACATACATGTGCATGTTATATTATATGTCCATTTTCACAAGGTTGAGTATATCAGGTGACCCAGTAAAATATTTCTCCATACTAAGAAATGCACATTTGGACTAAACAAAGCGTCAGCTTCTGGTGCTCCTGGTATTAACTACCAGTCTGGGTAGTGAACAAAGGATAGGTGCAAAATGCTGTAGGAAAATGATAGGGAAAAAAACATTTTTAGCTCAGTACTGGAGGGGAACAAAGATCAGAGGTCATGAAGAGCTGGACAAGACTGGAAAACAACCGAACAACAAAAGCACCTAAGTAGAGCTTTAAAAGAAAAAGTTTTTGACTTGTAGAGATAAGAAGGAAATCTATTCCAGGCATGGAGGACAGCATGTTAGAAAACAAAAAAAAAGTAGAGAACATGCTGAGTTTGGAGAATATCTAGCCATCATGTTTGATGCGACAACAGATAGCAGACAGGAAGCAAATAAGTGAAATAAGCCTGGAACGACGATGGTCTAGGGTCATTATTATAGGGCCTTAGATATCATACATTTTACCTATTTAAATATGGCCAGCAGACCAAAATAAAGCCATTGTAGTTTTGTTTGTTTACAGCCACAACTCTGCATTGAGAAGATATTTTTCCATACCTGTGAATGGCAGAATGACCAGGGAAAAGACCAAAAGCTAAAAATCCAGTTGGAAGTACATCACAGGAGTTCAGCAGTACTCAATCTCATCCCCTCCCATCTTCTCCAATAGACTGGCCTCACTATCATCATTCATCTTCAGTCTCTCTGTATCTACTATTTCTTTCCTTGTTGACTACTATGCTAACGTGCTTGGTCTCCTTTATCCTTAAGAAATCCTCACTTGATCTTGCCACATACACCAGGTATCATTCTATATCCCGTTACCTTTTCTCAACCAAACTCCCTAAAAAGTATATCATATTATACCCAAGGCCTCCATTTCCTCTCCTGACTTTCTTCTAAACACTCTACAATCTGGAATCTGACTGCATTCAAATGAAACTGCCCTCTCCAAAGAACTCCTCAATGCCTCTTCTCGGCCTTCATTCTTCCTTCTGCAGCATTTGACACTGCAGACTTTCTCTTCTTAAAAATTCTCACTGCTCTGGGTTTTCATGACACTGCTCTCTTGGTTCTCCTCCTGTCTGGATTCTTCTCAGAGGTCTCCTTTGCCAGATCTTAAAACATTTCACAACCACTAACTATGGATGTACTCCAGGGCTCTGTCCTCTTCCCTTTTCTTTCTACAGAAGTCTCTCACCTGAGGATATCAGCTCCCATGAGCTGAATTAGCAGCAGTGTACAGATGACTCTCAGAGCCATACACCTAACCCTAGATTCTCTCTTGAGTTCCTATGATGCATTTCCAACTTCCTATTGGATATTTCAAACCGGATGTCTCATATGTATCTCAAACTCAACATACTTTTCTTTCCCCCCAAACCCTACCCCAACCCCTCCTCTGAACTTTCTTATTTTTGTCAAGGGCACCCTCCTTCACATCATCCTCGTTCAGACTCCTCATTCTCACCCACTCCATATATTCAATGCCAAATCTCATTGTTTCTACCTGTACACATGTCCCCCTATTAGAATATAAGTTCTTTGAGACAGGGTTTGTTTTTCCTTTTTCTTTGTATCCCAAGCACAGTGACTGGAACATAGTAAACATTTAATAAATGCTTACTGACTGATTATGTGATTGATTCAGGCAAAAGACGATGAGAACCAGATATGGGGCAGTAATTGGAAAGATGTAGTCTGATGTGTGAGATGTTGTGGAGGTAAAAGTCAACATGATTTGGCAACTGAAGAGATGAAAGGAGTGAGAGCAAGAGAAGAGTCAAAGATGAGCCCAGGATTTTGAGACTTGGTAACTAGGAGGAAAAGGATGTCATCAACAAAGAAAGGTTAAGTTGGAGACAAGGACATACTTAAAAGGGAAGGATGATTAATTCAGCTTTGGACATGTTGAATTTGAAGCGCCAGTGAGGTGCCCAAATGGGGCTGGGTGATCAGGCAACTGGAGAAGTAGGAATAAAATTCAAAAAGAAAGGTTGGGACTAGAAAATAGATTTGGGAATCATCTACATAGAAGGGATCATTGAAGCCATGTAAAACAAAATCCATGTAAAGTAAAATGATTTTCTCATCGTGTGTGAGGAGATCATAGGTGAGGTACCAGGAAGAAACTTGTGTGTGGGTGTGTGTGTGTGTGTGTGTGTATTTTATAGTCATACCCTCTACTTGTCTATAACCAGTTTGCTCTTATCAAATAGCAGGGTGTGTGTGTGTTCTCCTTGTTTTCTCCTTTCTAAGTCACTGTTGCATCTCGTAATTGGAGGTTGAATTTTCCATTGAGTTCTGGCTTTTTTATCAAGAAGGTCTGGAACTCTGTTATATGACCAGCTCTTTGCCTGGAAGAATATGCTCAGTCTCGCTGAGTATGTGATCCTTGGTTGTAACCCGAGCTCTTTTGCCTTCCGGAAAATTGTATTCCACTGCCTCCGATCTTTCAGTGTAGAGGCTGCCAAATCCTGTGCAATCCTCACTGTGGACTCTCGATATCTGAATTGTTTCTTTCTGGCTGCTTGAAGTATTTTCTCTTTTATTTGGTAGTTCTGGAGTTTGGCCACAATATTTCGAGGACTTTTCAGTTTGGGATCTCTTTCAGCAGGTGTCCAGTGGATTCTCTCGATTTCTATTTTACCCTCATGTTCTAGTATCTCAGGGCAGTTTTCCTTAATGAGCTCTTAGAGAATGTTGTCCAGGCTCATTTTTTCATCATAATTTTCTGGTAGGCCTATGATTCTCAGATTATCTCTCCTGGATCTGTTTTCCAGGTCAGTTATCTTTTCTTTGAGGTATTTTACCTCTTTTTCTAATTTTTCATTCTTATTGTTTTGCTTGGCTAATTCTTGGTTCCTCATAGAGTTATTTGTTTCCATTTGGTTAATTCCGGTTTTTAGCAAATCATTTTCCTTGGTTAATTTTTGAAGCTCCTTTTCCATATCATACACTTTTCTTTTTAGAGAGATGTTTTCCTCATTATAATGTTTTTCTAATTCTGCTATTTTCGTTTTGAGAGAATTATTCATTTTGTCTTCTATCTCTCTCATTTTGTTTTCAAAGTTGCTTTTGATCTCATCTAGGAGAGCCTTCTGTGCTTGGGACCCATTCCCTGTTGAAGTTTCAGCTTTGGGTGTGGAGTCCACATTGTCTCCCTCTGAGGTTGGTTTCTCCCTTTGAGGATAGTAGGACTCCAGAGTCTTTGTAGTCTGCTTTCTACCCATTTTGAGGCAGGGTCCTAGCCACGCCCTTCCTCTAGGATCCCAAGCCTTTACTGTGGAGGGTTTTGCCCTGGGGCAAGAGTTACTATGTTTTCAGGGTCAGAGGGGGGGTTTGGAGCAAGTGAGGTTCACTCTGTCATCCTAGTCTTTGGAGGTCCTGAAAGGGGCTTTTTAAAAAAAAAATTTCTGGGCTATGAAGTGGTAGCCCCAGGAGTGTTTGCTGTCCTGGACAGGGGCCCCTGTATTTGCTTCTTACCTTGCTCTTTCCAGTCCCAGCCCTTTGGTGATAGGCCTGGTAGTGGACCTTGTGGTTGGTGGTAAGACTTGCCCTCCGAGTTGATCAGGCCCCTTCCCCTCCTGCGTCTGCCGCGCCTTCCCCCAGAAAGAAACTTAAGAGCTCAAAGCTCACAAGTTAGGCAGTTTATAACAGATATGACATACAAGTGTACAGTTCTCCAGCTCTTCAACCCCAAGGGCAATCACATGTGACAAACGGTGTACCTGAATTGAAAGCCCAGAGCTCTGAGTTTCTACCTTTATATCTGATTGTTGATGCTGGGTAGATTCACTAGACTGAGTCAGAAGAGGAGTGTTAAGGGGCAATCAATCAGCAGGTCATCCAAATTCTGACACACATCCTCCCTTTTGTTCACAAGAGCACTGCAATTAGGAAAGTCCGCTAACCTTGCATAACTGGAATAGATGAAGTTTGTTAAATTATGACTAGGAAAGTCTTGCATACTTTGCCCAAATGAAGCTGACTCAACCAGTTACTGGGTACAAAGAAACTTCCTGGTACAAAGGCAGATCAAAACAGTGATCAAACATGGAGTCACTCTGCATCTAGGGCCTACCAATATAGGTCTAACCTAAGCATGAATGTGCTGTTACATCTACTGTTACAATTCCAACACGGACAGAAACTGGTCTGTGAGTGATAGCAGAGGAAAATATGGACTTTTTTCTTGAAACACCATCAAAAAAGCAGAAAAGACAAAATGCAAAGCAATTAAGAGCAGGATTGCTCATGCCCGTATTATAGCTCTTGTAACATGTGAACATGGCCTATATTTCATGCCATTAATTTACAGAGCAAATGACATTTTTTAAGCCACCAAAATACTAATCAAACTTTCTTTATTGTCTCAGTCTGCATTATTAATGAAGCAAAAATAATGAGCATTTCTACTAAGTTTTATGTTATGGGCACAGATCAGTTTCAGAAAGTCACAGGAAATTCAATTAAACTAATAGGTCTATCATAGAAGTATCTCCAGCACACCCTTCAGCAGGTAAAACAGAAGACACTTGATTGCCAAAGATGTTAGTACCAGGAGGATCACAAGTTGAAGCTTTGTTCAAAGCAACTGTACTTTTCCCAATATGGAAAAATAATTACTTTCCAGGGTCACCTAATTGCTGAACAGGGCAATCTCTAGATTAGATGCCAATTCAAAATGGGTAGCTCTGTTCTTCTTGCTTGGTCCTAGAACATATTCTTTCACTACAGCAGTTGAACAAAGGCCTATCCTACCAGAGAATATTCCTTTCAGCATTTTTTTGTCACCTCTCCTCCCATTCAGTACCCAAAATAACGACTCAGATGATTTATTTATTTCTTAAAGCAACAAAGTTAAAAAAAAAAAAACCATCCTGAAAGGTCTTTTTAAACAAGGATAGAACACTGGAGTATAGTCAGAATAGCTGGATTCAAGCCCTGTTCTGTCACTGGAGAATTAAGTTCAAGTGCTCTTCTGTTAAAGAACCTCAGAGTATTGTTCAGTCATGCCTGATTCTTTGTAACCCCATGGACTATAGTATGCCAGGCCCTTTTATCATCCATCATCTTTCAAAATCTGTCCAAGTTCATGTTCATTGTTTCCATGACACTATCTATCCATTTCATCCTCTGCTGTCCCTTTTTCCTTTTGCCTTCAATCTTTCCCAACATCATATTTTATCTAGCCTGGGGGGGGGGGGGTAGATATTTCAAGGAAGCCAGAGATTCTAAGAGGCAGAGAGGTAAGGAGGGAGAGCATCCAAAGTATGGAGAACAGACTGTGCAGAAGCACAAAGTAGGAAATGGAACATCATTCAGCTTATGTACTTCTGCCTTCAAGAAGTGGCAAATCTAGAATGAGTTTCACAAAGATGAAAATATTGGTGAACAATATCCACATGGTGGAAAGTTGAAAATATTTTATCTTCTGGAGCCAAAATAAAATTTTTCTAAACTACTTGCATGTATAACATTGGGTCTTGATGTTGTATGGGTCCACTGATGTTATGTGATTCTGTATTATTTAAAGATGTAAATATACCAAAAGCATTCATTGCTTCTCTTTTCCTTTTTCTGTCTACACCTTAATGAGCAAAAATCAACACTGGGTGTGCATTTATTAATAACAGTAATAATTACCCAAGAGGCAAGAAAGAACAGATATTGGAGTAAGGAAGACCTGGGTTCAAATTCTGCCTCAGAAACATATTTGCTGTGTCAGTCAGTCAGAAAGCATTTATGAAGCTCCTACTATGTGTCAGACCCTATGCTAAGTACTAGGGATACAAAAAAGAGGCAAAAGATGGCCCCTGCCCTTGAGGAGCTCAAAATTCAAAGAAGACCACAAACAAATAAATAAATATGTACAAACTACATACAAGATAAATAGGAAATAATTACCATAGAAAAGGCACTAGAATTAAGAAGAGTTAGGAAAGGCTTCCTATAGAAGGCTGGGATTTGAGGGAAGCCAGGGAGTAGAATTAAAGAGGAAGAAGATGAATGAAGCAAACTGGCATATGGGACAGCCAGTGTAAACGCCCAGAACTCAGAGATGGAGTGTCTTATTCCTGGGATAGTAAGGTCGTCAGTGTCACTAGATCCAAGAGTATGGGGTATAAGGCATAAGAAGACTAGAAAGATGGAAGGAGTTTACTTATGACGGGTTTTAAAAATCAAAGAGGATTTGATCCTGGAGATGAGCCACTGGAGTTTCTTGGATAGAGGGGTGTCATGGTTAGACTTGAGTTTTAGAAAAATCACTTGACAGCTAAAAATGAAGTGTGGAGGCGGGAGGGGGTAGAGATTTGAGGCAGGCTGATATACTGGCAAGCTACTACAATAGTCTAAGTGTGAGGTGGTTAAATCTGTACTGGAGTGGTGGTGGCAGTATCAGAGCAGAGAAGAGAGGGCATATTTGATAGATGTTGCAAAGGTGAAATAGACAGGTTTTGGCAACAAACTGGATATGAAGAGGTGAGAGATAATGAAAAGTCTGGGATAGCTGCTAGTTTACAAATCTAAGGAACCGGGTGATGATGCTGGCCTTGACAGTAAAGGGAAGTGAGGTGGAGGGGAAGGTTTAGGGGGAAAGATAATGAGTTCAGTTTTGGAGATGTAGAATTTAAGATGTCTACTGGATATCTAGTTCAAGATGTCTGAATGGGAAGAGATTCCTGAGATGCAAAACTAGAGGTCAGCACAGAGGTTAGGGCAGGCCAGGGCAAGCCAGGTTGATTTAAGAATCAGACAGAGAAATGACAGTCAAATCCATGGGATCTGGCAGGATTACCAAGCGAAATATTACAGTGGGAAAAGAAGAGAATGCAGAACAAAATCCTGTAGGATAACTACAGTTAAAGAATGTGACCTGGGTGAGGATACAGCAAAGGAGATGGAGAAGGAGCAGTCAGATAAGTAAAAAGAGAACCAGGACACTGTCATGCCCTAAAAACACAGAGAAGGGAGCAGAAAGAAGAGAGTGGGCAACAGTGTCAAAGCCCACAGAGAGGTCCGAAAGAATGCAGACTGAGAAAAGGCCACTGATATGGCAATCAAGAGGTAATATTGGTAATAAAGATGGATTGTAAGGGGTCAAGAAGACAGTGAGAGGAGAGAAAGTCGAGATGCCTATTACAGACAGCCTTCTCAAGGCATTTAGCCACTATGGGCTAGAATGTGTGACCCTGAGCAAGTGACTTAGCCTCTTGGTGCACCAGGCAATTCTAAGACTATAGGTTACAGGGGAGATATAAATCTCTACTGGTAGATAAAGTTTTCTTCATTGGGAGTTCCATGTACCAATAACAACCCTTCTGCAAGGTAAGTATTATAAGTATAATCACCCAATTCCATAGCTGAGGTCACTGAGACCAGAGAGGTTAAAGAAATCTGCCCAGGGTAACCCAGAGAGCTAGTGACAGCAGAGACCCAAACTAGGTTTCATGACTCCAAATTCATTGATTTTTTTAAACGCTGCTTCTTAGACAATAAATCAATAAAATGCACAAAGGTAAGTAAACCAGAAAAGGGCGGTGGGGGTGGGAAACACCAAGAGGAAAGGCCAAAGGTCTGAAAGATACAAAAAGTATCATGCATGAAAATACAATAAGTTTAATATGTTTTTATTAAAGGTATGGAAATGGCTATAAAATCTGAAATACTACAAGCGCCAATGAATCAACTTTGAGGGTAACCCAAAGGGCAAAAGAAAGATGCATAGTGGGCATAAGTAGATTGCATCATATTTTCAATGATAACTTGCATGCAAGAAATACTGTTAAAAAGGGGGTTAGGCAAGTCATATATTAAGAGAGAGCTAAAAGTTGGACATTGACTGGTACTTATGGAATGTTAAAAGACCCACAGCACATTGGTTAGATTCCCCTATGAAGGATTTATGAGAAGACACGAATAAGAAATCACACAAAGTAAGAAGGCCTGAATTGGTTGTCATATGTATCACAGAGAAGGAACCAAATTGACAAGATCACATTGAAATATAAGCAAGAAGGAAAATATTCTCAGATAAATTTGACTTTAAAGACCTTTAATGTGTTCAAAAGGATGTTAAACAACAACCCTAGACTCCAAAAACACCTCCTATAAGCTATTATGGTACTTTACACCCTTCATTTTATTTTCACATTATAACTTTAATTATAGTTATTCGTGTATATCTTATCTATCTTCTAATATACTGTAAGACCTCTGAGTATGAACCATGAAATTCATTCTCATATGTCCCACAATACTGAGCACTATACCAGGGGTTCTTAAGCTGTGGCTTAAAGACTTCTTTGAAAAATTTTCCTAACTGTATTTTAACATATTTGGTTTCTTTTGTAATCTTGTTCGCTTTATGTTGTGCATTAAAAAAATAATAATAATAAATAAATAAATTTTAAAAATCAAAACATTTTTCTGAGAAGGCATCCATAGTCTTCACCAGACTTCCAAGGCAGTCCATGACACACAAAAAAGTTAAGAATACTATCTCTATATGTAACAAGTACTCAGTAATTATTTTCCCAATGAGTTAATGTTCTAAGATCTCTACAAATTACAATCCAACTCTACTATGCCTTTTATGCATACAATGATGCAGTTCAGAATAATCTGAAGCATTCTGCAATCTATAAACAAAACAAGTTATGTCCAGTATAGGGCATTTACTAAGACAATAAATAATAGATTTTAATAACTGGCTAACCAGATAATCCAATTAATCAGATTATCTCACTCACTTTCTAAATATTCTGTTGTTCAGTCATTTCTGTCATATCCAACTCTTTGTGATCCCATTTGGGGTTTAGTTGACAAAGATAATGGAGTAGTTTGTCATTTCCTTCTCCAGTTCATTTCACAGACGAGGGAACTGAGGCAAGCAGGGTTAAGGAACTTGCCCAGGGTCACACAGCTAATAAGTGTCTGAGGCCAGATTTGAACTCAAGAAGATGAGTCCAGGCTCTTCACTCTATCCACTGTGCCACCTAGCTGCCCTCTAAATATTCTGTTCAAATTGTACAATATTTTAAAATTAGTATATCAGCTTATATAAATGGGTAAGTACCTTACTTTAGCATTCCAATCCCCTATATTGAATGTGACATCTTTTTTGGTGTTATTTCTAGATATTGAAGGTCTTCATAGAATGAGCAATTTTGGTCTTTCTGGTATCAGTTACTGAAGCACAGACTTGTATTACTCTGATGTCAAACAGTTTGCCTTGGATTCAAATAGATGTCATTCTATCATTTTTGAGACTATACCCCAGTACTGCTTTTCTCACCCTTTTATTTGACCTTGAGGGCTACTCCATTTCTTTTAAGGGATTCTTACTCACAACAGTATGTGTAAAGATTACCTGAATTAAATTCACTCATTCCTATCCATTTAAGTTCACTGATACTAAAGATGTCAATGCTCAACCTTTTGCTAGATTATGGAGAAAGTAAGGGAGTTCCACAAAAATATCTACTCCTGCTTTACTGATTACACTAAAGCCTTTGACTTCTGTGTATCACAACAAAATGAGGCAAGTCCTCAAGGAGATGAGAATACCAGATCATTTTACTTGTCTCCTGAAAAACCAGTATGTGGGTCAAGAAGCAACAGTTAGAACCAAAAATGGAAACGATTAGTTTAAGACTGGAAAGAATTATGACAAGGCTGTATATTGTCGTCTTAAATATTTAAGTCATATGCAGAATATATCATATGATATGCCAGGCTGGATGAATCAAAAGCAGGAATTAGGATCTCCAGGAGAAATATTAACAATCTCAGATATGCAGATGATACCACTCTGATAGCAGAAAATGAAAAAGAATTAAGAAACCTCTTAATGAAGGTGAAAGAAGAGAATGCAAAGCTGGCTTGAAGCCTAACATCAAAAAAGCTACGATCATGGCAACTGGTCCCATCTCTTCTCAGAAAATAGAGGAAGAAGAAGTGGAAGTAGTGTCAGATTTTATATTCTTGGGCACAAAGATCACTGCAGAGTGCAACCGCAGCCCTGAAATGAAAAGATATTTACCCCTTGAAAGGAAAGCTATGGTAAATCTGGACAGCATACTAACTAAAAAGCAGAGACACCACCTTGCCTACAAAGGCAAATATAATCAAAATTACGGTTTTTCCAGCAATAATGTATGTATGGCTTTCAGAGTTGAACTATAAGGAAAGCTGAGTACTACAGAATCAACACTTTGAAATAGTGGTGCTGGAGAAGACCTATGGAGGGCAAGGAGATCAAATCAGACAGTATCTAAAGAAATTAATTCAGACTGTACTCATTGAAAGGACAAATACTGAAACTGAAAGCTTAAATACTTTGGTCACATAATAAGAAGACAGGACTCATCAGAAAAGATCTTGATGTCAGGAAAGACTGAAGGCAAAAAGAGGAGACGACAGGATGAGAAGGACAAATAGTGACATGAAAGCCACTAGCGAGCTTAGAAAGACTTCAGGAGATAGTGAGGATAAAGTGTCTTGGTGTACTATGGTCTACAGGGTCACAAAGAGTTGGACAGGCCTGAACAACTGAACAACAAAGTATTTTATAATAGCTTATTCTTTTATGTAAACTAAATAAGCTCCCTAAGCTTACTGACCTGTGTCATAGGTAAACTAAATGACCCAAGTTTGGTTTCCTATGACATGAGCAGCAACTTCTATCAGTCTATGACAATTTCATAGCTTTAAGTAGCTACCTGAGGCACAAATAGGTGAAGTAATTTGGCTAGCGACATACAATTAGTAAGAGTCAAGGCTGCATTTGAACCCAGGTCACTGACTTTAAACCCAGTCTTCTATCTATTATGAATGGTTATTTTTACAAATCATAATTTTTATATTTAGTATTTACTTTTACTTATGTTTTTAAAGCCCTCTAAGGTTTACAAAGCACTTTTCTTATTATAATCATGTGAACTAGACAATGCAATGAATGTATGTCTTTTTTTTACAGATTGACCATAAGAAAGGTTGAGTAACTTAAGCTGGTGTCAGGGCTGAGATTTAAACTCAAGTCTCATGACTTCAGGGAGCAGTATTCCTTTTACTGTCTCTAGGATATAGTAATACTTCTATGGTTAATACCATCTACTTGAATAAATGAATACCTATAGTGGCATACAGTATGGGGTGTTCATAAGTTCAATTCTATACCTAGTCACTTACAGTGACTGCCCAAGGCAGCTGAGGAAAATAAGAGTAAATGGGGGTTCTAACAGTTGAAATCCTAGTTACCTGGCACACGAAATAAACAGCAAGCCATGGAGCCGTTGGTAATTCATATTTCGGAATCTAAAGCTTGGACAGTAAATAGAACAGATGTCTTTGCAATATGGAGACAAATCCACAAGAAACAATGGGTTTAGGGAAGCTATTGTGGCACTGAGAGGGAACTGAAGTTATTGTGCTGGGGGGAAAAGACATACAATCTCCTCATGGCTTCACTAAGCAAAAAAACAGGCAAAAATCACATCACCTGCCCAAAATTATGATAATCTAGGCAGAGGTATGGTGTTTCTTAACTTTCGTTATTGTGCATTAAATTCCCTCAACCATAACTGACTGAAAGACCAGAGCTCCATTTTACCTGTTCCCATCTACTCACTGATCACTCTCACCTGCCAAAGGTGGGGTGGGGGAGGGATATCACTTGTTTAATGATACCTTAATACTCAAACAGATATCAATAACACCTAACATTTATATAGCACATGCTATGTACCAGGCATTGTGCTAAGTGATTTACAATTATTATCTCATTTGTTCCTCACAACAACCCTGGGAGGTAGGTACTGTTATTACCCCCATTTCACAACTGAAGAAACTAAAGCAGAGACATTAAGTGACTTGCCCAGGGTCACACAGCTAATAAGCATCTGAGGCTGGATTTGAACTCAGGTCTTCCTGACTTCGGGCCTGGTGCTTTCTCCACTGCATCTCCTAAGCCATTAATGCCTGGTCATCCTGCACAACTCTTGTCAAGTTTACCACATAAGGTCTACCCAAAATGCAAGATGTTTTCTTTTAACCTCTGCAAATACACTGTAAAGTACATGCTGCTTGGCGGTAGCTCAAACTACAATTGGACAATGGTATTAAATCGCTGCAGGACTATAGGAGTCAGAGTTTGTTTTCTGAGTGAGGAATAAGAGGAGTGAAGTATGTATCGGATTCAGAGTGATAAGAACTAAGCTTAAGTCCTGCCTCCTACATTCATTAGTTATTTGACCTAAGTCAAGTTCACCCTCAGATTCCTCATCTATAAAATGGGATGATACACAGTTTGTCTCACCAAGTTGCTATGGGAAAACACACTGTAAAGCTTAAAATGCTCAATTCAATGTCAACTATCCATAATTTCATCCAGATTACGTGTCTTGGTAGATTTGTGTTGGAGTCACCAGGGCAGAAAACATTCAACCTTTATGGCTACCCCTCTGAGTATAAACCTGTTCACACAACAGCAACACAATCTTCGTCTGGGCCTGTGCTGAAAGATTTTCAAACCAGAAAAGCTTGCTTCTCTATTATGATAACCTCTGAGAATCCAGGGTGGCTTATGCGGCACTACAATGGGGGACTTTGTGGAGGAAAGAATGATATGAATGTGAGCTATTTTTTTAGAAGTTATTATTCAATTCTGACAGAGCTCTAAAACTAAGTGGCATGCAACTAATTGGAGCAGAATCTCCCAACTGCACCCTCAAGTTAACAAACTAGACAGTTTCTGAATTAAAGAAATAGTCAGGCACATCAATCCTATTTTTCAAAGGAATGGATTTTGGAATTAGTTTCCATCTATATACAGGCCTTCCCTGACTTGAAAATGCAGGATATTCCAAAAATTCCCTTAGTTATTAGCTATCTGGAACATAAAATATACATTTCATAGAACCAATGTTCAAAATAGTGAATAGTATCAGCCCACCTCAATGTTGGCAATATTTACAATCACCCTCTTTTTCTGCTGGAGTCTTTGGAGCCTCCATATCCCAGCATGAATACCCTTCACTTCCACCCACCCCCACTTTTTAGTTCCCTTTTATGTATTATCTTTGCCCAACAGAATGTAAGCTCCTTGAGAGCAGGATGTCTTTCTTTTTGTTTCTATCTGTATCCTCAGTGCTTAGCTCATAGTAATAATGTTACCTAATAAATGTTTGTTGCCTTGCCTTATTAAAGGAGGGAAGCAGGAAGCAGAGGAAGTTCTGAAGTTAAAATAAATACTATTTTTGAGAATGAAAACAGTATTTATGAAGTCAATGGACTAATAAAAAAAAGTGCCCAAACAGGAGTAAGGAGATGGGTTCCAGTTCCAATTGTGGCACTAACTAGTTTGACTAACTTTAGGCGAGACCCCTTTTCTCACTGGGCCTGTTTCCTCCTCCAATGTTAAAAAAAGGTGACTAAACTAGAAGATCTCTAAGGTTCTTCTGAGTTCTAGCAAGCCAAAACTCACTACCAGGACAACAGACTTTAAGTAAAGAGACCTAGGTCCTGATTCTGTTCTTGGTTTTGCTCTCACCTAGCTTTACAACATTGTGCAAGTCCCAGACTCTCTGGACTTCATTTCTCCCATCAGTAAAACAAATGGATAGTCCCCAAGATCCCTTCCAGCCCTGAAATTCTACGACTGTTATTTACTTATTTTAATCTTAGAAAATCAAGGGGAGTTGGAGGGAGGTTAAGGACAGGGCACAAACAAAAGAGAAGGAGGGAATTATAATCTATAACAGATTTTTTTTCGGGGGGGGAGTGAAAAACTTAAAAATAATCTTTTCTGCCAATATGGTGTGATTAATACTACTCACATTACCACACTGATATCAATTACTATGACTGATTTTTGTTCAAGATGCTGTCGAGTGTAGACTGATTATATTTTTAAAATTGTAGTTTCCTCACTACTTTCAGCACATACGGTATGATCAAATCAAAACCAAACTACTCCCTTTCAAGCCCTTGGAAATCTAAGTCTTTGCCCTGCAGCAGTGAAATGAATTATTAAAAGATTAAAATGCAAACGCCATCACCTTTTTGCTTTCTTTTCCTATGGGAGAAGAGTTCAAATCAAACTGGGTAAGAGACCTGCAACCGCAGGGTTCCTTAAGAACAACAGCATATACAGGAATATAATATTATGAATTGACTGGTACAATAATAACCAAAAGAAGTGACCAAATGAAGAAGGTATGCATGCATAGACAATATCACCTGACGAGGGAACCTGCCCGTGCAAGTATCACGAGAAAGATATATATAGGATTTAAAATCTATACATTGGGCAAAATGTGATAGTGAAAACAAATAACAAAGCAGCATGGTTTCTTTTAGCTGGATCATAAAGAGAGCAAAATGCAAAATTTTTACTATATCTAGCTCTCTTATCCCATTTACAGCTTAAATCTGGATCAAGGACACACAGGTCCCAGTAAGAAGTATTCAAAGTGACAAGAATTCCACTGATATCAGCACTTTTCAAGTTTTTTCATCCTGCAATGGCCGAAGTCACAGAAATAAAAAGTACATCAAAATTTCTTAAGAGGGGGCACAATTTCAGATCTGAAATTATAGGATGCTCACCTAAATCTGTGGGCAAAGGCTAAATTAAGAGGTCACAACCTCTGTCAGACCAGGGATCAAAACTAGGCAGTTTGGTCAGCTCTAGAAAGGGTCAGCAGGCCCACGTTCAAGTGCCCACTCTAATACTTATTAGCTATATGATTCCTGGGCAACTCATGTTACCTGCCTGAGCCTCAGCTCCTTCATCTGTAAAGTAATAATAATGCTTGTATCACCAACATCACAAAACTTGCTGTAAGAAAAGAACTTTGTAAATGCGATATAAATGTGAACCAATAGGCAATATCCATGGGAACTTACTGGTTGATCAAAAACACAGACAGAAGCAAAGAATAAAAGGGAAAGACTGGAAAAATAAAGTAAGCAGAAAGGAAAATTAAAGTGAAATGAACAAAGGTATGTAAGATAGGTAGTGGCAGAAAGAACACCAACCAATCAAATACAACAGCATCTTTTCTCACGTAGTAAATACATTTAATTATGAAACCAAGAACTTTTAACATATTATCATCACCTGTCATTTGTGTAGAAGCTGCAGCCAGAATGAAGAAGTGCTGCCTGACCGACGCCGTCTCCAGGCAGACTGACTTATTCTCGAGTTGTCACCACAGTGGTGCAGTGGAAGGAGCACCAGGACCCCCACGCTGCAGCCTCATGCCTTTCCCATCTGTGCCCCCCTCTTCCCTTCCTAGCACCCCAGTTCAAGTCTTTATCACCTTTTAACTCGAATGGCTGAACAACCTTCTAACTGGCCTTCCCTGCTCAAGCCTCTCTCCATATCAATGCTTCTTCCACTCAGATGCCAAAGTGATTTTCCTAAAGTGCTTGTGATCACATTATCTCCTACTCAATAAACTCCAGTGGCTCCCTATTGCCTCATCGATCAAATATAAAATCTTCTATCTGGTATTTAAGTTCTTCAGAACCTATACACTTCCTACTTTCCCAGTCTTCTTATACTTCACTCCCCTCCACAAACTGTACAGTCCAGCCATACTGGCCTATTCCATCTCCAAATATTTGCATTGGCTGTACTCCATACCTGGAATATTCTACCTCCTGACCTATGACTCCAAGCTTCTCTGAATTCCTTCAAGACTCAACTCAAATCCTACTTTTGCAGGTCTTTCCCAGGCCTCCTCAGGCTATTAGAACCATCCCCTATAAGATTTCCTTCTATTTATTCTGTATATATCTTATAGGTACTAAAGATACCTAAGAATGTGATCTTTTGAAGGGAGGGACTGTATTTTTTTACTTCTCTGTATTTTCAGTCTTTAGCATAGTGTCCGGCACTTTGTAAGCTCTTAATAAATGTTTGTTGACCAACTTCTGTGACCTTGGACAAATCTCACCTCTTTGGGCCTTAGTTTCTGCATCTATAAAATGAAAGTACTGAAGAACCTATATGTTCCCTTTCAGCTCTTAAACTATGATCTAAGAAGCTAGCTCTTGGGTCATTAGTTACCAATACCTGACCTTGATAGCAGAAGAGATGCTGTGAGATAGAAGATATATTGAAGAGATAACTCTGGACTGGGACTCAAGGACCTAGTGACCTGACTTCTAGTACCAGTTCTGCCTCTAATTAAGTTGGTTCTATAATTGTAGGATCATATAAAAATAGAGGACAGTGGTGCAAATTGGTCACAGAATATCCACCTTCTATGGATATGGGTTTCCATAACTCCACAAATCCTTCTAAACTATCCAGCCTACTGATTTTCCTGAACTGATATATCTTATTAAGATACTGAGTCCTAAAGAGACCTAAATAGGCATATGTTGAATGAGCTATATGAGAAATGATGCAAGTGCTATTATGTGTACCACTCAATAAAGCATTAGAAATAAAATAATAAAATTGTCTTATAAAAAACTCATTTTATTCCATGTGTAGGGTATAAAATCGGTAACAGGGATCAACTGTTAACCTTGGAACTTGAAAGGAAGACAAGAGTGGTATGTTAAACCAAAGCATTAACTAAAACTGCATGCAATTTAGGTTTCCATTTTAACTCTATGAGACAATGTGTTACTGTAGCCCCAGATTTTATGACTGAAACTTTAACTAAATGGGGAGAAAGTTATTTTAAAGATATGCAGAGTGACTTAGAAGCCTGTTCTTTCGTACCTATGTCCAGATTGGTAAGCAGTATGGAAGAGAAGAAAGGGAAAAAAGCAAACCTATGAAGCAATTCTAAGCAAATATATTCATAGGGCCTGGCCTACCATGGCAGCTGTCACTGGCTTCCTTCTTCTCAAGAATGCAAATGATTAAGATAGATTAAATACCTACTTTGCTTAATACTCTTGATAATGAGTTTCTTTCCTTTTTTTAAGGGTGTTTCATGTTGGCAGTTGATGGATCTTGCGTTAAATTGTTTTAATTCAAAACAGTACCATCTGTTGTTAGGATCTGCCGGCTCAAAAAAGGAGGCAAGCAACAGCATTACAGAGTGCCAGGGAAGGGGACACAAGAGCGTATGATCTGTGGATTGATGTAGAATGGCAGAATGAGGCGGCAGAAAGAACACTGGACAAAGAGTAAGGAGACCTGGATTCTAATGTCCTTCATCTACTTCATATAGGAGATTCTGGGCCTCAGTTTCCACTTCTCTAACAAGTGCAGGATTGGAGGAAAATTGAATTGACTGGTACAATAATAACCATAAGAAGTAACCAAATGAAGAAGGTATACATGCATAGACAACATCACCTGACAAGGGAACCTGCCCATGCAAGTATCACGAGAAAGCTATATATAGAGTTTAAAATCTATACATTGGTACCCTCTAGGGTACCCTCCAACTCTAAACATAAGCCACAATATGGTCCTTATTCACTTTGTAAGTTAGGAGTCCTATAGTGATCCTGGGAATGTTGCTTCATTTCTTCTTTTTTTTGCTTTTTGGAGGGCAATTAGGGTTAAGTGACTTGCCCAAGGTCACAGGGCTAGTTGTTAAGTGTCTGAGGCCAGATTTGAACTCAGGTCCTCCTGACTCTAGGGCCAGTGCTCTATTCAGTGCACCACCTAGCCACCCCTGCTTTGTTTCTCTAGGCCTATTTCTTCTAGGTTCTTTTTTAGCTCTAAATACTAAGGCAAAATCAATAGTAAACAGTTTTGTATGATAGAAACTTAGAGCTGCAACTAGAGTTCTCACACTGAGCAAAGGGACCTTTTCCTATGGGACAGGGCTTTAGCTGCCTTACTTTCTAAGTTTCACCCACATTCCCATCCCACTTACATCCACATTCCCATCAAGCTTAGAGAACATGATGGCTGTCATCAAGTATTTGAAAGACTAATTCTCTGGGAAAAAGATTCAGCTTGTTCTGCTCTCCCCCTAAGGAGAGAGCTAAGATCAATGGTTGGAAACTGCATTAAAGCAGATTTAGACTAAATATAAGGAAAAAATTTCCTGACAATTACAGCTATCTAAAAATAAAATGGACTGCCTTGGGAGGTAGTGGGTTACCCTGGTAAAGGGTCTTCAAGGAAAGGCTAAATGACTATTTGTTGGAGAGAGGTACTGAGGTTACATTCAGAAAAAGGATGAATTAAGAATGAGGTAGCCTCTGTGGGTCCTCTTAGTTCTGAAATTTTACTTATGTAAGTCTTCAAAAATAATAAAAACTTGGGGCGGCCAGGTAGCACAGTGAGTAAGAGCACCGGCCCCACAGTCAGGATGACCTGGGATCGAATCCAGGCTCAGACACTTAGCACCCACCCAGAAACACCTGGCTGTGTAACCTTGAGCAAGTTACTTAACCCCAATTGCTTAAAAAAAAAAAAAAAAAAGCAAACCTTAACTAATACGTAGCAAGTGTCTACCACTGAACTGGTGTTCCCAACTGACCTTTGAAGCTGCATTATAATATTATAATATATTATTCTGCTTCCTACATTGCAAGCCAGGCTGACAGTCACCTGTTCACAAAGAATACTGTATTGTCTATCTCCAGGCTTTGGCACTGGCTGTCTTCATGCCTGGAATGCACTCTCTCCTTATCTATGCCCTGTAGAATACCTTATTTCCTTCAAGATTAAGCTCAATCATCATCATCTTCACATTCATGAAGCCCTTTGATATCCTCAGCAACTATAACATTTTCCCAAAAGTACCTTGAATTTATCTTCTATGCATTCTAATTTACACACATGTTGTCTCCTGATGAAACACAAGCTTCTAGAAGCAGAGACTGTTACATTTTTGTCTCTGTATCTTCAGTGCCCCGTGCCCCACTGGGCACATACAATAAATAAGACAGGAGGAAAGTATGACACTTTTAAACTAGAACAAAATCAATTGTGGGTTAGCACTAAAGAACAAATGGAGAAACTCAACATGGACTCCATTAAAAATATGGCTACTAAACCCAATGCCTAACAGACATCTATCTCAACTGGATATCCCATAGATAACACAAATTCAACATGTCCAAAACTGAACTCATTATCTTTCCCCCAAACTTTCCCCTCTCTCTGACTTCTATATTACTTTTAAGGGCACCACCACCCTCCCAATCACATGGGCTTGTAATTCAGATGACATCCTCAACTCTTCATTCTCTTTCACCTCATATACAATCTACTGCCAAGGCCTATTGATTCTACCTTCCTAACATCTCTCTGGTATTGACCTTCATCATCTCATGTGCAGCCTATTGGTTGATCTCTCCCTACTCCAGTCTATCTTCCACTCAAATGTCAAATTCATTTTCCTAAAACACATCTCTGATAGTGTCATTGACAATTCAACTGTCAAATTTATCTGAACACCTCTGACCATGTCACCCTCACCCCTCTACTCAATAAACTCCAATGGCTCCCTATTGCCTCTAAGAACAAATAAAATCCTCTGCTCAGCTTTTAAAAGGCCTTCATAACCAAGCAAAACTTACCCAGCAAATCATGTATAACCCTACAGAGAGAAAAATAGATCTTTAAAGAAACAGTGGATTTTGAAGCCTTCCTGATGAAAAGATCAGAGCCAAATAGAAACTTTGAAATACAATAATACAGTTAATAAACACATAAAAAGGCAAATATGAATAAACAATAAGACAACACTAAATAAGGATGAAGTACTTACATTCTAATAGGGGAAATTATATAAGTGTCCCATAAGAACTCATATCGTTAAGAGTCAAAGAGGGAGTCAAATAAGACATAAAGCTTGGGAGCAGTTTTTTTTTAAATAATCTTAAAAGAAGAAAGGAAAAGGGAGAGAAAATAAATACGCTAGGAGAAAAAAATTGGAGAAATAGAGTGGGGGAAATTACCTCACACAATTAGGGTGCAAGTATAGAAAACTACATAAACAAGTAGGAAGGTGTGAGGGTTGGACAAAAAATTAAACCTCATTTTCAACTGTACTGACCAAAAAAGGAAGAACACACATACTTGGGTACATAGATTCATTTCATTCAACAGGGAAACAGGACAGAGAGGGGAAAGCAGAAAAAAGAATAAAAGGAAGGGTAGATTCAGACAGACTATTCATAAACAAAACAAACACTTCCCCACCATCCCTATACTGTTGTAGCAAAGCTATTAGAACCAAATTCTACATCCCCTCACCCTCAACGCTTGGAGATCCAAACAGCAGAAATTTTTTTAGGATGTGATAACAGTGAGAAGCACAATGGCAGCAAAGGAAGAGAAGTGTGCAAGTATTCTGTGTCACAACAAAACTCAGTAAGAGAACTAAGGAACAAGGACACTGCGGCAGGAATCAGAAACGTGCCTGTGTATTACTCCATTTAGCCTGAAAAAAAGAACCCAGCATCTAGCTGAGGCCAGTTATTTGAGGCACGGACCAGTGAACTATGAATTGTCTAGCATGGGAGGAGATTGACACAGTTTTGAGATCTAGACACCAGAGAAACTACCATCAAAGGGGAAGGAGTATGAAAGGGAGCAATGGAAGGAAAATAAAGGCGGGGGTGGGGGGTGGGGGGAGGGGGGACTGTAATGATCAAAAATCTCAGGAGGAAGAAAACTCAAGTAAAAACCTTGAACAGAAACAGATAAAGCAACAGAAAGATATTAGTAACAAAAAAAAAAAAAATAAAGCCTCTATATCAGGTAAGAAGGATCAGGTATCTATGAATAAATATTGCAAGACAATGGAAAATTAATCCAAAGACAGCATGGAACAACAGCATGTTGTATTTGAATGAATTAAAAAAGAAATAAAAAAGCAGAATTTATGGCATGATCAGCAGAAATAATTTTGGAAGAACAGAAAAACTGGAATCCATGATGGCCAAGTTTCACCAAAGAAACAAAAAAGTATAGATAAACAGGATTCCATATACACAAAAATAAAGGACAATCTGTAACGAGAAGCAAAATGCAGTAACATTAAAAGAAAGTACGATCTCCACAGAAGCAAAACATAATAACCTTGAAGACAAGATGCATAAAGACAACATAAAAACTGTCTCCCAGAAGAATGCAATCCAAAAAACCTGAACATCATAATGCAAGAAATAATACAAGAAAATTACCCATAGTTTCTGAACACAGAAAACAAAATACAAATAGAAAGAATCCACAGGGAAAAAAATTATCCAGAAAAAAAGTGAAATTGCAAACTCCAAGACATATAGTGGTTAAATCAACAAGTCCTCAGACAAACAAGTTGTTCAAGCAGCAAAGAGGAAGGCCTTCAAGTATAAAAGAAAGGAAATTTAAATAACAGAAGACTAATCAACACCCACCAAAAGCCAAAGGAAGGAATGGAAATACATGTTCTGAAAAGCAAAGGAGCTCAAAATGCAATGCAAGGTGACTTACCCTACAAATCTGAGCCTAACCAATAATGAAAAAGGATGGAAAGCCAATTTTTTAAAGTAGGCATTTTAATAAACATCCCTTGAAAGAAAACAAAACTTGAAGAAATTATTTGCTTCTTAAACAACACAAAGAACAGAAGTACAAGAAGGGTAAACAACTATAGCAACCAAGGCAACAACAAAATAACTGAAAGACTATTAAAAGATTTATTTATTCATTCATTCATTCATTTATTTTTGCTTTTTGGAGGGCAATTGGTATTAAGTGACTTGCCCAAGGTCACATGGCTAGTTTTTTGTGTTAAGTGTCTGAGGCTGGATTTGAACTCAGGTCCTTCTAACTCCAGGGCTGGTGCTCTATTCACTGGGCCACCTAGCGGCCCCTGAGATTTATTTCTAAATGAACAGAAGATAACATGGGTAAAAGCAGAAGGCAAATAGAAATACAAATGGAGAAACAAGCCTGAAACATTATGGCCTAAACTTCACAGTATTCTGCCTTCAAATGAATCATTGTTCTTTGCAGGATTAAATTACAGAATGGGAAGATGCATCAAAGGGTGAAAGGGAGACACAAGATGGAAGGCTTGTGGTGTATCCTAATCAAGTCAAATGCTAACAACGGAAATTTAACTCCTGGGATCTCTCAGGAAACAGAGAGCCTACGTGAAATTGGGCTAGGAGTCAAAGTGAGGAACTGAGAAAGGGGGAAATCTCGCTTCAGTCAGTCAGTGAATTAATAAACATTAAATACCTACTGTGTGCCAGGCACTATGCTAAGTACTGGACATGGAAAGAAAGGTAAAAGATAGTCCCAGCTCTCAAGAAGCTCAGTCTAATGAAGGTAACAACATATAAATAACTATATAAAAAACAATCTATATGAGATATAATGAAAATTCAGAGGGAAAGCACTAAATTAAGGAGTATCAGGAATGGCTCCCAGTAAGTGGAATTTATAGCTGGTACTGGTGAAAGCCTGGAGGCAGAGACTAGAAAAGAGAGCACTCCAGGAAAAGGGTTAGTCACTGAAAATGCCCAGAGTTGGGAGGAGTGTCTTGTTTGAAGAACAGGAAGGAGACTAAAGTCAATAGATCATAAGAGTATGCATGTGACAGGGAGAGGGGAGTAAGATGTAAGAAGATTGAAAAAGTTGAAAGAGGCCAGATTATGAAGGGCTTTGGATGTCAAAGAATTTTATATTTAATCCTGGAGGCAATAGGGAGCCACTGAGTAGGTGATGATAGATTACATCTATGCTTTAGGAAGATAACCTTGGCAGCTGAATGGAGGATAGAACAGAAAAGGTAGAGATCAATCAGCAAGTTACCACAGATTTTCAGTTGTTTCCAACTCCTGTCACTCCATTTGGGGTTTTCTTGGCAAAGATACTAGTGTGGTTTGCTATTTTCTTTTCCAGCTCATTTTACATATGAAGAAACTGAGGCAAACAGGGTTAAGTGACCTGTCCAGGGTCACAAAGCTAATAAATGTTTGAAGCATAATTTGAAATCCTTTCTGACTCAAGTCTAATACACTGCAACACCTAACTGCCCATATTCCCCTAGGAATGCCCACATTCCTCTAAGTCCTAGAGATGCAATGATAAAAATGAAACAGTCCCTGTCCTCAATGACCTTACATTATATCTGGAGACAACATATAAGCATATAAGTATATTCAAAATAAAGATAATTGGAGGGGAGCGCAAGGTACTAGCATCAAGGGATCAAGAAAGGCTTCAAGGAGAAGGTGAGTTGAGCTAAGATGTGAAGGAAACAGAAGTCTAAGAGATAAAGGTGAGAAACAAATACATTACAGGTACGTGGAAAAGTTAGTGTAAAGGCATGGAAACAGGAGACAGACTATCACGTGTGAGGAACATTGAGAAGGACAATCTGGCTGGTCTATAAAGTATAGGAAGGGGTGATATACAAGAAGGCTGGAAAAGTAGGTTAGAACCAAAGGACGAAGGGTAAAAGCACTAGGGAGATTACTAATTACAAAGGGTTGAGAAGTGAGAGGAGCAGTAGTAGAAACAATTAATTACCTTAGGACATTTTTGGGGAGCTTGGTTGTAAAAAAGGAGAGAGATCTAGGATAACAGTGTGAGGGAAAGCTAGGGTCTAGTGAAGATTCTTAAAGAATGGGGAGTCTTGGCTGTAGGAAGTTTAGAAAGAGAAAGTTTAGGACAATCTTCCCCCACAGGGAATAGGACAGAGAATCAATCAGGAGAAGTAACAAGATTGCCTTGCTGTAATGAGGGCCCAGTAGGGAAATTAGATAACAAATGTTTTAATGCTCCCAGTCAGCATACTTGAATCACTTCTTCCAGCTGTCTGCAACAGTATACTTGAGTAGAAACAATCCAGGGCTGGGTTCTGGAAAACCAGGAGCAGTGACCGAAGAAAGAAGCAAGGGATTCAAGAACAGAGAATCTGTAGAGTTGAATTGGTTAACTAGAAGGTAGAATCTGAGAAGAAAAAATGGAGTTGGAGTGGAAGGAATGGCCTCAGAAAGCACTGTGGTGTGGAAGACCTGCAGAGTCACAGTGAGGATGAAGAAGAGGTTTAACAGGGTTATGGTAAAAGAAGAGGTGGGACCTTAAGATTTGATACAGCAAGTTCAAAGATTTCAATCATAAAATCACTTCCATGTAAGCTTCCTAAATAAAGGCAGGACCTCTTCTTTGCTTTGTCTTTGTATCTGAGTATAGAACAAAGCCTTGAACATAGCAAATGATAAATACATATGTGGTATCATAGTTGTTTTACAAAGGAAGAAACTGACACAGAGAACTGTATGAATGATCACATAAGCAAGCACTTATTAATCACCTACTATGTGCAAGGCACTGGGTATAGCTACCAAGTGGCAGAGCTAGAATTCAAACCCAAGTCATCTGAATGTAAGTCTTCGGTTCTTTCCCATAACACCATGTTGCCTATCATAGTCTGTAATTCAAGAAAGTCATATGGGAAGGGAAGGAACCAAAGTTCTAGTTTCCTTCACCCCCACCCCCAGGAATGTCTTCAAATTTCCTTGTAACAGAAATTGAGGAGGATGGTATCTAACTATGGTACTATGGAAACACTCAGAGAAACTGATGGGGATTACACTTCTTTCCTGGGCCAGGATTTCTATTGGCTACCCACTGCATTCACATTTTTAGCCTGCAAACTGACTTTGTTTCTAATTATCTGCTTTGCAGCTGGATATGCTGACCTTACATCTGAAGGACAATCCTGTATCTGCTTAAGAGATCAAAAGCAAAGCACATTTTCCCCAGAAACTCCATGGTTGGAAAATTACCTGTAGAACATTAACCAAATTAAGACATTTCTTTTTATTTTCTTTTTCTTTTTTGTTTTGCTCTGGCTAATTTTCATTTAATAAGAAGCCTGCCATTAATTGGCAAAAGAAAATCACATTCATTTAAAATCTTAATTTGGTTAATACACATTAATAACAATAATGCCACTTTATATTTCCATTGAGCTTTAGAGATTAAAAAGCGAGACTTTCACTTACCAGGCAATGTGAATTTTGATTTTTACAGGGATCTTGTAAGGTAGGTGGGGCAGAAGTTGCTTCCTTCATATTATAGGGAAGAAAAGTGAGGTAAGTGATTTGCCCAGAATCATATAGTCAGTATTGGCAGAGCTAAAGCCTAAGCTCAGACTCTCACTCCTAGGCTCAGTGTTCTTTCTATTCCACTGCTGTCTGCCTAACAACATGATCTACTTTTCTATTTCACATACATTTTAATCTCTCCTCAGGATGATACCATTACATGTCACACATTTTCTAGCCTAAATTTCTCCCTCAAAAACCAAAGATTTATTTCTGGATTCGGGAATTCTAACTATGCCTACACTTTTAGGTTGATGCCCATATCTTCAGTCAAGTTAAACAAAGAAAGATGCTCTCAACTACTGATAGTTGTAATAGTTAACATGAAAACATTCACAACAACTCTTCAAATCAGACCTTACCCCATATAAAGGGGTAAAAAAGTTGAACAAAACACATTTGCAAGCATAATATACCCAAGTAGTTTGGCATCGGGGACAAATGCACAATGTCAAGCTGTCACCCAGTACACCATGAATCAATGAACTGTTCTTATGACTTCTCAGAACAGGTCCCTACACAGTCCAGCAGTCCCCTTCCCCTCCAGCTGGTTTATGTCCCCTTCTGATCTACAGAAAAAGCTAACAGCAGAACCCTCCAACCTCACCAGCTTCTTCAACTGCCTGAAGGAGTTAACACCACAGTCATGGGGGCAATCAATGGTACTTTGCCCATCACCCTTGTAAATGAAGGGAAATATTATTTTGGCACTGTGCTGGCATATCTTCTCAGCACCTCCATACTTCCATAAGCCAACTTGAACCTTGTGTGTAAATCAAAATAGACTGACTGTGTCTGACTTTAAAGATGAAAAATGCACACTGGCTTTTGACCTTTAAGTACTGATGTCTCTGCTTAGCAAATTAGAGGTGTCCTATAGAAAGCAAACAACAGCACCAAAGGAAAGTACAAGGCCAATTGTAGTATGGGGGCAATTTTGCATCTTCTTCAATCTTTCTGAAATGTGATTTAGCTTGACCTTTAAGTCTAGTGGATCAACCAATCAATTTTCCTGAAATAACTTTGCACGTGACATTAGAGCATGCCCTGTATAAGAAGGAATGAGGTATAGCAGCATGGCCTAACCACTTCACTGTGCTAGAAAAGTTACTGAGATTTATCTCAATTGATTTTACTGGTAAGAAAAACACAATGTGAAAACTGCAACATCAGCAGACACTAAAGGTCTTACTTTCTTGCAGGATGAACTTGATATCAATAGTTATTAGGACACATTCATACAAGGCACACAAGAGAGATGGAGAGAAGATGCAAGTAATCTTACTTAAGCCTGAAGCGGCCAAAAGCCAGGCTCTTCAGACTGTGGGAAAAATCAAGGAAAATCTTCAATATTCCTAAGCAAGAATCCGGGGGGGAAAATGTTCATATTTACAATTAGGATAAAAACAACAGTATAGCAGAAAGAACCTAGACTGAAAAATAAGAAACAGAGGTTCTATCCCAGGCTTTGCCAGTAATTCATAATGTGACCTTAGGCAAGACACTATCACTCTTCTTGGCTCAGTTTCCTGATCTGTAAAATGAAGACATTAGGCTAAATAGTTCCTCAGGTGTCTTCTAGTTCTAATATTTTATGACTGTGACAGATCTGTAGTGATTCCAGAGCCAAAACTTCAATTCCTCCTCTCATTTCTCAACACGACAAGCAAATAAATCAATGTGAGGATCCTACAGAGATGCTGGGGTATTTGGTTGGCCAGAGAGGGAAGTAAAAGCAATAATTAGGAAGGCCTGAGAAAGAAGCAAAACTGTTTTCCCCTCTGCAGTTGCACAGCTAAACCATAATTCCAAACATACACCAACTGTGGACATGAAATGAGGATCCCTATGCCCCACAGACATCACCCAAGATGACATAGTAACATCCCAATGAAAGCAGACACTTTGCCAAAAGATAATGGCCAAAATCCAGAAAGAAAGAAAACAATCAAGCTTCTTCTAAAGAATTCAAAATTGGGAGTTTAAGAAAAAAATGCAACATTGTTTTTAGTTTTTTTTTTTTAATGAAATTCTAACAAGTTAGTCTGCCTTTAAAAAAAAAAAAAGACACAGAATCTAAAAGTTGGAAGGATGTCAGTGGCCATCCCGACCCAAACCCAAAAGAGAATCCCCACTACAACACATCCAACAAGTTGTTGGTACATGAAAGAGGGGAGAGTGCCCCATTACCCTATGGGCCATTCCACTTTTGAATATCTCTAAATATTAGTCATTTTTTCCAGCCTAACCTGGCCTCTTTGCAACTTCTACCCACTGTTTGCTCCTAGTTCTGTCTTCTGGGCCAAGCAAAACAAGTCTAATCCCTTTTCTCACATGACAACCATTCAAATACTTCAAGACAGTTAAGCATTTCCAACACAGTCCTTCTCTCCAGGTCTTCTCTTCCCTAGGCAAAACAACCTCAGTTCCTTCAACAATTCCCTCTTGTGGCATGATCTTGAGGGGCTACAACAACCTCTGGCCTCCAGTTTATCAATGTCCTTTCTAAAAAGAGGTATCCAGAACTGAACACACTATTCCCAATGTGATTTGAAGAGGGCAGAGCACAGTTGCACTATCATCTCACTAACCTTGTACAGAATACCTCATTTAATCGCAACCTAAGATCACATTAGCTTCTTTGCCTGCCATGTTTCACTCATATTATACCTGTAGTCCAATAAAATCTCTGGATCATTTAAAAAAGGGAACTATTGTCTCTCTAATGCCTTTATCATCTCATACTTGTGAAATTAATTTCTTAAAGTGAAGAACATTAAATTTATTTCCATTAAATTTCAGAGTATTAATTCAATCTAATATTCTAGTATTTCTAGGTTCTTTAAGATCCTATCATCTAACATATTAGCTACTACTTCTAGCTGACCTTTTAGGTGCAACCATTCAATCTGTCCAAAATCCCCCTATAATTGTACCATCATCTGGCCTACTTCTCTTAATTTTATTCAACTTAAAAAAAAAAAGTATGAAGACAGTACAAAATAGCAGGTAAAAAGCTAGATTTTAAGTCAGAGAACCTGAATTGAAATCCTGTCTCTGTTACTTACTAGCTGCATGACCCTGGGCCAGAAGTCATTTAACTTTCCTGGACCCCAGTTCATTCGTCTATAGGATGAGGGGTTTGAACAAGACAGCCTTTAAGGTCCCTTTTAGCTCTAGATTTCTGGTCATAAAGAGGTGCAGGGACTGGGCCTGCAATTTCATGCTTTGCTAACACCTAGGTATACTTTATCTACGACATTCCACTGATCTACTACTATAGTGGCTCTGTCAAAAAAGGAAATGAGGTTAGTCTGGCATAAACTCATCAGCATCACCA
The DNA here is from genome assembly GCF_028583685.1 of Petaurus breviceps papuanus. Classification (NCBI taxonomy): domain Eukaryota; kingdom Metazoa; phylum Chordata; class Mammalia; order Diprotodontia; family Petauridae; genus Petaurus; species Petaurus breviceps. Next base: position 6,343,094 of record NW_027187344.1, on the reverse strand, counting down.
AGAGTCCCAGAACGTAAGTAAAGAATCAGATATACTAAGGATTCAATACTATGCAGCATGACAAATTATACTTATTATCAAGATAAGCAACAAAATCTTAGGAACACCTATTTGTGGTCAAGTAGAAAAAGCACTTGCCTGAGAGTCAGGGGACAGAATTCTGATCCCAGCTGTTACTTCAACTAACCATGTGGCCTTAGGCAGGTTACTACTTCTCTATTCTAAATTTCCTCACTTTTAAAGAAAAGGACGGAGAATAGATAATCTTAAAAATCTCTTCCGGTTCGGAAATTCTGAAAGAAATATGTGCTTAATCAGTAACTGTTGAACTGTCATTATGGACTACTTGGCCAAGAAGATATTACAGAAAAGATGGAATTTCAATTAGGATTTAGAGGATGCCTAAAGTTTAGTTAGGTGGAAAGAAAAGGAAAGGTTATTCCAGGTGAATAGAGTGCATAAGCCAAAGCATAGATAGAGGTAGGCCTGGGAGTACTTTCCAATGTATCACTTCTCTTTCTTCGAGTTATAAACATGAGAATTTACAGTGTGTTTGATGAGCAGGGAATAGACCAGTTGGGGAAGAACAGAGTTTCTGTAAGGAAACAGTCCTCTGACTCTCAGGCAACAAACAACACAGCTCAAAAGGTAAACTGGAATCAGATTACATAAACTAAGGAGTTTGAATTTACCCTGAAAATGACAATATGGGGATTAGGAGGCTCAGGAAGGAGTGGGTGAACAGTATGACAAATAACTTTAAACAATAATTCATCATATAAGAAAAATATCCAGCTAACTGCTACCTCCAAGGTGAACAGATCAAGAACAAATCAATTTAAATTACAGTTGAGACTTAGACTAAAACTGGGGGGGGCTCGCTAACGCTCTTGCGCTCAGGGCTGTTCTCCTTCGTATCACGAAGTGGAACTGCACAGATCTGAATGAAATAGATCTGCTCTATCA
>NW_027187344.1:6330976-6342028 GCF_028583685.1 Petaurus breviceps papuanus | reverse complement strand
CCAGGGTAGGAGGTTTTCGAGGTATGTCCCTAGAATAAACAGAAGCTGAACTCTATCACAGTGTTTTTCCAATCAATATCAAGAAACACACACAGCCAGTGATGAAGAATGGGATGTTCTCTCTTATATGAACTCTAAGATGCAACCTGTGTGATCTCTCATGTAAATCCTCCACAGACTACCCAAATCTGGGCCTTGCCTTGAGCACAACTATTGACTCTGAGCTTCACTGGGGAAGATAATTAGAGATATTCAAAAGTGGGATGGCCCATAGAGGTAATGGGGTCCCCTCCCCTCACTGATGCAAAAATAACTTGTTGAGTGTGTTGCAGTGGAGATTCTCTTTTGGGTTTGGGTTGGGATGGTCACTGAAGTCCTTCCAACTTTTAGATTCTATGATTCTGAGTCTTTTTTTTTTTAAGGCAGAATAACTTGTTAGAATTTCATTAAAAAACTAAAAGCAAAGTTGTATTTTTTCTTAAACTTCCAATTTTGAATTCTTTTGTCCCTTTTCCTATATATATATTGTCACTTATTACTTGTGGAGCAGTGGAAAAGGTGCTATACCAGGGGTGGGAACATGTGGCCCTCTAAGTTCTCAAGCACAGCTGTTTGACTGAATCCATACTTCACAGAACAAATCTCCCTTAATAAAAAGAATTTGTTCTGTAAAACTTGGACTCAGTCAAAAGGCCACACTTGAGAATCTAGAGGACTTGTGGCAAGTCTTCTCTAAACCTAAGCTTCCTTATCTGTAAAATCAGAACAATAAAAGTACAACGTTGTTGTGAGGATCAAATGAAGTAACATATTTAAAGTACTTGGAAAAACACTATATAGATGCCAGCTATTATTTTTAAATGTTTTATTGATGCCTCCCAGTGATTCCTTTCCCCACCTTCCTGTTCTTCTAATAGAACCTTCAATTGTAACACAAGAATAGTAACAAGACAAATCAACACATTAACCCAATGCCTCAATCTACCGTGATAGTGCCCCACTCCTGACTTAGAAGGGGAAGGCATGTTTCAAGGGTTGTCATATTTTAGTCACTGTTTTTCAAGGGTCTAAATTATCCTCTCCATCAAATACTACTAGGTTTGCCATAAAATTAGAAAGTGAAAAGCGGAGTAGAAAAGTGTGGGGAAGCACTGAAATACATGGTAAGATTCCTTCTATCCAGGCTTTGGATCCTGAAAAAGGAACACACCACCCTCAATATCAAACCTGGCTAAATTTTAATCACCATGAGGATGAGTAGCTTATGTTCAATATGTAAGAAATCCAGGCAATTAAAAATGAGAAAAGAAGTGAAAAAATATTTAAAGCAAGCAGAAACAAGCCTTAGCTGTCACTCAAATCTAACTTCCATCATTCAGAAGAGCTATCCTTTATATGATATAGTCCTAGTGAGGGGCAGTGTAGCATAGCCTATAGAAAGCCAGTCTCTGAACCAAGACCACCTACATTCAAGTCCCAAACTGGCTGTGTGACCCTGGGCAAGTGACTTGATCACTCAGTGCTCTAGGCAACTCTCAAAGTCTAGGAGTTGCAGAGAAAGTACCAACTTACACTAGTAGAAGTGACTCAGCAGGAACTTCCTATGCCAACAAAATCTCAGGCACAGTCTTTGTTCCTATGACCATTCCTACTCTGAAGCTTCATTGTAACATCAAGATGACTGTGGGTTTTGAAAGGCAATGCCAACAGAGGAAGATGATTTGGCAGGTCCTGTTAAACTGTTAAGAATTTGACAAAGGATACATCAACAGACTATGTCTGCTATCCCAAGACAAGATGAGCTAAGTGCATTTGGCTGGCCACAACTCAGGGAAACTGAGTACTAAGGCACAGAGTGGATAGGATACATTAGCAAAAGCTGAGGTCTCTGAAGTATTGAAGTAAGACCTACAAACAGATTATGATGAAGTTATGTTCAGTGATGGACACAGTCACACAAAATTAGAGGGTATAAAATAAGAAAAGGTACTACCTGGCATGCCCTTGATTCTGACTGAGAGCAGAATCATCTTATGGCAATTTAATTCTTTTGTATTTCTTTTTAAAGGGTCAGTTGTCAGCTAACTTCTGCTTTAAAAGCAAAAACAAAACATGTGCGGAAAAAAACTGACATCTGCAAAGAGTCTTTACTCTAGTTTTCAGATTTAATAATTTAAAGATTAACTCCACCCAATAAATATCACCTGGCCATCCTGTCAGATATTCAAATGTGCATTTTTTTTTGAAGGGGAGATAATGACAATCTGGATAGATAAAGTCTAACAATCCTTTGTGGAAGCATCATATCCCACATAGATTAAACACAGACATGCTAAATGAAGACGAAAAATCACTCCAGCTTAACTATTCCAAAACAGCAGCAAGAAGAGTTTGAGAATCAAGGAATATATATGCAATTATGATTATATTAACAATTTAGTAAAAAGTCAAAATGCAAACTTTTCTAAGTTTTTCCTGCAATAGCACACATATAATCTTTTTATTCTGCAGACAAGGCTCTTCCCATTTATTGGAACTAATTTTTAAGATTCTAGCCCCAACTACTCCCCCCCTCCGAAAAAAAAGCAAAAACAGTGAACTACCAGAATAGTAGTCCATCCACAGGAGGTAGAGAAAAGCCTTCATTTTAAAAAACTAAACTAAACTAAACACAGTAAGATGTTAACAGAAGAAATGTGCACCTACACAGGAACAGTTCTATGACTGAATTAATAAAAGACCAAACTATAAGGTGGTAACAGGAAAGATTAATCATCCCCAATTTGAAATAACAGAAATACTTTTTTCTCTCAACTTCTGTCCTAGTGAACATATTCATAGTACTTAGTTTCTAACATTTTAAATCATCAAAAACATCAAATAAGGTCACTGTATTTGCAATTTGGAAAAAGATGACATCTGGACAATTACACTGAATTCAGGAACCCTAGAATACTCATCTTTAAAAAAGACTGTTTTTAGGTAAAGTTTCTTGCCCTATTAGCTCAAAGCAAACTAACTGGGATGACTGCTGATAAAGGACTTATAAAACTGCTGATAAATTAGCAGGAATTTTTTCCCTTCACTTTTTAAAAGGGATAACTTTAAGAGAGCCTTTTCCAACAAAGTATTCTACAAATGTCTGCTATCTAATCTTAACTTTTCACTGCTACAGGGCAAATTTATTCATTGACTGACTATTCCATTCTCCTCAGGGGCTGTTCCTAACACTCACTTCTCTCCTCAATTACTCATCTGTCCTTTCCTCTATCCCAAGTATATGCTCTCACCTATTACTACACGGATAATATAAAGTCCATCAACCAGGAGATCTTCTCTGCCCCCCCCATTCTAAAAAATTCTAAAAAGCCCTTTATATCTTCACTCCTTCTCTCTCCTTCCTTGATTCCTGTCTCTAAAGGAAGAATTGGACTTTCTCTTTGCCAAAGCCAACACTTCCCATGCAAAAGCGTTTTACAAAATTCATTATCTCATCTGATACCTATGTTCTCAATCCCAATTGTATCTTCTCCAGAAGAAAGCTTTACCTCCATCTTCAATCTATATTTACTAGGTCTTTCTCTCATTTGAGAGTATGCTTAGGTCTACAATGTCATTTAAAATGCTCACATTCCCTCAAGCTACTGACCTATATTTCTCCTCCTTTTCACTGCCAACCTCCTAACTACCTTCTACATTCACTGCTTCCACTTCCTCAGTACCCACTTACTTCTCAATCTCAAGTAATCTGGCTTCCAAATTGACATTCACTCAACTGAAATTATTCTCTCAAGTATTACTATTACCACCACCACCACCATCACCACTACTACCAGCAGCAGTTGTTTGCAGAATGCTTTAAGATTTGCAAAGCACTATACAAAACGTTCTCTCATTTGATACTGACAGCAACTCATCGAGGCAGGAAAGAGAAGTACCAGAGTCTTTGCTCAGTCACCCTGACATGTCTACATAGCTCTGGACACCACTGATTAAACCCCTCTTCTGGACATTCTATGATCTCTCTTTTCTTGGCTTCAGCAACACTGCTCTCTTCTGGTTGCTCTCTTACTTATCTAATTGTTCTCAAAAGATTTTTTGATGGATTATCACCCATTCAAGAAGACCCCTTGCATCCTCCTCTCTACATACTCTGTCAAGTAAGAGTCATCTCCTTCATGAAGCCTTCCCTCTCCCCATGCCCCAGATGTTAGAGCTCCTCCTTCTTAATTATTCCTTGTACTATACTTGAATACATGTAAGATCCCCATGGTAAACTGCAATACTGAAGACTGAGTTTACCTAGATTTCTGCAAAGCATCTGATAAAATATTTCTTGCTATTCTTACAGAAAAGATAAAAGAGATGTGAGTTAGTAAAAGTGGATGGTTTCAAAACAAGTTGAATGAGTGCACACAAAGATTTCATCTCCTACCACTGTGTAATTAACTGTGGCAAATCATATCCATGGCAGGAATGACTTCTTTCCCCTATCCCATCTTCCACCCCTCAAAATCCCTGGGCTCCTTCAAGGCTCAAATCAGATTCCACTTCTGTAAAGACTTCCATTACCTTCCATAATATTGTTCTCTTCTTCCTTGATTTTCCTCTTATTGCATTTGTTTATGTATAAGAGGCAGCATTGCATAGTTTACAGAATGCTGGTCTTGGAGTCAAGAAAACCTGGGTTCAAGTCGTGCAGCTAACACATTTGAGCTAAGAGACCATGGGCATGCCATTCAACTTCTTAGTGCCCCAGGCAACTATTTAAAAAATATAAACTATAATCCACTTGCTAATCTGCATCAGAGGGACCCACCCTAGAAGTTCTCCATACATATGAAATCACAGATCTGGACCAAAATATGTATTTGTGCATATGAGTACACATGTTATATCTCCTCAGAACATAAAATTCCTTGAGGGCAAGGACTGTTTTATTTTTGCAGTCCCAAAGCCTAGCACAGGGCTTCACACACAGCCATAAGTGTTTGCTTAGTTGTCAAAATGAATTATAGAAAAATAGGCTGAAACTTTGGGGAAATGCATTTTTTTTTCTAAATCTGATGTTCATAAAACCTTCAGTATTTGATCTTCTCATCCCCTCAAAGTTATCATCTTATATTGCTCTTTTGCTCTTCTCCCTTATACAGCCAAAATCTTAAAAAGTTATCTTCATTTCCTTACCCCCCTTCTCAATTCTCTACAGTTCTGATTTCTAACACCATACATTCCAATATTACCAATGAACTTTTTACTGTTAAACCCAAAGGCCTTTTCTTAATCCTAATTCTGTTCTGGTGTCTTTGACTGTTCTAGTGCCTTTGCTATTATCAATAATCCCCTACTCCTAGACACGTGTCCATTACATGGCTACTACAATGCTGTTATTTCTTGGTTTTCCTTGTACTTGTTTTACTGCTCCTTTTAAGTCTCCTTTGCTGGACTAATTTCACCTACCCATTAAGGATAGATTTTCTCCAACACTCTGTCCTGGGCCCCCCTTCTCTCTCTACATTCTCCTCTCAGGTGCCATTGGTTTAATTATCTTTATACAGATGATTTCCAAATCCATAAAACAAGCTCCAATCTCAATCCTGAAGTTTAGTCCCATATTGCCTTCTACATATCTCCAAATGAAGTCTTGTAAGCATTTCAAACTCAATAAGTCCAAGCCAGAGCTCATTATAGTCCATTCCCCACAAAAAAAAAAAAAAATCCCTTTTCCAAGTGTCCTTATTTTTTCTTAAAGGCACTGAAATCCTAGTCACTCAGGTTCAACACCCTAGAGTCATCCAATCAGTTGCCAAATCTTATTGATTCTACCTCCATATCATCCCAGATAAACCTTCTCTCCACTCATACCACCTCTTCCCTAGTTAAGGCCTTCATCACTTCTCAAATACCACTGGAAGGACTAGAATTTAAGAATTTAGGCTTTAAAAAAAGCACTAAAAACTATATCATTTCATTCAGTGCATTTTTTTTCCAATAAGGGAAAGTAAATAAGAGACTTCAAGATGAAAATTAACAAAGTAAAATTAAATTGTGTGTAATTATTTGTATTTAAAGTTTTATTTGCAAAAATAAGAAATTACAGTAATTTTTTTAATTTCACCAATTTTGACACATCTAATTCTTCTACTGCTAAATTACTTCAATAGTTTCCTAATTGATCTCCCTGTTTCCAATCTCTACAGTATCCATTCTATCACCAACATAGCTGCCAAATCAATATTCCAAAACACAGATCTATGTTAGTTCCCTACTCAAAAATCTTCAGTAGTTCCCAACTGACTCAAGGTTAAAATACAAAATCTTCAGCTGAATACTGAAAACCCTTCACAATCTGGCTCACACCTCCCCTTCCAGTCTTATTTCATATTACATTCTTTTATGTATTTATTCTCTGTTCCAGCCAAACTGGCTTGCTAGCTATTCCCCACTTTGTGCATGTGATCCTTTCTACTTGGAATGCATTCCTTTTTCACCTCCACTTCATAGAATTCCTTACTTCCTGCAAAGCACTTCTAAGAGACCACCTCCCAAAGGATACCTTTCCTCATCTCTTCCCTGACCCCACTCTCAAGGTATTAATGATTGATCACTCCCTCCTGAAACTACTTGGTATTATTTTGTCTATACTGTGTATTTTTTTCCTTTTCTCATATATCTTGTACATCCCCAGTTCAGTGTAAGCTCCTTGAGGGCAAAGACTATTTTATTTTTTTGTCTGTTTTCCATAGGCTCCCTAAATGGATGATACTGCCACCCCCAGGGGGGCCACTGGAATGCTCTTCATCTGTTGTGTAACAGAGTTAAAGTCATAGTGATTACATTACTTACCAAATAAACACACAAAATGCAAGTTATATCCAGTGTCCCCCATTGTTGGAAAGTCCAGCATGCATCAGCAGGAATATGTGCATGTAATGAATGACTTGTTTACAATAAGACACTATACAGTTACGTGACATAATATTGCATCATCAAAATTTCAATGCAGGAAAAAAACACAAATTTCAATAAATTTTTAAATTTAAGACACATTTTATATTTTTGAAATGATACAAAAAAATTTAAAACATGCTAACGGATTAAAGAAAGTAGATTTTCAAGTGCTGAGTAATTTTTTTTAAAGAGGCAGTAAGGCAAATAAGTTTGGGAACCTCTGCTATATTCCTAGTGTTTCCTACATAGAAAGAGACTTAAAAAATGCCTGTTGAATGGAACTGCATTTAGTACTTGTAGCAGCAACCACACTGGAATATCCAGGATGGCTGCTAGCACAGGTTCTTAGATCTGCTTTACTAGGAAGATAGCTGTTCAAAGGGTCAACAATCTTTCCAATTACATTCATTAGTTCAGGGGAAAAGTCAGCACCCTGGACTTCAGAGAAAATCCAAACAAATAAAACAGAAAATACGATCAGAGAAAAAAAAAACATTCAATTCAGAGAAAATTCAAACAAATAAAATAGAGAAAATACAAGCAGAGAAATAAAGACCAACAGACAGGCCTTCCATCTCAGAAATTAGCACAGATCAACAGACAGATCCAACTATCTGACCAAGGCAATACATACATCGTTACCAGAGAGAAAAGCACCAACATCTGTGTTTATATACATACATACATACATACATACATACATACATACATACATACATATATATAAAACCCTTCTTCAGTGTCAGAGGGCATCACAACCCTTGTGACCCACTGCCTAATTACAAAGTAACAAAAGGTGTGGGTCTTACAGAAAAACAGGCCTCCCCTAATCAAGCTTCCCTTAATGGGCTCCAGTTGAGGCCTATTAATGGGTGGAACAATCTTATATCCCATTAACATTACAGTACTTTACTCTGACAAACCAAAGCTACATTCCTGACACAGGTCCTTCATACTCTAACACAGTGCTTCTGACCAACAACTTCAAATAACTATTCAAATCATTTCCAAAGTTTTATCTCTAGCTCTGCTATCTATCCTAAATTCCAAATGCTCATTTCCAAATGAACACCAGACATCTTCACTTGGTTTAGATATTTTTCTAGTACCTCAAATTCAAGATGTCCAAATGATTGGCTGACAGCTTTGACAAAAACTAGCTGCTTCTCCCTGCCTTCCCAAAATCTAATGATACCATTATCCTCCCTATCACCCAGAATTGGAACCTCGGAGTCATCTTTACATACTCTCTCTTCTTTGCCCTCCAAATCCAAAAATCAGGTCCCAGAGCTACTAAATTACCTCTACAGTATCTCTATTCCTCTAAATTACCTCTACAATATCTCTAACATCTTCTAGTCCAGGGGTGGGGAGCCTTCGGCCCCACGGCCAAATGTGGCCCTCTAACTGCTCAAGTGTGGCCCTCTGACTGAATCCAAACTTCACAAAACAAATCCTCTTAATAAAAGGATCTGTTCCGTAAAACTTGGGACTGGGTCAAAAAGGCAACATGTGGTCTCAAGGCCACAGCTTCCCCACCCCTGGTCTGGTGCTACTACCTTAGTGTGGGACCTCATTACCTCTCTGACATTTTTTGTTAAGATTATAGGCATAGACTGGGGTTAAATGTTTTGTATAACTTTTATCAACACCTAACATATATACTTTAAAAATATTTTTTGAAATAATAGTAATTAACTTTGGGACTAAAAATATTTTTTGAAATAATAGTAATTAACTTTGGGACCAAAACAAAACCATATGTCTAACCAAACTAAATGAATATTTACAGGCTATATAACAGGATAGCTATATGACAAAATGACTCCCATTTCTACAAAGCACTCCAAGATTTACTAGGAACTATAATAACCATGTAAGGTAGTATTATTATTGAGCATTATTATTATCTCACTTTTATGGCTAAGAAAACTGAGGTATAGAGAAGTAAATGACTTGCCCAAGGTCCCACCCTCTTTGAAACAGTCAGGACTATTAAGTGGAAGAGCATGAAATAAAAAATAATTCCCATGTATATCAATTTATGCTCCAACCAAATTAGCATCTATTATATATTTTAAATTAACAGCACTTCTAACTGCTTCTAACACATTTCATTAAGATGATTTGAATAAAAAATTTAGAGCAAAGTCTGTATGTAATAAACTCCCAAGTATCCAAACTCCTTGAAAATAAAGGTAAAATAGACAACTGAAATCTACACAATTAAAAGAACTCATATTAGTCATTAAGTCCATCATGTTTCTCCCCAAGAAAGGAGCTCAGTTTTTTCAAGGTCAATAATTAATATTAGCATTGAATTGGAGGGAAGGGGGCAAACTTGGTATCAGGAGAACTTCAAAGCCCCTAACTAGTAAACCATGTTACTTTGAACAAGTCATTTCATTCTCTCTCCCCTCTGCATTTCAGCTTTCCCATCTGTAAAATGGGGTTTTGACTTGATTATCTCTAAGCTATTTCCAGTTCGAATTTCTACATTCATGGAATGTCTGCCATGGAAAAGCTGTTGCTCCATTCCATGGAACGGAACTGAAATAAACCCATAAAATGCACAAAATAAGGAACAAAGTAGGTAGAGAGGAAAGGAAGACACAGTGGAGTGCTTTGTTTTAAAACCAACAGAATGCAATGATAAACCGTGAGTCATGAGTCTAGAGAGAGTAGTGAAAATGAAATACAGCACCCATCTGCCAGAGAGGTGATGGGCTTAAAATGAGGAATGAGACATACATTTTTGGTCATGGCCAATGTAGAAATTTGTTTTGCTGGCTACACATACTTGTTATGATAGCTTTTCTTTTTTTATGTTTAATTCATGGGAGGGGCAGTAAGAGAGAGAAAATAAATGCTTATAAAAATAAGTGAATGATTTTATAAAATATCACACAGAACCTATTACTTATTGCATTCATTTGACACTCAACCTATACTTTCTGATACCATTAATGAACTTTCCATTTATGTGTCCTTTCTCCTCAACTAAGCTGTAGAATGATAGCAGTGACTGTTTTACATTTGTTTGTATTCCCTCAATGGACCTAACAAAATGCTTTGCAGAGTGGGTAACTGTAATAAACATGTCTTGATTGGCAATTAACAACCTAAATTATAAATTCATAAAAATTGCAAATGGGTATATGGTTAATAAGTATTAACAGAAAGCAATGTACAAACTTTGAGAAAACTCACTTAACTAGTAGATTTATTATTTCTTACCATGTATTTCTTTGAGTTCAAATTTCTAGCCATCAGACTATCCATCCCTAAGCAACAAGCTTAATAGAAGAATATTTTGCTGACATATATCTACTAAAATTACTCTGTAAAAACTTAAATCTGTCATTTAAAAATGTGTTATTTATGCCTTTTGTCTTTAAATCAGTCATTTTAAACCACCCCCATTCAGAATGAATTCATCCTTATGACCAAAAGAGCAATTAAACAAAAATAATTGATAAAATGACCACATTTTAAAAATATACAATATTATGTCCAGCTTGTTTCACTATCTGCTGGATTTTCAATTCATAAACTTTATTTTCGTAAGAGTGCATCACTAGAGAAGGAACAGTGGTTGATCATATTGTTATGGAAAAAGCGCAGAACCCTAGCACCTGTAACACATAAGGTTGTACCCTATCTACAATGAACTGTTCATCTGAAATATTATATAATTATAACTGAGATAACATTTGTTCAGACATTTACCATATTATTTGTTTCAATAATTCAAGAAGATAATTATTAGGTAACATATACAATGAGCACTTACGTTATTTCTCTTTATATATCCCACAGTATACCCTGATCAAGGGAATAAGAGAAAAACACATCTCCTACAACTGAATGGCTGTCCTGCTGAGACAGTCATTCCAGGAAAAAAAAAATACAACCTGAAATTCACAATATACATGTCCTGAACAATATAAAGAAAAGATTCTCTCTCATGGACATAAAAATGGAACAAGTGAGTGGGAATATTTAACACTGACTTCAGCTGTGGGTGTTGCAAGCATTTCTGTCAGTTCAACCTTCAGAAAGTGAGATGGGGCGGGGGGGGCATTGCACCTGGTGTCCGAG
>NW_027187344.1:6245263-6330876 GCF_028583685.1 Petaurus breviceps papuanus | reverse complement strand
GGTGGGGGGGGGGGTTGGAAGGGGAAGTTTAAGCAGAAGAGTAGGAATGTAAACATAATATGCCTGCCTTCTCTAAAGTTAAAGTGATTTACAGGAGGAGGAAATTCAAACAACTGATGTCATTTTAAAGACATGGCATTTGAGCTAAAGGAAAAACTGACCCTATTTCATACTTTCATTTCTTAAGCTCTGTCAGCTATCATTAACAGCACACTTGCCACATCACTAATGATTCATATCCCTGTCAGAGTTATGGTATGTAATAAGAAGGGCAGAAACTGCTCTGACCTAGGATGCCCTCTTATGGTATGGTATGTTCCCAAGCACCTGTGGTAAGTAGGCATACAGCAGGTTTGTTGGTAGTAAACTCTTCTGTTCTCTAATAGGTGTGTGGGGAGGGGGGGGGGGGGGGGGTGGAACATCTACACCAAATGAAGCACAGGACCTCAAACTCTGTCACCAGTCTGGTAGGTGACCACAAAATTCTGTCCATAACTGAGCTGTTTTTTTCTTCTGGAAATCTACTATACCACAACAAACCCCTCCAGTTAGATTATAAATACTTAAAGAGATCCTATCTTCTAGCTTTCTTCATCCCTGGCAACTAGAATGAACACAGAGTCTTGCAAATATAGTGGATGCTCAATAAGAGGCAGAATGATATTGTGGAAGGAACATTAGATTTGGAACTAGAAGACCTAAATCCAAAGCCCCACTCTGCTAATTACTATCTGCATGAACCTCAGCAGATTATTTAAATTCACTAGTCTTCTGTTTTGTCAACTGTTTCCTGAGTTAGAACTGAGGTAGTTGGGCTGGATGCTCTCTACAGTCTCTTTCAGTTCTAAATCCCATGGTCTTATAAACATTAGTAGTTAATCATGATGGCAACTTCCAACTTAATTAAAACAATAGGATGTGAAATTCTAGGAAATGTGATTAGTAGGTACTTTTAATCTAAAACATTAAGAGTTTGCAAATGAGTGAGAAATGTGCTACATAAACAGTATATATAAAATTAAGTAAAATATATGGAATGTGATCACATGAAACAATTAGTTGAGTGACTTGTGTTGGAAGTGAACTCAATACCCAACGATTATGGAAAACCTGAACTGTGGTACACTGCCAAATTCTACTGTAGTAACAGAATATTACTTTACCACAAGAAACGATGAATATGAAGAACTCAAAGAAATATGGGAAGATTTGTAAGAAGTAATGCAGAGAAGAAAAACATAAAAATAATAACATATATACAATGAATATAAATATACCAACTGACAGTAACTTTAAAAGTGACTAAAACTGGGGCGGCCAGGTAGCACAGCAAGTAAGGGCACCGGCTCCAGTGTTGAGAAGACCTGGAGATCGAATCCCGGGCTCAGACACTTAGCACCCACCCAGAAACACCTGGCCGTGTAACCTTGAGCAAGTTACTTAACCCCAATTGCTTAGGGGCCGCCAGGTGGCTCAGCGAGTAAGAGCACTGGCTCCAGTGTTGGGACGACCTGGAGATCGAATCCCGGGCTCAGACATTCAGCACCACACCCAGAAATAACTGGCCGTGTAACCTTGAGCAAGTTACTTAACCCCGATTGCTAAAAATAAAAAAAAAAATAAAAGTGACTAAAACATTCATTCTCTTTGACCCAGAAATTCCACTGTTAGGCATATACTCCAAAGAGGTTAATGACCAAAAGAAAAGTCTCACACACCAAAATACCAATAGTAGCACTTTTTGTAATAGCAAAGAACTGGGAAAAAGTTGGTACCCAACAACTAAGGAATGGTTAAACAAACTACAATTCATGAACATAAGGAAGATTACTAAGCTTAGTTACAAGGTTAAGTTAGTTACATGTTACAAGGACCATGACAGTTACAGAGAAGCATGGGAAAATCTGATCTGATACAAAGTGAAGAAACAGGAAAACAATATGTCATGACTACAATAATGTAAATGGAAAAATACTGAACAATAACAAAACAATGAAAACTGAAAGTTGTGAAATCATAAAGACCAAGCTTGGCTCCAAGAAGAGAGGTGAGACAACCTTCCCCCTTTCTTTACAGAGTGAAAATGTTGCATATGTCCTCTCTTTTTTCCTTAATTATTCTTTGCTCTGAGATAGTTCTCTGAAAAAGCGAAGGAGAGTGATATATCAGGAAATTTAAGTGGTATAAAAACAAGAAATATCAATGAAAATGTTTTTTAAAATAAAGTCAATGGGGCAGCTAGGTGGTGCAATGAATAGAGCACCAGCCCTGGAGTCAGGAAGACCTGAGTTCAAATCCAGCCTCAGACACTTAATACTTACTAGCTGTGTAACCTTGGGCAAGTCACTTAACCCCAAATGCCCTGTCCTCCCCCCTCCAAAAAGCAAAAATTAAAATTAAAAAATAAAGTGAAAACATTCTTTTTAACTAGGGAAAAATTGTTATTTTTGTTGCTTTTCAGTCATTTCAATCAAGTCTGACTCTTCATAACCCAATTTGGAGTTCTCGGCAAAGACATTGGAGTGGTTTGCCTTCTCCAGTTCATTTCACAGATGAGGAAACTGGGGCAAACAGCATTACGTGACTTTCTTAAGGTCACACAGTCAGTGTCAGGTGAAATTTGAAATGAGGTCTTCCTGACTCCATGCCCAGCCCAGTGCTTGATCCATTTCACCATCCAACTGACCCCTAAAAAATACTACAGTATAAAACTGTACATACAGTTAGTTACAATTACTTTTTTTTTATACTGTGTTGCTTAAATGTTTTTCAGGGATCATACCTGAACAGAGGATTCAGTTGTAAGTCTTTGGGATTTCTATGTTATAACCAAACAAAATGTACTCATTCAAATCCTCCAAATAAAACTTTAAGGGCAGTATCTGGTGAAAAGAATTTGTCCCTTTAAATCATATTTTTTAAATTGCCTTTTCCCATTAAAAACAAAGTAAAAAAATTAGCTGCTCTCATTTGAAATAAAAATGAATAAAATTCAAAAAGTGCAAAAGTTGAATAAGTAGGTTCCTCACATAAAAGAATTCACTGGACCAGAATGAAATAAAATGTTTACTCCTGTTTTTTCCTTTTCTTTTTAATCCAGTCCGTTAAGAAACATTTATGAAGTACTTACTGTGTGCCAGACACAGTGGATACAAAGAAAGACACAAGACAGTCCACGCCCTCAAGGAGCCCACAATCGAATGACTATGTCCAGAAAAAGCGACATATTGGATAAACTGGAAATGATCAACAAAGTGAAGACACTAGAACTGAAAAGGACTGGGAAGGTGGAATCTCACTTAAAATGTGATGAAATCAGAGAAGCTAGACTTAGGAGTCAGATGTAGGGAGGGGGGACAGGATCCCAAGTATAGCGGACTACCAGAATATAAATACACACAGTGAAGAGATACAGTGTTTTGTTAAAAGAATAGTAAGTAGGCTATTACTAGATTGCAGAATATGTGTGGGAAGGGGGGGGGGGCGGGGAGAATCCAAGAAGGTACAAGGACAGGAAGGGGAAGGAGGGGACTAGGTTATAAAGAGCTTTGAATGCCAAATGGAAGATTTTATATTTAATCCTGGAGGTGACAGTAAGTCACTGGAGTTTACTGAATGGGAGACAGTGCTTGAGGGTGACATGGTCAAACCTGCACTTTAGAAAGATCACTTTGATAGTTCAATGGAAGATAGACTAGAATGGGGAGAGACGTAATGCAGGGAGACCCACCAGCAGGCTACTGAAGTAGTTGAGGTGTGAGGTTGACAAGGGCCTTTACCATGGTGGTGGCAGTGTCAAAAAGGAGAAGGACATATACGTGAGAGATGTTAGGAAGACAAAATTGGCAGGCGCTGGAAACAGGTTGGATATGTGGAAGTGAGAGTGAAGAACTGAAGATGACACTTAGATTGTGAGCCTGATGGACTAAGGCTGTGGTGTCCTCTAAAGCAACGGGGAAGTTTGGAAGGGGAAAGGATTTAGGGAGAAAGATGATTTCAGTTTGGGACCCATTGGGTTGTAAGATGTTTACAAGACATCCAAGTCAAGATATCTAATGTGTAGTTGGAGATGTGAGACTGGAGGACAGCAGAGAGGTGAGGACTAAGTAAATCTAAGAATCTATAACATAGTGATGATAAATCCAAGGGAGCTAATGAGATCACCAAGAAAAATAGTATAAAGGCAGCAGAGAAGAAGGCCCAGGCCAGCCTTGTGGTATACCTACAGTTAGTAGGCATGACCTGGATAAATATCCAGCAAAGAAGACTGCAAAGGAAAGGTCAGATATGTAGGAGGAGAACCAAGTGGTGTCAAAAACAACAACAACAACAACAAAACAACAAAAAACCTAAAAAGAAGAAGAGTATCAAAATCCAAAGCATTTCAGAAGGAACAACAGAGAATAAGTTACGCCATGACTGCAGTGACTAGCTATCAGACAACCACAGGCCTCGGCCAAGAAAGCTTTAAGTTTAAATGAAATTTGTGCATCACTATTCTTAGGATGGCACAATATAGTTAGATTAAATAATTCAATCAAACTATAAACTGCACTGACAAGCTCCACAGACTAGGTTATCTTAAGGCCATCCTGCCAGCAGTTCTAAGACAGAGCCTCACATAAAACAAAATCAAAGCTGGCAGGTGATGGGGGCAAAGGTAATGCATGGTCATGCTCACAAAGCTAAAAGCCAGTGATCTGTTGGACACTGAGGTATCTGCTGGGTTATAACAATAGATTCCTTAAACATAAGATAAATTACATACAGATCCATCAACTTAGACCATTTAAACACTAAAGCCAGAAGTCTACATTCCATAAGATAAATCTGATTTAAAGGTATTTATTAACTTACCTTTGCCCATCAAATGCCCTCAATTCAATGCCCTAAGTAATGCAATGTACGTGCACTAAACATGTTTTGTCATGTTATGACACAACTATTCAATCCTGGTATAACAGACTTATTATGACAATTCCTTTATACACAAATTTATATATAAAGAAACAAAATTTAAATTCCTGAATTTGCTCAGTTTTTCTCAGTACTGAGATATTAAGTTTTAATCATAGTGTGTATATTTGAATAGTATAAAGAAAAAAAATTAGGAAATTCAAGTTCTGTGTTTCTTTCAGAAAAGATAAGCTATGACTTGATTATTAGGATTACTATGTGAATTTCCACTAGGAAAAGAAAAATCTGTGACATATATACATATACTTGTACAAAATCAAACGTATTCTTATTTGCTAACAAACACTAATATTTTAAATGATATAGATAGAGCTTCATTCAAATATGAGTTCAAAAATCAGTTGCAATAAGAACTTTTAATTCCCTTCTGCTAGCAATTCAGTTTTCATATGTGTATCAGTTCACTTTAAAGACAGCCCAAAAAACTGATCACAGTAAAAAAACTTCTTTTTCTTTCCCCCAAGAGAGAATTCTGCATTATCTTCTTTATATGGCGAAGCTTCTGCTGGGAACACTCAGGTTAATTTAACTGTTAATAGACAGTACAAGAAACCTCTTCACACTCTTCCTTCAATCCCATACATATGCACACATGCACATATAGATACACATATACTAGATGGAAGCATATATATAAAACAGATCACACAACTTCAAAATCACTTTAAAAACAGATGATTCTAAAAATGTTTTCATCTTTTTCTTAGCAGAAGAACCAGGGCCAAGGCAGGGTTATTATTTTTTTTTTTTTTGCCTTTTTTCTGCTTCACTCTCCAACTACAACTGAAACACTTCCAAGTAAGACTGCCCTGCCCCCTCCAGGAAGATAAATTCGACACTACTCTCATCCTTAACTGTATTTTAACTTGGGGCCAAGGGAGGAGGAAAGCAAAGACCTCTTTGACCCAGTTCTCAAAAGAGAAAGTGTGTCATCAGCAAGCAAAGTGAACAGCACCTTCTGCTTGTTAAAATCCAGCCTGAACTACATAAGTAATTATTTTATCTACTAGCCAAGTCTCTGTGATTTGCTCTGGCACATTTTACTTTAGCTTGGTACTATAGTTAGTTTGAAGCAGAAGGATATCAGAGGATAGGATTACTATTATCATGCTTCTTTCTCCATGAAGAAGTACATAGATTTTTGGCAATAAGCATCACATCAACCAGAGCTGGACATAAGGTTTCACAGGGTCATCCGGCCAGGTCTCTAACTTCAATCAGAAAGAAAAATAACATCCAATCCCAATTCAAGTGGTATGTAAGGGGATGGGGCTGTTTGGTGAGGGCGCTAGGATCTTATAGAAGAGTAATCATTTTTGTAGCCCTTAAGTCTTGAAAGACCCACATGTAAGGCTGTGCTAGATCCACTCGATTTGTTTCCCCTTTTAGATATGTACCAATCACTTCAAGAAAATCTGACTGCAAAGCAGGTTAAATTACAAGGCAACTATTCACACTGAAAAATTATTTACTCACTTTCCACACTAGATTTTCTTCAAAAGCAAGTGTTATTAAGGTATTTAAAAATATGAATTATTTAGAATGCATCTTTGATTTACATGAACTTTCAGAAGCACTGTTACTGAACAAAATTAGGAAGAACTGCATTTTCTTTTGTAATGAACAGTTTCTAGTTAAAGGTCTTATATAAAGCAAAACCACTGTCAAACAGTGTTAGCATGACAAATAGAGTGCTCCATTTTTCAAAAGGTAAACAGGAATTTACTTAACTAAATTATTGACATTTAACAATCTAAAACATTGTTTTAATCACTGCCTCCTTCTTTCCCTTTTTCTTATCAGTCTCAAAACAATGAAGTCCAGTGTTCCCAAATATAGTCCATATAACATCCCTATTTAGATGTCTTACTTTCATCTCAAAACACATCAAATGTCTATCTGCTCCCCCCAAATGAATTCCTTTCCTCAAAGTTGTCAGAAATAAACACCTCCAGAGCAATAAAGATGGAGGGATTATCATAATTTTGACCTAGGGCCTCCAAAACTTAGAGGACAAAGAACAGCACTTATGGTTCCTTCAGTAGTGCATGTAAACAACTGAGTCTAACATCTAGTTAGAAAAAAATAAGTGCCCCTTTGTCTCTGTCTTCACACCAAGGGGCAATGGTCCAGTCCCTTCCCGGTGGGATCTTGTCTCTCGGATCCTTTTTCTCTCCTCCCCAAATGACTTTATTTTAAAAATGTGATCTGAGAGCACATATTTGTAAAGCTTGCCCCAGGCACCAAAATTGCTAGTTATTGCTCCTTTAGGATCATCTCTGATAGTTCCTTTTTGCTCACCTCCATATCCAAGTTTTTATTAAATCCTGTTGTTTTGTCCTTTAAAATGACTCACATATTTACCCTTTTATCTCTAATTCCACTGGAACCACTATAGTCCACATCCTATGCTGTGATGTCCCTAGTCTTGAGTTTCTCCTCAAAACCATTTCACCTTACATACTTAGAATGAATCTCTGACTCTAGCAAATGAAGCCCATACTCCTGCCTAGCTTTCAATATTCTTAATAGTCTGGCCCCATTCAACACAACCAATTTTATTTCCCAATACTCTTGAGTATTCATATTTCACTTCAATCAAAATCTTTGAAATTAGGTAAATTTATGAATATGAACCATAATAGATACTCATCTAAGATGCCTGACGGCTGCTATTTCTAGCGGTAAGAATCACTGATAGTCCCTGTCCTCAAGAAACTTATCCCTGGGGACCCTTGGGGAACTTGGGGAAGATGAGTGCTTAAAGAAGTACTCAGTCAAACTCTCCCAAATTTCCCTCCAAACAACTCTAAAATAAAGCCTCAAATAAGATTCTGCTGAGGCAGAAACCAAAAAAAGGTCAGATGAAACAATTTTCCAGTCCAAGACAACTTAGGACATCAGTAGGAAAGGTCTGTCTCACTGGGGTAGTGGTCAGGATCTGGAGCACAGGACAGGCCTCCTGCAGTGCCAGGCTTGGAAGCAGCAACATTGGTGGTGGCAGTTTTGAAAACTGGGGGGTGGGGGGTGGATAAAGATAGGTCAGACAAATGGTGGAAAGGAGATTGCTGGGGACCCTTTGCTGATACTAGGTTCAAGATCCTGTTGTATTGCCCATACACAGTGCTAGGGCACAGTCCTAGGGCCAAAAAGAGCACTAGAACATTTTTAAGATAAAGTTATTTAGGGAGGAGAGAAAAAGGATCAGGAGAGACAAGATCCCACAGGGAAGACACTCTGGACCAATTGCCCTTTGGGGTGAAGACAGAGCCAAAAGGGTACTTTATCTTTCTAACGAGGTGTTAAACTCAATTGTTTATATGCACTACTGAAGGAACCATAAGTGCTGTTCTTTGTCCTCTAAGGTTTGGAGGCCCTAGGTCAAAACTATGATAATCCCTCCATTCTTATTGCTCTGGAGATGTTTATTGCTGACAACTTTGAGGAAAGGAATTCATTTGGGGGGGGGGGGGCAGATAGACATTTGATGTGTTTTGAGATGAAAGCAAGACATCTAAATAGAGATGTTCTATAGATATCTGAGAACATTGGACTGCATTGTTTTGAGACTGATAAGAAAAAGAGAAAGAAGGATGCAATGATTAAACAGCATGGGAGCAGAGGCTCTGGTCATGGTTTCAGGGCAGAGAAGAGTGCTTAAGGTTACTCTCAAGGAAGTAGGGAGCCTGGTCTCAATTCCAATATCAAGGGGAACACTAGCAATTGCAGCTACAGGAGAGCAGGGGACTGGTCACAATCCCAGGCCAGGAGGAATTCCTGAATAAAGAGCAGAAAAGAGGCCAGGAGAGCAGTGACCACACCTCTTCTTAGATTATACCACCATGGGAAAAACAAAAACCAAAAGAGACAAGGGCTAGCTCTGAAAATGGAAGCACAAAAAGCCTTAAGTTTGAGACAATGCCCCTTCTACCTCAAGAGATAACATAAAGTTATAAGTCAAGAAATAGTCTGGGAAAATTATCAAACAACAACAACAAAAAAAGAATCTGACCATAACAAGTTACTATGGTGGTAGGGAAAATTAAGACACAAACCCAAAAGACAATAAGTTAAAGGCACTACAAGTAAAGTCTCAAATAAAAATGTAAATTGGATACAAACCAAACAAAATTGATGGAGAACTCAAAACAAATTTTTTTAAAGAAATGAGTGATGCAGGAAAATTATGAAAACAGAGTAAACAGCTTGGTAAAAGAGGCACAAAAATCCACTGAAGAAAAAAAGAATTGGTCAAATGGAAAAAATGTACAAAAATTCACTGACGAAAATGACTCTTCAAGAAGCATAACTGGCCAAATGGAAAGAGATACAAAAGTTCACTGAAGAAAATAATTCCTTAAAAATTAGAAGTGGAAAAATGGAAGCTAATGACCACGAGACACCAAGAAACAATCAAACAAAATCAAAAGAATGAAAAAAATAGAAGAAAATGTGAAATATCTCATTGTTAGCTATATCAATAAGACATGAAAATGAAATTGAAGGAATCAGAGTAGGCAATGAGGAAACACTATCACTCTCTACAGATATGATGATATACTTAAGAGACTCCTAGAAAATCAACTAAAAACTAATTGAAAGAATTAACTTCTGCAAATTGCAGAATATAAAATAAACCTACATAAATCATCAACAATTTTATATATTACCAAAGTTCAGCAGAAAGAGATAGAAAGAGAAATTCCACTGAAAATAAATGCAGACAATATAAAGTATTTGCCAAAGACAAACCCAGGAATCATATGAAAACAATTACAAAATGATTTTCACACAAATACAGTTGCATCTAGACAACTGGAGAAATATCAATTGCTCGTGGGTAGGCAGAGCCAATATAGCAGAAATTGCAATTCTACCTAAATTGATTTACTTATTCAGTGTCATACCAAACAAATTACCAAAAAAAATTTTACAGAACTAGAAAAAATAACAAAATTCATTCAGAAAAAACAAAAGGTCAACAATATCAAAGGAATCCGTTTTTAAAACGCGAAGCTTAGCAGTACCAGATCTAACTGTATTACAAAGTTATCATCATCAAAACCATCTGGTACTGTATAAGAAAATAGTGGTGGATCAGTGAAATAGATTAGGTATACAATACACAAGTAGTAAATGACCATAGTAATCTAGTGTTTGAAAAAGCCAAAGATCCAAGATCTTGGAACAAGAAATCACTAGCTGACAAAAATTGCTGGGAAAACTGGAAAGCAGTTTGGCAGAAACTAGATATGGATCAGTATCTCACATAGTATACTGAGATAAAGTCAAAATGGGTTTGTGTTTGAAACTTAAAGGGTGATATTGTAAGCAAATCAGTGGAGCATGGACTATTTTACCTGTCAGATTTATGGATAAAGGAAGAGTTTATGACCAAACAAGAGATGGAGAGCATTATGGAATATAAATGGATAATTTTCTGATTACATCAAATTAAAAACTCTTTGCTTCCAAAGGACTTATGATAAAAAATGCTACACAACTCCTGAGAAAGAACAAATGGTAGAGTTGGACTGAAGCATTTTTTACACTTCCTTTATTATTCCTGGGTTTTGGTCTGCATTTTCTTTTGCAATATAGTTGAGATGGAAATGTTTTGCATGTCTACACATATACAGTCTGTGTCAAATTGCTTATCTTCCCAAGGAGAGGAGAAAGGAGGGAGGAAAAGAATGTGAAACTCAAAATTTTAAAGACAATTGTTAAAAAATTTTTACATGGAATTGAGAAAAAATAAAATAAATATTAAATGAAAAAAGTTTTTGCACAAACAAAACCAGTATAGTCAAGATTAGAAGGAAAGCAGGAAACTGAGGAAGGGGTGGAATTTTATAGCAAGTTTCTCTGATAAAGGCCTCATTTCCCAAATACATAGGGAACTGAGTCAAATTTATAAGAATACAAGTCATTCCCAATTAATAAATGGTCAAAGGATATGAACAGACAGTTTTCAAAAGAAGAAATCAAAGTTTTCTATACTCCTGTGAAAAAATGCTCTAAATCACTACTGACTAGAGAAATTCAAATTAAAACAACTCTGAGGTATCATCTCACACCTATCAAATTAGTTAATATGATAGAAAAGGAAAATGAAAAATATTGGAAGGGATGTGGAAAATTAGGAACACTACTGCCCTCTTGCTGGAGTTGTGAACTGATCCAATCATTCTGGACAGCAATTTGGAACTATGACCAAAGCGCTATCATCAAACTATGTGTACTCCTTGATCCAACACATCACCACTAGGTCTGTATACCAAAGAAATCAAAGAAAAAGGAAAACTATCTATGTGTACAAAATATTTATAGCAGTTTGTTTTGTGCTGGCAAAGAATTAGACCCTGGGAAATGACTGAACAAGTTGTGGCATATAACTGTGATAGAATACTATTGTGCTATAAGAAATGATGAGCAAGATGCTCTCAGAAGAACCTAGAAAGACTATTATGAACTGATACAAAGTAAAATGAGCAGAACCAGGAGAACACTGTACACAGTAACAGCAATATTGTACAATGATCCATCAACAGTGAATGACTTAGTTATTCTCAGCAATACAAAGATCTAAGACAATTCTGAAAGACTTGTGATGAAAAATGCCCACCTCCTCCAGAGTATGAATTGATGGAGTCTGGGTGTAGATTTGAAGCATAATTTTTTTTTTACTTTCTTCATTATTCTTGGGGGTTTTGGTCTGCATTTTCTTCCCCAATGTGGGTAAAATGGAAATGTTTTGTATGACTGCACATGTATAATCTCTATACCAAATTGCTTGCCATCTCAAGGAGGAGATAGAGGAGAGAGGAAAAGGAGAGAAATTGGAACTCAAAAGTTTTAAAAAGAATGTTAAGGGGCACCTAGGTGGTACAGTGAATAGAGCACTGGCCCTGGAGTCAGGAAGACCTGAGTTCAAATCCAGCCTCAGACACTTAACACTTACTAGCCATGTGACCTTGGGCAAGTCACTTAACCCCAATTGCCCCTTGGAAAAAAAGGTAAAAAATGTTTTAAAATTTTTGTTTACATGTAACTGAGAAAAATTAAAATTAAATAGAAAAAGAAGTTTCTGGTTCCTAGGAAAAGCATATGTGGCCATATAGGATCCTAACTGTAAATTATTGCTACACTTTGTTTACAGAGCCAAAAATAAGTCATATGTTCACTGTGTGTCACTTCCTCCAGGAAGAATGGTATTTGTCAAGGATTTCCTCCATTATCCAAGGGCTATGCATTCCTGTCACATAGCAGACACTACAATATTATATAGAAAGATAACACTTGATTCTTTAGATAAAGTCTCAATAGGAAAAGTGACATCCCACATCACGCTCTGTTGGGATATTTCAATGTTCCATTTTTGTAGACTAAGGTCCCTAAGTACAAAATCTTGGCTGAGGTTTCCTAAAAACTGCCAGCAGAATAATTTGGTTATATTGTCTGAGCTACTGTGAAACTGCATTAAATTCAAAATGTTTGAGCACATCCAGCAATTAAAATTAATGTTCCCAAGAATGACTGTTCCATTTTGCATTTTAGATGGAGGAAAAAATTACCTCAATAGGCCTCTGCTATTTTGTTTAACATTTAAAAGGCATTTTAAGGCCATTAAATCCAACATTTGTATCCCTACTAAACCAAGTTATGGAGGGTTATCTAGTAATTCAGAGAATTTTTTCACACTTCTAGTTAATATATTTTGTATTAAGGGGGCAGAGTGCGATGGGACAAGGAGAAAATAGAAAAAAAAAACTTATAAAATCAACATGAATGGTAGATACCATTTACTAGCTGTGTGACTTTGAACAAGTCACCTAAACTGCTTCGCAATTTCTTCAATCTTCAATAAACTAGGATAAATCCCAATAAATCCCAATCTTCAATAAACTAGGAATAACATCTTACTTTCTTAAATGCAACAAACTAGATGAAAAGTGTTTTAGTCTCTTCCAATTCTATAATAAATGAATTCTGTCTTTAAAGAAAAGAAACTACATACCATCTTATTCAGTCAGTCAACAGTCAAGCATTTAATAAGTGATCACTATGTGTGAGGCATTGTTCTAAGCATGTAGAAAATGAAGAAAGTCAAATAAAAACAGTTACAGCTCTCAAAAAATACATGGGTGTTGGATGGCAGGAAGAGGTGGAGTTGGACAACATGTAAACAACTATGCTAATGTTAATATTCTTATATGAAATGCTTCTAAGTGTGAAGAGGCTAATCCAATTTCACATCTCCAACTGTCTTTTACATCTCAAACTGAGTGTCCAGTAACATCTTAAATTCAGTAAATCCAAAACAGAACTCACTGTCTTTCCCCCTAAACTCTTCCTCCTATTACCTTTCCCATTACTGTAAAGATCAACACCATCCTCCCAGTCCATCAGGCTCACTACCTAGGAATCATCCTCAACTTCTCACTACCTTTTTGCCCTTCATATCCAATCTGTTGCCAAGACCTGGCAATTTCATCTTTACATCTCTCAATTATGCCCCCCTTCTCTCCTCTGACACTGCCACCACTCTAGTGAAGGCCCTCATCCCTTCAAGTCCGGATTATTGTAATAGCCTACTGGTGAGTTGACCTGCCTCAAGTCTCTCCCCATTCCAATTCATCCTTCATTCAGCCACTTAAAGTGAGTTTCCCAAAAGCAATCAACTCCAATAGTTCTCAATCATCTCTAGGATCAAATATAAAATCCTCTGGTATTCAAAGTCCTTCATAACCTAACCCCTTCCCACCTTTCCAGTCTTCTTACATCTTACTTCCCATCCCATACTCTTTGGTCCTGTGACACTGGCTTTCTTCTTGTTTCTCAAACAAAATACTCCATCTCTCAGCTCCAGGTATTTTCTCTGACTGTCCTCCATGCCAGGGATGCTCTCCTTCCTCTTCTCTGCCTCCTCACTTCCCTGGCTTCCTTCAAGTTCAAACTAAAAGCTCATTTTCTGCAGGAAGCCTTTTCCAATCCTTCTTAATTCTAGTCCCTATCTATCCTGTATATTGCCTGTTTGTACATATTTTTTTGCTATCTTCCCCATTAGATTATGAGCTCCTTGAGGGCAGGGATTGTCTTTGCTTTTCACTGTGTGCCCAGGGCTTAGCACAGTGCCTGGCATATAGAAGGTGCTTAATACATCTATGGTTCTATATATTTTGTTTCCCCAAATCAAGAAACCACAAATTCATCCATTCTTGGGGGTGAAGGGACGCAGATACACGCTTGAATTTTAAAGGTACGGCATACTTTATTACAAACATCATAAAATGTCCAACATCCTAAAACAATTCATTCCATCCTAAGGGAACATATGATTGCTTACTGTGTATAAATGGCACAACCCATGGTAAATTTCTAGAGGGAGTTTGTTGCTGTTGTATGGGAAAAGGAATACAAATGGGAAGAGGAAAGGATGGGAAAGAAGAGGGAGGGAGAGGGAAAAGGAGAGGGAAAGACAGAGAGAGATAGAGACAGAGAGAGAATCAGACAGAAAACATGGAGAAAGAGACAAAAATGAGGAAAGGAATATCTGTTATAATTTGGCATGATGGAATGAACTCAAATGCTCACAGGATCACAGATTTATGGGTCTGAAGGAGGGGGAAAGAAAAGGACCTTTGATGCCATCTAGTCAGAGAGATGAGGAAAAGGAGGCCTGAGGAAGTTAAATGACTTGACCAAGTTTACACTAAGTAGTAAGCAGTAGAGACAGGATTACAACCTGAGGACTCTGACGCTACAATCAATATTCTTCCCAATGTACTAGGTATGTGTGTATGTGTATGTGTATGTTTATGACTTTGAAACATCAGTGCTTTCACTGATAGGGAGACTCTCTCCATCAATGCAGTTCTCCCTTTCATATTTCAGGAGCTCCTATAAAAAACAACAAATGGTAGCAAATCTTTGAGAGATGAACCTATTTCCACTTGCACACTGTAATGGCAAGCAAACAAGTACTTAGCACCTCATTTCAGCTGAGCCTTGCCCATATTATATCAAGTCTTTGTTAAGAAACAGAACTTGTGAAACCGATGGTGGGAAGGACTTGGCAAAGACAGGAACTGGAAGGATGTAAGAGGTGGGTGGAACAGGGAGGAGCTAATAACCATATAAAAGCAGAAGCACAAGCTGGAAGAGAGCAGAACGGAGAAGAGAACACTTGTGGTGGTGGCCAGCACTTTGTTCTGTGTTGATTTGTGCTTGTGATACTTTGTACAGAAGCCCTGGGACCTTACTGGAAGCTATGAAAGAGGATTTTCTTGTTGTCTGTTTGCAGAAGTCCTGGAGGAGAGTTTCAGAGGTCCTGAGACTATACTGACAATTTGTGTTTAATTCTCAGACTTTGTGGGTCTGTGTCGATTTCACAGGTAGATAGTGAATTGATGATGGTGCTGGCAATGTGCATGAATGTTGTTTTGGCTCTGTTAAGCTTTGTCTTCCCAGAAACAGAAACTGAGAAGGACTTGAGGTGGACTGGACACTGTGAGCTTCAATATAGAATGAGAGCTGGACGAGGAGCTGAGAACTGCCTGCCTGTGCATCCAGGTGACAGTTGGGTAGATTCAGGCAAGAGCTGGACCCATGGAAGAGGAACCATGGAATCTGGGAGCCAGCCCTGAGCCAAGATGAAAAGACTTCTCCTTGGGTACTTAGTGCTGACTGAGAAGATCATGATCTACTATGGCCTAGGGATGGGAGAACTTTGTACTTTGTACCTTGTACCCCTGTAATAAGAATGTAAATTTTAAAGATCTTCCCTGCCCCTAGGCTAATGTGCACCTGGAGCCTGGGGTGGGAGGCTTGTTTTTCAGTTCTTGATTGGCCAGTGAGTCAATAAGGTTGTTACATTCTCTGAGCCAGGAGAAGGCTATATAAGCCCTGATGTGTAGCTTTGTTTTGGGACTCACTTTGAGAGGTGTTCTGTGATTTGATCTGAATTCTGGGAAGCCGTTGTTGAGAGTCCCCCGGCTTTGAAAAACCCAGATGTGGAAACCCAGATGTTGACTGGGTATGGATGTAATGGTTGGACAGTTTGGAAAGCTGTCTACTTGATCTGTTAATGTCTTGATAATTCTGTCTGTATATTTCGAAGTTTGGGGTGCTGACCTTTTTCCCCTGAACAAGGTAAACAATATATGTCTGACTGATTAAAGTAAGCTTGTTAACCCATTTTGAGTTGCTTTCCTTAAAGCAGATCCAAGAACCTGTATGGGCAGCAAACCCTGAGGACGTGCTTGGGGTGCTTGCTGCTACAACCCCTTAAGGATAATTGAGTTAAGGATGACTGGAAACTAATCTCCAAACTAGAAGGAAGAAGATTTTTTGGCTGAGAGATTAAAACAATGTGACCTAGGGGTGGGAAAACTTTGACCTCTGTACTTTTGTGTCCCTTAAGGAGTACTGCTCTTTAAGGATGATTGAATTAAAGACTTACTGAACATATCTTTTGTTTAAAACTATGTGATCACTTTAGTGATAAGTTAAGTGAATGCTATACTTTGGTTTCTGTGAATGTTTTGCTTTAGTTTACTGCTGAATAGAGAGTTCACTATACTATGTGATCAGAATCTTAGTGCTATTCACAGCAACAGTCCTCTGGAGAGCTGCTCATGCTTGGCTATACACACACTTGGACACACCTTTTATACTCAAGGTCTTTCCAACCCAGAACATACATACAATCAGCTAACACAATTCCAGCATCACCTCTACACCACAATGAAGTATCTGTTCAAAGAGCATTTCAGTTCATGCACATGTGACAGTATACCCAAAGATGGAATAAATGCAATTTAGATATGAAAGGGCCAGGGTCAAATACTATATATAATTTTAACTATATATTATCATATGTGTAGCAATTTTTCTACTGCTATAGCCTGATTAATTTGACATCACTCACTTTATAAGGAAAGATCAATCATAAGGAAAATCAGTTTCTTATGACAGAAAAAAACATTGTAACTAGGTCAGGTTTAAGGTCTTCAAGTACCTTCTTAAGGAAAAAGGTACTCTGAAGTCACCAAGTATTTTCTTTCTCTTGTGGGCAAAAAAATGCATGCTATCTGCCTACCATTCTCTTGGAATAAATGAAAACCCCTGAAAACAGGCATAGCCTCAGGCATGAACAGGGTAAGGGCAAACCAGAAACATGCCAAGGGCAAAGAAACCAGACAAATGTATATTATGAGCAATAAATTTGCATTTACGTTAAACATATGATAGAACAAAAATGTATCCAGTTATAAGAACAGGATAAAACTTATGACATCTATAGAACAGGGCAAGATTCTGCTTTTACCTCCACCACCCCTGCTGACCCCATGCTCAGACACAGCTACAGCTGCTATTAAAAACCATAATGAAGGTATTAACACTAACACTTAGCAACAGCACACAACCTCCTCTCAGAGAACTCGAAAGCACTAATTAATTCATGCAGTACCCCAGTGAGGTAGGCATTATTCTCCTGGTTTCAGAGATTTGTGAGTAGAGGCATACAAAGGGCCAGTAATTAACGCGGTGGCACAGCTAGAATAAGAATTCTCTAGCAATTTAACTCTTCCTCCCAAAATTCCCAGGCAAAAATAAAACTGACCAAAATACAATTTGGAAAATTGACAGTTAACACTCAGCCAAGTGTAATCTGCTCAATTATACTTTTATTCTCCCAGGAGAAGGCAAGCACATACCCAAGATTTGCATACTTGCATCCTTCAAACTTCACCTAAATGGTCATGTCAAGCCAGAAATGATGAGGTGGTAGACACTGATTAAGTGATCAATAAACAATGACCCTCTTGCTAACCACCCTTCTCAGATCTCACAAAGCATTTTGTTTTGTAGGTGTTCTAAAGCAATGCATCATGTATTACTACTATCTGTAGCTGTCTATCATAAATTTAGAGCTAGAAGGGACCTTCCAGGACATCAAATACAACCTGCCCATTTTACAATGTGGAAACTAAGACACAGAGATATTAACTGACTTGGCCAGAGTCATACATCCAGTAAGCGTCTGGGAAAGAATTTTAACTCATATCTTCCTAATTCCACATATGTTAAGCATTTTGCAAACCTAAAATGACTACATAAATGCTATTAATAGTAGCAATATAAAAGTATTATTAGTCTCATTTTATAGATGAGAAAACTGAGCCTACAAGTAGTGAAATGACTTGCTTGCAATCATACAACTAGTACATCTAGGACTCAGGCCCACATTTTCTGACTATTAAGTCTAAGGCTCTCCAAATCTATGCTAACTCTTCAAAAAGAAAAAAAAATACTCTGTAATAAATGCCCATTCACTTCATCAGGACAGTCTATCAATAAATCTTAGCAATGTTTCATGCAATCAGCATCATAGAATTTGAGCTGGAAGAGTCCTCAGAAGATATCTAGTTCCAAGCCATACAACAAAGGAATCCCCATGACTACACTCCTGACAAGAGATCATCCTGTCTCTGCTTTAAGACATCTGAGGAGGAGGAAGCTACCACCTCTCCAAGCAGCCCACTCTATCTGAGGACAGCTCTGATAGCTAGGAAGTTTTTCCTGACATCAACCTTAAATTGGCCTGTCAATAACTTCTAACTACTATTTGCTTTTGGTTCCTCCCTCTGGGACCAAAAAGAACAATTCTAACCTCTCCTCCATATGAAAGCTCTTCACATACTGAGAAGATAAAACCCCCCTGAGTCTTTCCCAAGCAAAACATTTCTAGTTGCTCCAAATGATCTTCATATGCCATGGACTCCAAGGCCTTGGTTAATCTAACTGCTGTCACTTGGACTCTCTCTACCTTATCAATGTGTTTCTTAAACTATCACCCCTAGAACTGACCACAACCTTCCAGATAAAGTCTAACAAGTGGGTCTACTTCCTCTCTATGCCCCCTCTCTCAATAAAGCCCAAGATCAGTTCAGCTTTTTTGGCTGCAAAAATCACTATTGACTCACAGTGAGATTGCAGCACACTTAAAACCCTAGATCTTTTTCATAACATATCCTATTTCTCATTCCTCCCTCATCTAAAACTTACAAAGTTGATGTTTTGGTACCCAAGTGCCAGACTTTACATTTCTCTATTGAAATTCATCTTATTAGACTCTGCCCAATATGCCTGAGCCAGTCAAGATCCTCTTGGATCCTTACTCTGCTCCCTGTAGTATTAGTTATCCTTGGCATCATCTGTAAACTTGATGAGTTAATACTTCCATGGAGGAGGTAGCTTCACTATTTTCCTGACATTACCAGGCAACATTGCAAAGTGTCCCAAGTTCTACTTAAGAATTTCCCTGTAGGACTTTTGGCAAATTGCTCTGGGCCTGTTTCCTATCTATAAAAAGGAGGTACTGGATAGTTTCTAAGATCCCTGACAATCCTCTGAGTATATGAAATATGATTTCTGCTTAAAGACATCTCTTTAATTAAAAAAAATTAATAAAACTGAAATCAGTCTGATGGTATACATTTTTCCAGTGGGAAAAGCTAGTTAGGAAATTACTACTATAGAAGAAAGTTCCTCCCACCGGAAAGTTAAGGTCATTGGGGGCTGAATTAACTCTCAAGTCATCAGGACTCTGAGTTAATTGGAAGCTAAGCCTAAACTTTGGCCTAGAGACCTCTTTAGATTCTTTGCCAAACAAAGGTAACTATAGTGAAGGAGTAGTACTTCCCAAACCAAATAAGGGAATGAAGCAAGGCATTTCCAAACCAAAGGGGAATGCAGGCAAATATGTTTCCTGCGCCAAAGGACAGTGCAGTGAGCAGGAGAAAAAGTAGTAGCAGCTGCAGCAACCTCCTTCAACAATCCTCCAGAACCGGAGCTTGGGCCAGAATTATGGAGGGGTGGGGGAAGGGGGAAATCACACAGTGTTCTCACCATCTTCTTTCCCCAAAATGTTTATACAAACAAAATTAGATTAGAAGGAATATCAAGGGCATCTGGGAAAGGGAAAACAAGCCTCTAAAACGCAGGGCGGGGGAGGGGAGTAGAGGAGGGGAAGGAGAGACAGGGAACAGGGTTTTCATAAGTTCTCAGTTTTTTTTAGGACCACTGCTTCCCTAGAACACTATGAGCCAGGACTACCTTCAACCCAGAACTAAACAAATTGATTTGGAATAAACATTTAGGACCTAGCTGAATTTACCTGGATAACAAGAAAAACAGCATGTTGCCATATGGGACACAAGTTCTCAGACTCTAGTGGTGGTGACCTTAAGGAGCCTAGCTGAATATAAAATGGTCTGAAAAGATCCTCTGGAAGGGAACTGAGCACATGTGGCCAAGGGTAATTTCAGAGCCACATATGGACTAAATGAATAGAAGCCCCAGGAGCTATAAGCCCTGGTCTGTTCTCTTCTTTTTCCTTGGACACTGAAATCCCAACCCCAAGGCAGAGAAAATTTATAGCTGAGAAGTCCAAGAAGCCCCCAGTGGGTTGCCATGGCTACCAGGCCCCAGTGGCCCCAGTTAGTGCCTCAGACTTTTGCTTCCCAAGACGAGAGAAAAATGAAGGTTTCATTAATTAATATAGTTTCAGATATGGCTGGGGCACTGAAAATATTAAGGTACTGCTGCAACCCAACACCCAAGATCTGGAATCCCTGCCTTAGGGTCAAACTCTACCCAAGAAACTCAGGCTATAAATGCTGCACTTCCTTTACAAAGCAACATAAACATCCTGCCCCAGGGGCAGTCAGTGTATACGATACTAGGGAAAAAAAATTATTGTTTAAGCTGTTCTTCCATATTTCATACTCCTGAAATACTGTTGCTTTTAGGTTGTCACAATCCCTAGGACAAGGTGTACAAAAGTAATCAGTTCAAAAATGCTAATGTGGGGAAAAACAAATAACAAACAAAAATAACAGAGGCAAAGGGTACCCTGTACAGCACAGGCCCTCCCCAGGGAAAGGTTTGGGCTACTTCCAATAGCCTATGCAGTGTCCTCAGAATAGACTGAGCAAAGCTTTAAAACAGTTCTGAATTATGTTTTTAAGGGGTGTGGGGGAAGCAAGCAGGGAGGCAAAGAGGAAACAGCAAAGAGAAGAAAAAGACACTGAGAAATCCGATTGCAGGCAACAGTAAAGAGAGTTCTTGAGGACCCAGTTATCAGAAATCACAACTAATAAGTAGAACATAAAATTGTGGAATTGGCTCAAAGCCTCAGGACACAAAGTTGCCATTTGAAATTAGAGGGACATCACTTGATTTCATTAACATTTATACTTGGTGTATTATTACAAGAAGCTAATGCTGTCTAGAGAACCTTTGTAAAAAAGTAATTTTCCACAAGACTCTTCAAGGGCAGGGACCATATTTCAGTATATTCTGTACACAATGTTCTACTTGTGCTTAAAAATGCTCCTGGACAGGCAGCTAGGTGGTACAGTGAATACAGCACCGGCCTTGAAGTCAGGAGGACCTGAGTTCAAATACAGCCTCACACACTTGACATTTAACTAGCTGTGTGACCTTGGGCAAGTCACTTAACCCCAACTGCCTCGCTTTCCCCTCTCAAAAAAAAAATTTAGGGGCAGCTAGGTGGTGCAGTGAATAGAGCACCAGCCCTGGAGTCAGGAGGACCTGAGTTCAAATATGACCTCAGACACTTAACACTTACTAGCTGTGTGACCTTGGGCAAGTCACTTAACCTCAATCGCCCTGCCTTAATCCCCTCCAAAAAAAAGGCCAAAAAAAATGCTCCTGGATGAAGATGGTGATAATATCCCCTTTCCAGATCATGACTTCTTTTTGAAGGGGTGAAGGGAGATGGGGTCCTAGATCTGTGATTTCCTTTGTGTGGGGAAACTCCCTCCTCTGACCCAGACTAGCTTAGAGAATTTTCTAAACAAATGAGAAGTTAAATGGCTTGAACTGTCACAGACCTTGTGTATATCAAAGGCAGGACCTGAATAAAGTTATCATCACTTCCAAGGCAAGTCCTCTATCTGCTAGGTACCAACTGCCTTTTCAATTTGCATTACTATAACCCAAAAGCACATAAACAACTTTCAATGAAAAAACATACAGCTAGAGGGCCTCTTTTGGTCCAAGTGTCTCATTTTATGGATAAGGGGACAAGCCCTCATGAAATTAGATGTGTCTCTGACTTGTCTCAGACCAGAAATAGGACTGGAATCCAGGTATCCAGACTTCCAAGCCCATGTTCTTTATACTATGTATACCATGTTACCTCTCAGTGAACTCAGCAGAGGCACAACACAACCATAGCAGACAGGGCCTCCACAAATCTGTTCCTGTCTCAAATAATGTGCTCCAAGCTCCACAAGGCTAGCTCTGCCACTCACCACCCACCCCACAACTCACCCCACCCGTTTGGACACGGTGCAAATCATTTCACATCTTTAGATGTTTCCTCATCTATAAAAGGACTGAGTTAGACTAGACAGTCTCTGAAATGCCTTCAAGCTACAAAATTCCCTCTTACCCACCCCAAGGAAAACTTCCTCACTTCAAGCTATTGAGCCTCTTTAGCTGTCAGTTCAAACTCCCTGCACTGTTGCACTCCAACAGTGATGATGCCTCTCAGTCAGCTAGTGGCTTTCCTCCCAGTTGTTCTGTCCTCCCCTCCCCCGCCTCACCACTGGTGCTCAGTTCAGAAATCCCCACCATCTCCAAACACCACTCCTTTTGAGAGATACTGAGCTTCTTCCAGGACAGAAAGAAGGTCCAGGAACCTGCCCAGCAAGGCTCTAAATACTCCTCCCTGCGGTTTGTCTCAAAGTCCCTTACACTCAAAGGTAGCCCCTTTCCTCTGCTATACATACTAAGCATTTTAAGAAAGGTTACTGGTTAACTCAAAGGGAACTGAAAGTAGTAGAATCTCAGGCAATGTGATAAATACAACAAAGTGAAAACATTCAGACAACGTAAGGGATTATACCGTTTCAAAAGGAGCCAGTCTTGCCAAAAGTGGGAATCTATTTCTTCACTTACATGCCCTATATTGTTATTCTTTATCAAAGATTCTTCCCTTCCTCCACTTCTGAACCCTCGGGCTCTCTAAAAGCTGTACCACAGGAAGGATACAGCAGGCTGTGGACTGGCATGTGGACTGGCATGTGGACTGGCACCCTTCTCTACACTCAAAAGGTTAAGCACTGTACTTGTCTGGCTTATTCAACCTTACTTTTGAGTTGTCCATTACCACCTAAAATGAAGTTTGGATTATCTAAGAACAGATGACTCTCAAGTATATGCTCTAAATAAAAAGCATAGCAACAATAAATACAAAATGATAATCCCAAAGTCATCCCCATTGATATATTTAATGACACTCTTGAGAGAGATTTACTTTTCTAAATTTGCTGAGTCTGCATTCCCCGAGCATACATACCGTGTTTCCCCGATAATAAGACCTATCCCGAAAATAAGCCCTCCTCTTACTGTGTAAGATTCCTCTAAAATAAGCCCTCCCCCAAAAATAAGCTCTATTGAGATTGCTACTGTAGTGAAGGTGATCCCCTGCGCTACACGCTACATTACGGTACCCTCTGTATGCACCGCCCCCCCCTCCCACGGGTGAAACGCATGCCGTGCTCCGAGCTGCATCCAATCAGAGCTGCAGCAGTGAGCGCGTCATCCTGTTCTTCCCCAGTGATTTGCGTGTTGTCACCATTGAGAGCAGTGCCGCGGAGGAGAGCTGAGGCAGGACAACATAAGCCCTCCCCTGAAAATAAGCCCTCTGGTGTTTTTCTTTCCAAAAAAATTAATAAGACAGTGTCTTATTATCGGGGAAACACGGTACTAGCTGGACAGAGAGGAGGATGAGAGTCGATAATGTGCCTGGTAGTGAGAAGAGAAGCCAATGCTTCAGAAAATTATTATTAGGTCCCTCATAAAAGATAAATACATGAGTAAAAAACTAAAATTTGGCTATATTTTTGAAACTTTGATTATAATCACTCCATCTCTGCCTCTCAGTTTCTGCATCTTCAAAATAAGCTGAGTTGAACTAGATGGTTTCTAAGGTCATTTTTGGGCCTTAAATTTTGTGACTGCTCAATTTTTTCAGATACAAGAGGTCAGAAAACACCCCACACTAAGATGCTTAAGTTGCCCCCACTTAGCAATTGATACAGTTATAATCATTGAGGATTTATTAAGTGCCTACTGTATACCCTCTTGAAAATGCAGAGAACAAAAGTTATCCATTAAAAGCCCACTGAGCGCCATAGTCTGGGTATCAAGTAGCCAAATTTGTAAACATTTCATCATTTAACCTTGTCATGTCTTTCTAGAGACCTGATACTGGTCCCCCATCTTCTGACTGCCATGGATTTGCTTTCTCAATATTATATGAACACCATGGGGAGTGACAGGTATAATGTAATGCCAAGGAAAGGCAACTTCCCAAGGTTCAAAATACCAGCATAGGTGCTCTCCATTTTATTCAGTGACCAACCAAGAACAGAGAAGATCAAAACATGACATCATTCAAAATACAGCATTTACTAAGTGTGATTAAATAATCTCCAAGTACTACCTCACCCCAGGACCTTCCAATCATTCAATCAATTACAAAGTCTCTGTTCTAAATACTACTCCACCCCTAGGCTGGCTGTACCTTCATTTAGTCTACCACAAAGCCCCTCTTCTCAAATGGAGATTAGTTTCCAAACATAAGTAAAGTACATTCATTTGTTCAACCATAGAACACAAAAAGGTCAAAAGTTCCCCACCCCTGGATCACAATTGAATCTACCCCAGAGTTAGATCAAGTTTAAGCACAGCACTTAATACCCAAATGGAGGTCTTTTCTTCATCTTGACACCAGGCAAGTTCTCAGCAATCTTAGTTCCTGGGGAGACAAGGCTTAGCAAGGCCACAAGATACATTGCCAGTCCCTTCATTAATTTATCCTCTGTCTGTAGAACAGTCCTACAACCCCTGAAAACATTAGCAAAACCCTCTCCCAGGATTTCTGTAAACATACAACAAGAAAATCCTTCTTCAGGGCTTCTGAACCAACAGAAAGGTTCCCAGACCCCTGCAACAACAGCACTGTCCTTCACCAGTGGACAGTATTCACTCTCTGTCTGCAGGACAGTCTCAGTAGCTCTGAACCAAGAGAAAGGTTCCCAGACCCCTGCAACAACAGCACTGTCCTTCACCAGTGGACAGTATTCACTCTCTGTCTGCAGGACAGTCTCAGGATCTCTTAGCCAACAGCCAGGTTCCAGGACTTCTTCAACAGGACTATCTTTCACCAGTGGACAAATCTGGCAAAACAACATCAAAACAGACAGACAAAGTACCAGCAAAACAGCCATGTCTCCTCAGTCCTTGGCAGCTCAGGCGGCAGGTCTCAAAAGTCCAGGGCAATTCAAAGTGGCCCCCAGCAATTCTCTCAGTCTCTCTCTGCCTCCATGAGGTGCTGCTTCCAAAAAGTTCTTCTGCCTCTCCCTTGTCTCTCCAAATCTACGTCACCAGCTAGCTCCTCCCAGTTCAGGACTCTCTTTTCACATCAACAAGTCCATCCCACAGGTGGGATTAACAAGCTCTGGGTTTTAACACAATCAATCTGAAAACCAAGCCAATACAGGGGAATCTTTATATTCCATTACTATCACAATAGGGAGTCAAGGTTTGAGGGAGATAGAGGAAGAACAAGGAAGGACAAACTAAAGGAAATGTACTTATCAGCTTATCAAAAATACAAGCAAATAAAAAACAAAATATTCATAAACTCAAAATTGGACCATCAGAAATTTTCCACACATCACTGTAACTGCTTCCTCCTTCCATCTCAGAGCTCAAGGTACCTAAATGGGGGCTTTAAAGGAGGAGCTGTCCAGGACAGCTTAAAACAATTCCAGCGCCCTTGATTCAAAAAAACTTTTTGACATTAAAAAAAAAAGGAAACAAAGCCCTTCCCTACTTCCTCCCATCCCCAATAAATATCAGATTAGAGTCTTCACTACAAAAAGCAGAGCCAGAGAATGGCTGAAGCCCTTGCTTTGGTCATTCTCCTTTTTTTGGCCAAATCAACAAGTAACCTTCATATCACAGACATATCAAAAAATCAAAGCAGAAGACAATCAGTGAAAGGATGCTAGAGATATTCAGAAAGGCACCCTGGGAGTCAGTTAAATCTAATTTTACACTAGTTTATTACATTCAGACATATTGCAAAGTCCAAATTTACACCAAGGACAGAATAAATACCAATTATTTTTTTTTGCCACAGTTGAAAAAGCTGCTCAGTTTTCTCCAGAACAATTCTATGAATGCATGGAATACTTAAAAACTAAATTCTTTCTTCAAATTAGTATAGAACAAGTGCTTCTCACAGCTCTTTGACATCTTTTATTAGATTAGATTAATTTTAAATGTGCTGCTATAACAATTATGCCAACCACCAAGTAATTAATTTTTCAACTGACTTTACAAAATTACACAATTCCCTAAAGAAATTATATTAGTCATTAGTCATGAATGAGAGTTTCCTGTGCATATTCTGTCATGGAAAACACATTAAGGATTACACTTTACTTACTATATTAACACATTTCCTAACTGTGGATTTAAATTATTTGAAAAAGAAGATTAATAATGAAAGCTTCAGACCAACAGAGAGATCTCTCATGTGCAGGGCAGAACAAGGTGAACCCCTCTAAGGAATTAGTTTCTTCAAAAACATTTACTTAACTCTGAGTTTTTTCATAGATTTACTAACTATATTTAAAAGAACCTCAGGTTCTTCTTTCACAACATGACTAATGTGGAAATACATTTAATATGACTGTACATGTATAATCGCCCATCTTGAGAAGGGGAGAGGGAAGAAAGGGAGAAAAAAATCTGGAACTCAAAATCTTATAAAAGTGAATGATGAAAACTGTCTTTACATTTAATTTGAAAAAATAAAATACTATTAATTGGAAGGGAAAAAGAGACTCCGGGAGGCTTTCAGCACATTGGACAGATCCTCTGAAGCATTAATAAGGAAAGGCCTAAACAAAAAGCACAGAGGATAAGTCAATTTGCAGCAGTGGAATACTTACTTCACAGAGTCACTAAAATATTTTAATTGTACTAATCAAAATAGCTTATATTTACTTTGAAAGTTGTAACTATAAGCCATGTGAAAAGTCTAAAGGCAGAGCACAACTATCCAGATACATTCATAACATGCTATCCAGGTCTGGATGACTATTTCTAAGGCAAAGACAAGTGTTCTCAAGTTGATAACATTAAATTGTAAGAGATAGATTCACTCACACCAGCCTCCTTTAGTGGAAAAAGCACTGGATTAGAAGTCAGGAAATTATATTTTAGTCTCAGTTTGCCCCTAACTAGTTAGTTGTATGACCTTGGTTAAGTAGTTTCACTTTTCTAGGCCTAAATTTCTTCAATTATTAAATGAGGGGATTGGAACATATCATCTAAGATAGCAGCTATCCTGGGAGTACTCTGTGTCTGATATGGCATCTGGGATAGCTGACAGTAAAGTATAATTGCCTTTATTAATGCACTGTTAGTGGAACTATGAATTGGTTCAGCCATATTGGAAAGTAATATGAACTATACCCAAAAAGCTACTAAAATATCAATACTAGGCCTATACTCCAAAGAGATAAAAGAAAAGAAAAAAAACACATCTATACATACACATATACATATCTGCGTAACATGTACACATATACATACATGTATAATAAATCATAACATAATTTGTTTAGCCATTCTTCAATTGATGGGCACTCTTTTAGTTTCTGGTTCTTTGCCATCCGCAAAAATAGCTGACATATATGTATGTGTACATGTATATACATATATGCATAAGTACACATACATAACATATATGTACATATGTATCGACTATTTTTATAGCAGCAAAGAACTGGAAACTAAAAGAGTATCCCATCAATTGGAGAATGGTTAAACAAATTATATGAATCAGGAAACAGCTGAATATATTATGGTATATGAATGCATATGGAATATTACTATGCTATAAAAAAAATGATGAATAGAACAGTTTCAAAGACACTGGTTTCAGAGAAACTCGGGAAGGCCTGTATAAACTGGTATAGAGCAGAACCAGAACAATTTATACAATAATTACAACATATTATAAAGACAACAACTATGAAAGACCTAAGAACTTTGATCATCACAGTGACCAACAATAATCCCCCAAAAATCAATAATGAAGCATGTTACCCACATCCTGACAAAGAGGTGACAGACTCAGAATACATAATGAGACAGTTTTTGGATAGGGCAAATGAGGGAACTTGTTTTATTTGACTATGCATATTTGTCACAAGAAGTTTTTGCCTTTCCAATAATTGGGGAGGTGGGGGAGAGACAACAGATTTTAACTGAAAAAAATTAAAATTTAAGACATAAGTGTTATAAAAACAAAAAATCCATAAAATTTTAATGAGCTAAAAAGGTTTTAGCTAAAAAAAAAAAACAGAACACAAAAGAAACAAAGAAGTATCTTCAAAAATATCAAATTATCAAAAATACCCAAATTAATCAAAGAGCAAATAGAAATCTTAAATAATCCAATCTCAGAAAAAATGAAGTAAAACTAACTGTAAAAAAAACTACCAAAGGAAAAAAAACTGTTCCTTCTGGATTCACAGAATTCTAGCAAACTTTTAACAATTAGTACCTATGCTACGCAAATTATTTTCAAAAATCAAGAAAGAAACCAACTATCCAGAATCCCTTTATGAAACAAATAGAATCCTAATACCTAAACCAGAGAAGGAAAAAACACAGAAAAACCATGGAGTATATCACTAATGAATACAGATTCAAAAATAATTTTTTAATACTGTCAAATACTACAGCAATTTATCCACAAAATCATTCATCACAACCAAGTGAGATTTATACCAGGGATGGTTAAACATAAGGAAAATCATCAATATGATTAATTATATTAAAAACAAAAATATTCAAAACCACATGATTATCTCAATAGATATGCAAAGAGCTTTTGACAAAGTATGACACTAACTACACTAGTTTATGCTAAAAGTTCTACAAAGTAAAGGCATAGAGTTTATTTAACATAAGGATACTTTTTCTCTTTTTAAAAGATACTTTAGATAGCTACATCTAAAACCAAAAGCAAGTATAATATGCACTGGGGATAGACTAGAATCTTTTCCAATAAAGACAAGAGCTGAGCAGGGATGCTCACTCTCTTAATTATTATTTGATAGAATTATATGGAAGTTCTACCAATAACAATAAGACAAGAGAAAGAAATTAAAGGTAAATAGGTAAAGAAGAGATCCAATTTGTTGATATGGTTTACTTGCAAAATCCTAGGGAATCAGCAAAGATACTGATATAATTAATAGCTTCAACAAAGTGACCAGCTACAAAATAAATCCTCAAAAATCAACAGTACATCTATATAATAACAAAATCAAAGAGGCATTAATTGAATGGGAAATCCCATTCTAAATAACTAAAAAATGCTTTAAAGTATCTGGGGATCATTCTACTAAAGCACACAAAAAAAATTTGCATAGACTAAATTACAATGCACTCCTTAAAGAAATTATGGGGTGGCTACGTGGCACAGTGAATAGAGCACCGGCCCTGGAGTCAGGAGGACCTGAGTTCAAATCTGGCCTCAGACATGACACAAAAATCTAGCCATGTGACTTTGGGCAAGTCATTTAACCCCAACTGCCCTCCAAAACACACAAAAAAAAATAAATTAAAGTGGAACTAACACAGCTGGAGGACTAGTCAGTCAGTACTCATGGCTGAGCTGTTCCAATACAATAAATATGACAATACTATGAAAGTTAATTTAAACTTTTAATGCTATATCAAATTATCAAAGGGAAACTTTACAGAACCTAATAAAATGACAACAAAATTAATTTAGAAAAACAAAAGATCAGGGCAGCTAGGAGCAGCTGGGGGAGGCCAGGTGGCACAGCAAGTAAGAGTACAGGCCCCAGTGTCGGGATGACCTGGGATCGAATCCAGGCTCAGATACTTAGCACCACACCCAGAAATAACTGGCCATGTAACCTTGAGCAAGTTACTTAACCCCAATTGCTTTAAGAAAAAAAAAAAAAAAAAAAGATCAGGGCGGCTAGGTGGTGCAGTGAATAGAGCACTGGCCCCGGACACAAGAAAACCAGAAAACAAAACCGACCACAAAAAAATAACACCAAAAAAAAAAAAAAAAAAAAAAAAAACTAGTAATGTGACCTTGGGCAAGTCACTTAACCCCAACTGCCCTCCAAAAGGCAAAAAAAAAAAAAAAAGATCAAGAATATTAAGGTAAATAAAGAAATGACAAAGGGGAAATAGCATTTCAGATCTTCAATTGAATTCTGGTAGAGGTTAAAAAAATTGAGAGGTAGATCTAGGTAACAGGCTAGATGAGGGAACATAAGAAGCAATGGAACTTATTAAACACTGGTTCAACAAAATGGAAAGCAGAAATTACAGAAAGGAACTGCCAATTTGAACAAAACTTCTAGGAAAAGCAGAGTCATCTGGGAGGAACTGGGCTTAAGTCAACCCCTGATATCACAGTCCAGGGGTGGGGAAACTCAACGGCCGAACTTGAGGACCAAGAGGGTCACATGTGGTCTCAAGGCCACAGGTACCCCACCCTTGTCATGGTCCATAGAACATTCTAAATGGATACATGACTTTAATATTAAAGATCATACAAAAAATAATTAGAAAAGAAGCAGATCGTATTTCTCACAGCTATGGATAGGAGATGTATTCTTAAGCAAACAAGGGATAAAGACAATTATAAAAATAGTCAGTTTTCATCAAACGAAACTGAAAAGCTT
This sequence comes from Petaurus breviceps papuanus, assembly GCF_028583685.1. NCBI lineage: Eukaryota > Metazoa > Chordata > Mammalia > Diprotodontia > Petauridae > Petaurus > Petaurus breviceps. The sequence continues at coordinate 6,300,043 of NW_027187344.1, read as the reverse complement.
CTGCACAAACAAAATTAATGCACCTAAGATAAGAATGAAAAGAACTGAATAGGGAAAAAATATGTGTATTAAGTTTCCCTGATAAGGGTTTGATTTCTAAGATATATATATAAACAACTACAAATATATACAAGACCAAAAGCTATTGCCCAGTTACTAAAGTGGTCAAAGAATATGAATAATTCTCAAAAGAAATGCAAACTATTAACAACCATACGAAAAACTCTCCAAATCACTAGTCATATGAGAAATGCAAATCAAAACTACCTTGAGGTTTCAATTCACACCCTGCAAATTGGCAAAGCTGACAAAAGATGGAAACAGGCAAGGTTAGAGGGGTTGTGGGAAAATAGGTACACTAATAAATGATTAGTACTGTTGTAATTTGCTACAATTATTTTGGAAAGCCATTTCAAATTGTGCAAATAAATTGACTAAAATGTCCATAGCCTTTGAACCAGAGATTCTATTACTGGGCTTATACTCTAAGGCCTTTGATAAGAAGAAAATCCCCATATACACCAAAATATTTATAATGAACATAATGGAATATTACTGTGCTATAAGAAATAAAGAATGTGATACAGAGAAACATGAAAAGATCTACACAAACCTATGCAGAATTAAATAAGCAGAGTGTAGTAAACAATACACACAATGACTGCAATGATATAGACAGGAGGAAAATACATACAAAGTGAATTGTGCAAAATTATTTAAAAAAAACACAAGCATGGCTCAAAATAAGAGATATGAGAGAACACTTCTACCCTATCCCTTTGGAGAGTTAAGAGGTTCACAAGTATTGCACAGTGAACATATTTTCAGACTTTTTCAATGTACTGATCAGTTATACTGTTTTTTTTTCTCTTCTTTTTTTGCATTAAAATACTATTTGTTATATGGAATGGTTCTCTGGAAAGAACAGGAGGAGCAATACTGGGGAAAACTATATTAAAAAACAAACAACATCAATAAAAACAATTTTTTAAAAATTTTTAAAGAAAAAATGACTGCCTCAAAAAGTTAAAACCATCTCCAAAACATATCTAGCTTCCTCAACAATTTGTTACAAATTTGTCATATATTAATTGATCTAAGCCCTTCTTTAGCCTATTTGTATTTTCAACCTGTATCACCCTCTGGGATTACTTTATCTTCTGAAATGTCATTTAAGATAACAAAATTTTACATGATTTCACATTTATAATTTACATCAAATTGCTTGCCTTTTCAATAGGTAAGGGAAGTACAGGAGAGACAGAATTTGGAACTCAGAAAAAAATTCTTAAATGAATGTTAAAATAAAGTATAATTTTTTAAAGATAACAAAACATATTAAACACTGAAAAACCAACCCACTATGAAAGAAAGGATTTGTACACATGCACCTATAAAACAATTTTCATTAAACAAAGGATTATCTACATAAAAATAGAAATACTCAATGTTCCTATGTAGGCTGTGCCAGTATAGTAAAAATTATACTACTGAAATTAATATATAGTTAATGTTATATTAATCAAATTATCAAAGAAATAGTTTCTAGAACCAGTCATATGACAGAACAAAAGGTCAAGAATATGTGGAAAAATAATGAGAAAGTAGGAATGAATAGGGTTTGACATGACCAGATCTCAAATTTTATCTTAAAGTAAAACTAGCTGATATTTACTAAAACAAGTAAAAAAAAAAAGCTGAGTAATAAAACAGATAAGTAAGATTTAGAAACAATAGTCTTTGATAAACCAAGAATATACAATTTGCAAAAGAATTCATTATTCAGTAAAAACTGCTAGCAAAGAGAGTGACTTAGCAGATGATAGTTGTAAGTCAGCACCTTGAACCATTTTATGGACCAGGACTGTGATTTTATTGGTCTAGGCAACTCTCAATGAGGAAATTTCGCCTTCTAATGAAGAGGAGCACTTGCTCTCCAGAATAGTCTTAGAGCTTTGCATGGGGCACTTAAAGGTAAAAGGACCCGGACAAAGAGGATCAGGTCAAAACCAAGCAGAGTCAGGTAGGACTTAAAGGCAAATTTTCTTTTCTCTCAAGACAACTCTGAATATACTATTCCATGTTACCTCATCATCATATAAAAATTTCCAAATGGATAAATGAGTCAAATTTTAAAAGTCATACTATTACAAAGTTACAGGAAAACAGAAAATTCTCTCCCACAGTTGAGGATGGGGAACAAATCTGTATGCAACCACAACACAAAGAATATCATAAAAGGCAAAATTGAGTACTTTGATTTTATGAACATAAAACAAGATTTTGAACAAACAAATATAGCTAAAACAAGAAGAAAAGCTATGGATTGCAGAAAAAAAATCTTTGTACAAAACAACTTTCGTAAAATATTACATCCAAAACCTACAGGGATATGACATAAATCTCTGAGTATAGGGGCCATACTCTAATAAGTGGTCAAAGATATGTGGTCAAAGGACATGAACAGTTTGCAAAAGCAAAAAAGTAAACAATCATCTACAATATTAATGAAAATGAAAAGTGTTGAAGTATTCACATCTCTCAGATCATAAAAAATGGAAAAAAAAAAAAGATGAAAATTTTCCATAGTGATAGCAGGGATGGTAGAGAAATAGGAACACTAATATACTTCTAGGTAGAAATACAAACTTGACAAAAGGAAAAGACCTTTTGTATCAAAGTACCCAGAGCAGTGCTGTTTGGCTGATTGATCTGGACCTGGGATTTTACTGGGTAAGGAACAAGCAAACTGCCCCCACCAAAGCAGATTAGCAACAGTTCTGCAATTGATATTTAGAGATCTGCCTAGGGTCACACAGCTGTATGTGTCAGAGGTGGGACATGAATCCAAGTTTTCCTATTAGCCCAACATTCCAACCACTATAACTGACTCTCAGCACCATTTGCAATTGCAAAAAAAGGTTAACAAAATCAGTGACTGGAGAATGGTTGAGCAAATGGTGGCATAGGAATGGAATAGTACTGCACCATAAAAGTCAGAAGAATACAAAGGATCTAAAGAAATATGGGGGGGGAGGGGGGGCGGCCAGATGGCTCAGTGAGTAAGAGCAGAGGGCTCCAGTGTCGGGATGATCTGGATCAAATCCCGGGCTCAGATACTCAGCACCACAACCAGAAATAACTGGCCGTGTAACCTTGAGCAAGTTACTTAACCCCGATTGCTTTAAAAAAAAAAAAAAAAAGGAAAGAAAAGAAATATGGGAAAGCTTGTGTGAGTAATGAAAAGTTAATAACTTCTATTCACACAGTGCTTCAAATGATCATAGATTCACCTAAAAAGGATCACTGGGGTCACTGAAGCCAGGTCCCTCATTTTATGAAGATGCTTGCTCTAGATCATAGAGTGATTCAGTGGAAAAATCCAAATAGAGCTCAGGGTTTTCCAAATTCTCAGTCCAAGATTTACTCACTACATACTGCCCTTTCACAGTAAGGAAAGCAAAACAAAAAGAGCAACGTATCATTATGATAATTGAGGCAGGAAAACCTGAGTTAAAATGCCTCAGATACTAACTAGCTGTGTGACCCTCGGCAAGTAGTCACTTAACCTCCAGTCCCCTCAGTTTCCTCAACTGTAAAATGGGGATAACAATAGCACACACCTCCCCAGATTATTGAGATAAACTCACTTAATAAAGGTTTGTTTCCTTCCTTCCTACAATTTTGTAGAGGAAAACAACTTTAAATAAGAGAAGTCCATTGAAAAACATGCTAAGACATTGGTACTAACTTGTAAAGCATATGCCCTTCCTTCCTGTAAAAAAAAATAAGAAAAGTTATTAAACTGTAAGTCTGAGGTCACCTAATTCTTTTGATGGGTGAGATGACTTAACTGGGACTGCACCAGAGGGTCTTCATGCTGTGTGAGAAATCAACCAAGCAAGCATTTGGTAAGTGCCTAACACTATGCTAAGCACAGGGGATGAAAAGGAAAGCAAAGACAGCACCCTGTGCCTTAAATTCTAATGCGAGAGACAACAAAGTTTACAAACCACAGTTTTTGAGAATACCTCATCACACTCTAAAGAAGTATCCCTAATTGTTCTTCAGTTTTGTAAACCATTCCATTTTTAGCTTGTTCTCAAATCACAGGAAAAGACTTCAATGTAACCGTTTCAATGTGATGGCAGAGTTCTTTGCTGTGATAGTAGTCGTCCCTCCATTCAGTGCCAGTTATCCCAGAAACTCTCCCGCTTCTGCCACAACCAACTTCAGCCAAGTGAAACATCAATGAAGGTGACTTTAATAAGCAGAGTCTGAGAACCCACAATCAGTAGGGTCTAAAAATTCTGGACTAAAAGATTTAAGACAGAGCCCTACCAATGGAACACATGGCCTGGGACAAATCACCTGCAAGCCTACTGCTCCAAATAATCTCACTTTAAAACCTGTAAAACTGGATTAAACATCAAGGACAATCTTGAAAGGGAAATGGGAATCAAAAAGGTAGTCAGAAGGCTGTCTAAAGTGGGATCTTTGTCCCTACTGCTTTACTTTCCCGGAGGCTTTTTGTTGTCCTGGTTTTGGGTTAGGTTGACTGCAGGACTGTGAGTCTCAGCCCCTTTTTAGCACCAGTAGGTAAAGTCACTCTCCTCCTGACCAGTCAGTATTCATGAATCTAGCTCTGGTGGTAACCATTTCTACATCAACCACTACATGCATTTTATATACCAGTATGTTCTCTTTTTTTCCCTTAATAGTACTGTTTTTCCAATTATATGTAAAGATAGTTTTCGACATTTATTTTTGTAAAACTGAGTTCCAAATTTTTCTCCCTCCTTCCTTTCCCTCCCTCCTTCCCAAGACAGCAAGCAATCTGATACAGGTTATACAGGTATAATACACATTAAACATATTTCCACATTAGTCATGTTGTAAAAGAAGAATCAGAACAAAAGGGGAAAAAACACAAAGAAAAAAGTTAAAGCAATATGTTTCGTTCTGCATTCAGACTCCATAGTTCTCTCTCTAGATGTGGAAAGCATTTTCCACCATAAGTCTTTTGGAATTGTCTTGAATCATTGTATTGTTGAGAAGAGTTGGAATTGTCTTGAATCACTGAACTGTTGAGAAAAATTAAGTCAATCTAGTCAATCACTGAACAATGCTGCTGTGACTATGTACAATGTTCTCCTGTATACAGTATATTCTAAAACAGGGGTGGGGAACTTGCAGCTTTGAGGCCACATGTGGCCACCTAGGTCTGACTGAATCCAAACTTCACAGAACAAATCCCCTTAATAAAAGGATTTTGTTCAATAAAATTGGACTCAGTTGAAAGGTCGAACTCAAGGATCTAGAAGGTCACACGTGGCCTCAAGGCTGCAGGTTTCCCACCTCTGTTCTAAAAGAATACCTTTATGGCCGAGGAGTAGCACTGGCCTTGCAGTTCTTGAACTCAACATCTATCTCCTACCTCCCTCCATACCTTTGCACTGACTGTCCCCTATGCCTTGAATGCTCTCCTACCTCACCTCTACCTTCCAGCTTCCTTCAAGAGTCAGTGAAACCTTCTTAAAGAGGCCTTTCCCAATATCCATCCTCCTTCCCTTTCCACCTCCTCTTTGTCTTGTTTTGAATCATTGTATTGTTGGGAAGAGTTGGAATAGTCTTTAATGGGAATACCTCCCATTTACATGACACATTCTTTATGTACAAAGTTGCTAGCTTGTTGTTTCCCCCATTAGAATGTGAGCTCCTTGAGGTCAAGGACCTGTTTTTGCCTTTTTTGATATAAAGAAAGTGCTTAGCCCAGTACCTGGCACATAAGTGCTTTTTGACTGACCGACCCCAAAAGTCACAAAATTTTAGAACTTGAAAGGACCTTACAAACCATCTCATTCAACTCTCTCATTTACAGAAGTGCAAAGATTTTATAAACTAAGCCCAGAAAAGTTAAGTCACTTGCCTAAAGTAACGAAGTAACATAGCTAGCAAAGAACAATGGACTGGTACAGAAAAAGAAGGATGACTGAGGAGGTCCTCTCACTTACCTCTGTGAACTTGATGTAGCAACAACCACACTGGCATACCAGGATGGCTGCTAGCACAGGTTCTTAGATCTGCTTTACTAGGAAAGATAGCTGTTTAAGGGGTCTATAATCTTTTAAATTATATTCACTAGTTCAAGGGAAAAGTCAGCATCCTAAACTTCAGAGAAAATACAAGTAGAGAAATAAAGACCAACAGACAGGGCTCTGACTGCCTGAATCAACTATATACTTTACATAAATCCCTGTATGGAGAGAGCCTTTATATCTGAGTGGTTGAGGACTCAACCAGAGAATTACAAGATCCTTCTCATAAGCAAACCCTCAAAGCAAAGTATATATACACTCCTCAGAGTCAGAAAGTATCACAACCCTCCTGACTCAGTGCCTAATTAGAAATTAGCAAAAGGTGTGAAAGCCTTCCTACAAGCAAGCCTTCCATAAGCAAGCTTCCTTTAATGGGCTCCACTTGAAGCCTATTAATGGATGGGGAAGAACTTAAATCCCATTAATGTTACATTTGGGTAAATCACTTAGCTTAGGCCTCAATTTTCTCAAAAGTCAAATGAGGGAGCTATACCAGATAGTCTCTAAGGTTCTGTCCAGCTCTGAGATAAGAACAATGGACTTAAAATCAGAGTTTGAATTTCAGCTCTAATATTTACAACCTGCATAATCTAGAGGAAGTACCTTAACTTTTATGGGCCTTAGTTTACTCATCCACAATAATAACTCACGTGTTATTAGACTAGATGATTTCTAAATTATCTTCTAGCTCTAAATCCCCATGATCCTATGAACTAGTATCAGACAAATTCCAAGAAGAAACACTGCAATCAGAAGAAACCAAAATAGAACTAGCCACCCACACAAATGGGGAGCTGCAGGAAAGATAAAGAGAAGGGGAAAAAAGAGCTCACTACCAAGTTAAGGTCAAAAGGAATTCCTCTGGCTCCAGCCACTTCCAAGACCATGCAGGCTACAAATGCTCCTAGAGGCAGTTCTTTTTTTCTAAGACTACCCAAATTATCCCACATGCCTTAAAGTTAAATTCTATTCAATAAACATGATTTTGGAGAAAATTAAAACATCTTCTCATGCCTAAAAAAAGGTTGTTAGTATGGTATTCCTTTCTTTAGATGTTTTTGTTATTTCAAAACTACATTCAGAGTCCCTTTCCATTGTTTCACTATGATCTATGCCATAAGAGTAACTCCTAAGCACACATTTCTCACCTGTCTGCTCTCCTGTGGGGCTTCTCTCCTCTCCGATCATTACTGGGATAACCTGATCATCCTGCAAGATTTCATCAGTCTTGAGACTCCACCCCATCACTACCCTCAGCCACTCTAATTGGAAGATGGGGCCATGACTTCCAAACCTTCATTTCAAGGAGAGAGATCAGTTCAGATATCTCATTTCTCACCTGGCTGCACTGCTCCACAATTCCTACAATACCTACTAAGCCCCTTTTCAGCTTCTTTTTGCATGTTGTCTTCCTCCATTAGATCATAAATTCCTTTCCAGCACAGACTAGATGTGGATGTGATTAGCATTTTTCAGTGCTTGCTATACAGCAGAAGCTTAATAAAAATTTACTGACAAAGTAGATCAAAAACTATTATCCCTCTCATACAGGTCCAAGACTGACTTGTCATATAAAGAACTGGAAATGGAAAGGATGTCCATCAACTGGAAAATGGGTGAATAAGTTGTGGTATATGATTGTGAAGGAATACTACTATTCTATAAGAAATGACAAGGAGGTGGGCGGAGCCACGATGGCTGAGTAGAAACAGGACTTCCGTTCAGCTCCAGCTCCCATCACCTCCAATTACATGTAAAAAAAATTACTCTAAACAAATTTTAGAGCTATAGAACCCACAAAGTGACAGAGAGAAACAAACTCGAGAAACAAACTCCAACCAAAGGCAGCCAGCAGGAAGGGTCTATTGCACTGGCCTGGGAGCAGAGCGCAGTCCTGCATGAGTTTCAAGGTTCTGGCCCCAGGGCAGCCCCAACCAGCAGCAGTGGAGCAGACTTCAGGAGAGTCAATCACCAGCAGCTATTGCAGTTTCCAGATTTCTCAACCCATAAATGCCGAAGTAAAAGGTCAGTCGGGAACTCTGTTGGAAGAGGAACTTGGAAGAGCTTCAGGCCCCTGTCCCCAGGGGGAGAAGTGGTAGTGGCTCAAGAGCTGCAGCTACTGCCCCCTGGCTGCTTCCAGAGCTCCTGGCCTACAGATCACAGGGGGATCAAGCCACCATTCAGAGAGTAATTGCTCTTGCTTTGACCTGCTTAGATCTGGATCACAGTCTTGGGTGGTGGTCCTGGGGTTGGTGGCCAGTGTGCCAGAGCTTGTGGGAGCTACAGAGAGGGCACCCTCCTAATAGATCCGACAACTGCAAAAACCCCAGTGATTTGGGACAAAGCTCTCTCCATTCTGAAAACAGAGTTTACCATGGCAAAGAGCTCAAAAGTCAAGTAACTGATTGGCAACATGAGCAAGCAAAGGAAATGCAATCCTACCATAGACTTCTTTTTTGGGGGACAAAAAGGATCAAAGCATGGAACAGGAGGAAGACAACCAAGTCAGAACTCCTGCATCAAAAGCTCCCAAGGAAAATATGAACTGGTTACAGGCCATGAAGGAGCACAAGAACAATTTTGAAAATCAAGTAAGAGAAGAAAAATTGGGAAGAGAAATGAGAATGAAGCAAGAAAATCAAGAAAAGTGAGTTAATAGCCTCACTGAAGAAAATAACACCTTAAAAAAACAGACTAATTCAAATGGCAAAAGAGGCCCAAAAAGCCAAGAAAGAATGCTTTACAATTGGCCAGATGGAAAAGGAATTTCAAAAACTCACTGAAGAGAATAATTCCTTCAAAATTAGACTGGAGTAAATGGAAGCTAATGACTTTATGAGAAATCAAGATACTATAAAACAAATTCAAACAAATGAAAAAACAGAAGGCAATGTGAAATATCTCATTGGAAAAACCACTAACCTGGAAAATAGATCAAGAAGGGATAATTTAAAAATGATTGTACTACCTGAAAGCCATGATCAAAAAAAGAGCCTAGACACCATCTTGCAGGAAATTATCAAGCAAAATTGCCTGATATTTTAAAACCAGAGGGCAAAGTAGAGGTTGAAAGAATTCACCGATCACCTCTTGAAAAAGATCCTGAAAAGGAAACACCTAGGAATATTACAGCCAAATTCCAGAGTTCCCAAGTCAAGGAGAAAATAGTGCAAGCAGTCAGGAAAAAACAATTTGAGTACTGTGGAAACACAATCAGGATAACACAAGACCTAGCAGCTTCTACATTAAGGGATTGAAAGGCTTGGAATATGATATTCTGGAGGTCAAAGGAGATTAGGATTACAGTATTATGCTTCAGGGAAAAATATGGTCATTCAATGAAATAAAGGATTTTCATGCGTTCTTGATGAAAAAACCAGAGCTGAACAGAAAACCTGAATTTTAAATACAAGAAGCAAGAGAAACATGAGAAGGTAAAAAAGAAATCATAAGGAACTCATTAAAGTTGAACTATTTACATTCCTACATGGAAAAATAATAATCATAACTCATAAGAGTTTGCTCAGTATGATAGTCGAAGGGAACATATATGTATATATGTATACATACATTCGTACGTATGTATAGGAGGGTGTGTGTGTATAAATGTGTGTGTGCATATGTATGCACATGTATACATAGACAGAGGGCACAGGATGAGTTTAATATGAAGGGATATCTAAAAAAATAAAATTAAGAGGTGAGAGAGGAATATATTGGGAGGAGAAAGGGAGAGATAGACTAGGGTAAATTATCTCATATAAAAGAGGCAAAAGAAAACTGTTACAATGGAGGGGAAGAGCAGGAAGGTGAAAGGGAATGGGTCAACCTTACTCCCACTGAATCTTACTTAAGGAGGGAATAACATACACACTCAATTGGGTATCTACCCTATAGTAAAACAGGGGGAAAGAGGATAAGAGGGGGGATGATAGAAGGGAGGGCAGATTGGAGGAGAGGGTAGTTAAAAGCAAACACTTTTGAAAAGGGATAGGATCAAAGGAGAAAATAGAATAAGTGGGGGGGGGGCAGGATAGGATAGAGGGAATTATAGTTAGTCTTTCACCATATAACTACTATGGAAATGTTTTGCGTAACTACACATGTACAACCTATATTGAACTGCTTATCTTCCCAGTGGGGTGGGTGAGGAAGAAAGAAGGGGGAAAAAATCTGGAACTCAGTTTTAAAAACAAATGTTTAGAAAAAAATTTGTTTTTCACATACAACTGGGAAATAAGATATACAGGCACTAGAGTGTAGAAAATCATCTTGCCCTACTAGAAAATTAGTGGGGGAATGGGGGAGGAGATAAGAGAGAACAGATTAGGGGAAGGGGTATTCAGTAGGCTTGGTATTTGGGGGGGGGGGGTAGGGGAAAGATGTCGAGAAAAATCTGTAACTCAAAATCTTGTGGAAATGAATGTTGAAAACTAAAAATACATAAATAAATTGGGGGGGAAAAAAGAAATGACAAGAAGGATGGTTTCAGAAAAACCTAGGAAAACATAAATGAACTAATGCAAAGCGAAATAAGCAGAACCAGAACTGTACATAGTAACAGCAATATTATGACAATGATCAATTAGCTACTTTGTTCAAGACAGAGATCCAAGACAATCCCAAAGGACTCATGATAATTATGCTATCCAACTTCAGAGAGGGATCTGATGAACTCTGAGTGCAGACCAAAGCATACTTTTTTCACTTTCTTTATCCTTCCTGCTTTTTAAAAATTTGTCTTTTTTTTGTTTTGCAACATGACTCCCCCCCTTAGGTTTTGCATGATTTCATATGTATAACTGATATCATATTGCTTGCCTTCTTAGTGGGTGGAGAAGGAGTGGGAGAGGAGAGAATATGGAATATTCTTAAAAATGAATGCTAAAAATAAATATTTAATTTTTTAAAAAAGACTGACTTGCCATAGAGAGAATTATGCTATAAGTGTGCTTCAGTGATATTCTAGAGAAGAACCTCTATTAGCAGAGGAAAACTCAAAATAAACAAATATGTGAATCACATAACATAGACTAAAAAGATTCCTTTTCATTAAAGAGTGATCAAGATACTTTTCAATATCAATGTAACAAAATATTACTTTTAGAGATGTTCTGAAACTTCCAAATACAGAGAGCTTTAAAAACAAAAGTTAGACATTATCAGTAAGTAAAGACTTATTTTCTTATAGCTTTTGTCTAGATTTTCTTTTTGCTCCTATCTCATTCTGGTTTTGTATCATAGCTACCCCTACCCCTTCAAATTAGATGGTAATCTCCTCAAGGGAAAGGACTTTGTTGTTTTCTACTGTGCAGCCCCGACTCCTCACCATACATTGCACACAGTAGGTGCTAAATAAATGTTTGTTAAAGTTCATTGACATATTATACAATCCCATGGTTCTATGTTGAATCAAAAAGTTAATATACCTTCACATTCTCCATCAAAAGATAATACTGGGAATATTGACTAGTGTGATACATATATAGGAAATTTTTCTTTTACCTTGTTCGACCACTTATATGCTTGAAGAAGCTGGCTATAGAGAGGAGTCTTGTCCTGAACAGGATCTAGGCTTAACAATCCACTATTATGGAGAGGGTGGTTCTCAGATGGCTTGCCTACCAAGTTACTCAGACGCTCTAGTTCACTAAAAAATGAAAGAGAAAAAATTGATTATAAAAGCTATTCCCCAATATGTGAGCAGTAAAAGGATACAAGCAAAGAATTCCCTAAAAAAGAAATATGTGTGATCTACCATCATAGAAAAAAAAATGCTCCAAATCATTAGAGAAATTCTGACATTTCAACTGACATTTCACCTCACATCCAAAAAATGTAAAGAAAAACAATACATAAATGTGTCATAGAATAATAGATTTAAAGGTAGAAGAGGTCTTAGAAGTTAACTTTTCCAACCTCCTCATTTACAGATGAGAAAATTTATGCTTAGCAAAGTTAAATAATTTGCTAAAAGTTATATAGCACAGTCAGAATTTGAACCCAGATCCCTCTGATGACAACTCCAGCACTCTTTCACTGTATCACAACACCATCAATGCAAGAATTAATCTTTAATTCCAGGGACCTGATGATGAAATGTGCCTCCTTCCACTCTTGATAGAGACGTGGGGGCCTACAGGTGTAGCATGAGGCAGGTGCTTGGCTCAGTCAGCACTTAATAAATACTGACTGACTGAGTGAATGACAATATCATACACCAACAGATGGATGTTTTGCCTAACTATACTTCTTTGCTATGAGAGACAGTCTGAAGGAGGAAGATAAAGAACATGGAATTAGAAAATAAGATCAATGTTTGTTTTTAAAGCATTAATAAAAAGAATTTTTAATTAAAGTTTTAAAAATCAAAGATCATTTACACCAGATTATATTTAAATTCCAGAATGGATCCGCTATAGTCTAGAATACTGATGTGTTACCTCAGGATTTCTTAGAAATAAATAGATCTGGAGGGGTTATAAAGGTTTAAGAAAAAAGTGTACAGTTTAGTTTACACAGAAGTTGCTGTTTGTCCTTTGTTCTTCAAGAGGACCATGACATCAGGGAGGTGATGCCATGTCATGTAAGGGACTTGAATATAAGTGAGGGGAAGCTGTGCAAAGTCACCAGCCTCACTTTCTTCTCCAGAGCCACCTGGGTCCAGTGGCGAGATACAGATCAGACTGACTGGAGATGGCTCTGGAAGCAATGAGAGACTTTGGCTTTTTAAACTAAGGTCTTTTAAGAGGTCTCAGTACTGACTGAGGCAATGCCCATTCAGTGATTAAGACTATGTAAGAAATAAGGTAGAGAACGGCCTCTTTACCTAGTTTAAAAAAAAAAATCTGGAAGGGAAAGACCTTCAGTGCTTCTAGACAAAACAGAAACAACTGCCAATTACACTCACTTTGAGCCAATCAGGGCCCAAACAAGGACCAAATGGGGCTTTACCTAGCATTACTGGCCAATCAATGAGAACCAGAGTGATATGGCTTTAAGGCTCAGTCATTAATGGGAAAAAAAAAGTTTCAGGGATCAAAATTTACATTCATTCGGACAGAGCACCAGCATGTAAGGGCAGGATACCCTATGTGGCCAGAGTTTGCAAAAAGATTTTTGGATTGAGGTATGTTTTTCCTAAAAAAAAAAAAAAAAAGAAAATTTAAAAGCACTTCAATCAGTAATGTGGCTACACAAATACACAGTAATGTGACTACACAAAAGAATTTAGAACTTTTCTAAATTTCCATTTGAAGGAAAAGTTAATTTCTTGGATTAAATAATCATCAAACCTCTCTTCTAACCTTCAGGCTTGCATCTAATAAATTGGATGTCCCAAAGCACCTCAATTCAACATGTCCAAAACTGAACTCCTAATTTCTCCTCCCAAACCCTTCCTTCTCCCTAACTTCCTCATTACTTTTGATGGCACCATCAATCTCCAGACTGATAAATGAGGTGTAATCCTCTACTCTTTCCTTTCCCCCTCAAGTCCCTTGCCAAGTTCTATCGATTCTACCTTTACAACATCTCTTACATACAACCCCTTCTTTCCTATGATACTGCCACAATCCTGGTATAGGTCCTCATCATTTCACACCTGGCCTTTTGCAACAACCTGCTGACTGGTCTCCCTACCTCAAGACTCCCCCTATTCCAGTCCATCCTCCACTCAACTGTCAAATTGATCTTCCTAAAGCTCAAGTCTGACCATGTCACCCACACCTCCAATTCAATGAACTCCAGTACTCCCTATTACCTCCAGAATCAAATATAAAATTCTCTGTTTGGCTTTTAAAGTACTTCATAACCTGCCATGCCCCCCACTCAGAGTGCTAGGCCTGGAGTCAGGAAGACCTGAGTTCAAATCCAGCCCTTGCTAGCTGTGTGACCCTGGGTAAATCCTTTGTTTGCCTCATTTTCCTCTACTGTAAAACAGAGATAATAATAGCACCTACTTCACTGGATTGATGTGAGGATCAAATGTTTGTAAAGCACTTAGTAGGATGCTTGTTATATAGTACACATGATATCAGTAAATTATATCAATGCTTATTTCCTTCTCACACACACCAGCACCTTACACACACTCTGTGATGCTATAACACTGGCTCCTTTGCTGTTCCTCAAACAAGATACTCCATCTCCCAGTTCTGGCCATTTTCACTGGCAGTCCCCATATCTGAAATTCTCTCACTCTCACTCTCCACCTCCTGGCTTCCCTGACTTCAAGTATCAGCTAAAATACTACCTTCTGCAAGAAGACTTTCCCAAATACTACTTAATGCTAGTGCCTTCCTAGAAATCATCTCTAATTTATCCTATACACATAATTCTTTGTACAGAGCTGTTTGCATGCTGCAAGCCTTTCTTTATATTTCCAGCACATGGCAAAGTGTGAGACACATAGTAGGTGTTTCATAATCACTTGTTCACTTCAGCTTGCTTGAATTTATAAATATGGCACAACAATCTCTGCACTAACAGTTTAGATTCCCACAGTATAAATCATTAAATTTGCCACAGTAGCAAATACCTGAACAAATGATGATGATTTATTGCTCATACAGTGCCAGATATGCATAGGATGTTTTTCACAGATGGTAAATCTTAACAAAACATAGAACAGGTAAGATAAACAAGTAGAATGAAGAAAACACTAACAAAGTGGTGTAAACTGAAGGCAATTTTATATCCTCTGCAACTAACCGCACCACACAAAGTGATCCAACAGCATAAGCAGCTTCCAAAAGTAAGTGTTCTGAAGAGATAGTCCATACAGCAAAGAAAAGCCTCTCTAGGTACAGGCACCAATGCTATTTTCACTAGAGAGTCTCAAACATTATCCTCGGCACCACTACATAACGATTTGTGAATAAAGGTTGCAGAAAGGGTCAAAACAAATATCTCAAACTTCATTCCATGGTGCATGTCACAGCATCCTGAACTTTACAAACAGAATCAACCTTAGGGAAGGTAGATGGAAAATGAAAGAAGAAAGAAAGAAATAAAAGCATTCTCTCACACTAGTAAAGCATTAACTGGCATGGCGCCAATAAAAAAACCAGTGAATTTCTGTGGGAGGGGAGTGTGTTTGTCTGGCTTTCCCCCAAAAAAAAGAATGCCAGCCACTTAGTGAAAAACTGATGTTCCCATCATTTGGCCTCCTCCTCCATCCCACCTCCTCTTTCCATCTGGTTGCTAAGGAAACAAAGTTGCAACAATCAAAAAAAAAAACCTAGCCTTCAAACCATAAGATAAGCTACTCTGCCTACCTCACACAACTGCTATGAAGATGAAATATAGAACTGAAATCATTAAAGCATTAAATGCATGTAAGGTAATATCAGGAGAACTGTTACAGAAATAAGCCCCCAAACCTAGAAGCTAGCTTTCTTAAGTTCATATATAGAGACAGTCAGGCCTTCAAAGATGAAAGAGCACTATATTCCTGGAGAAGGAAGTGGGAACCATTCCTGAAAGGGAAAGGGGGCAAGGAAGAGAGAAAGTGCCAGTATGGTTGTAGAAGAAACGTCAATAAATCAATCAACAAGCATTTATGAAGGTTCTATTTTGTGTCAGGCACTGGGGCTGGAGTCAGAGAATCTGGGTTTGAATCCTGCCTCTGTCATTATCTGTGCGACCTTTGGGGAAGTCACTTAATATTTCTGGCCCTCACTTTGTTCATATCCAAGGGTCCTCCATCCTATAATTGGCGCTGACCAATTCCTACGAGAAGCATATCAGAACCTGTCAAAAGGGCTGGGAGGAAACAGTTGGAGAAAAAGAAACAAAAACAACTCAACCAAGCTAGGCCACTTTGTGGGGATGGGCTTTGAAAGGTAAATGAATGAAGGAGATGGAAAACAGGGATGATGGAGCCCAGTTTTGGGAGCAGTGGAAAAGGAAGAGATCCCCGTGGGGGTTGGGGGAGAATGTCAGTGGGGAGCGCGGAAGGGGAGATAGTGGGAGAGGGTATAGAGGGGGAGGAGCAGTTGAGGGGCTCTGCCCGTCCTCGACAGGTGGGGAGAGGTTTGGGGAAGTGGGGGAGAAGCCTGAGATCCTGGAAAAACCCCACTGGCCAGGGAAGACTGGGAGGACCGAGGCTCGGCCGGGGCTGGGGGATGGGCCCCAGGGGCCCGGCGGGGGCGGCGCAGGGTCAGCCTGGGCCCGAAAGAGGGCACGTACTTGAGGTCCCGATTGACGGAGTGCAGGTGGTCCTGGAAGTGGGCGATAAAGGCCTTCTCCCGGCCCTCCAGCGTCTCCTTGTTCCGCATGCCATCCTTCAGGCAGTCGAACACCCGGCTCACGCTGGAGCGCAGCGCCTGGATGGCGCCAATGGCCTGAGCGAAGGCCTCCAGATTCACCCCGACGTTCAACACATCCGCCATGGCGAACCCTAACAGCCCCGGCCTCCGCTCGCCCAGCCGGCTGCCGGGGCGATACACAGCCCGCCGCGCACTCTGATGGCGTCATTCACTGGGCGCGTCCCTCTACGCTCCCGCGGGCTGCTGGGAAATGTAGTTCTCGGGCCGTATTCAGAACACGGCTGTCAGACTCCGGCTAGCAAATACAGGTGGAATACTACTCCTTGATAAGACTAGAACTTAGAGGACCTTTCAGATCATCTAATTCAACCCTCTCATTCTACAGATGGAAAAATTGAAGCCCAGGAAGTGGGAAATAATTCACCCAAGATCACACAGATGGGATTTGAAACCTGGTCCTTTGGCTCCAAATTCAGTTCTCTTCCACTTTGTTGTTCAGTCCTGTCTGACCCTGCATGATCCCATGGACAATCCATGGGGTTTTCTTGGCAAAGATTCTGGAGCGACTTGCCATTTCCTTCTCCAGTATGTCCGCATTTTACAGTTGGTGAACTGAGGCAAATAGGGGTTAAGTGCCTTGCCCAGCATCACTCTGCTAGTAAACATCTGAGGCCCTATTTGAACTCGGATATTCCTGACTACAGGCCAGTTACTCTATCCACTGCACCACTTAGCTGCCCCTCTCTTCCACTTAGGCCTGGATAATAGACAGTGGTCCAGAAAGATTGGAGCTGGCAGTCAGCAAAATTTATTGACCCTGAGAAGTTAGGCTGCAATCTGTGTTTGTATTCAGGTGTGAGGGGTTGTCTCAATGAATCACTTTAAGTAAGGGATAAAATGCTCAATCAATTTCAGAGACCTTAGACTAAGTGTGATAAGTTTTTGAAAGACATTTGATAAAGTGAAATGAGCTGAGAGGAAGACTATTCAAATTGACTAGTGTATACGGGCATGCTTTCTGAGTCCTCTATAAAAACATGGAATTAGCTAGGTGTAAATGTGGTGTTCTAGCTAGGAATCACCTGGGCAGGGGGGAGAGAAGGAGAGAGTCAGGCCTCCTTCCCTACCATCTGGACAAGACTTTCTAGCTTTAAAGGGTCCAAAGGATGTTGGATCTCCCATCTTAGGCTTCAACACCTAAATTCCTGGGTGCATTGATGGCAGTGTTTGCATCAGGAGCCAAGCACAGATGGACCAGGCATAAAGAGAACTTCTTGAACACTCCCACTAGTGGCATAAAAGTTGTCCCAGCAAAAAGAGCAGTGAGTGATCCTTTTGCTATGTGTGCGATTTAAGCCTGAGTCATTTTCTACTTTACTCTGTATATCCTTTTTTTGTTTTGCTTTTTGGAGGGTAATTGGGGTTAAATGACTTGTCCAAGGCCACATGGCTAGTTTTTGTGTTAAGTGTCTGAGGTCAGTGCTCTATTCAATGCGCCACCTAGCCGCCCCTAACTCTGTATATCCTTAGGGGAGAATGTATCACAAACTTTGGGAAGAAATTTCTTAGGACCAACTATTCTCACTGAATTGCCTTAGTAGATTCCTTCTTCCAAAAGCTACTTAAGGATGACAGATTAAAAGGATTCCCAACCAAAAATTGGGGAAGGGGGAACTTAAGTGGGACCTCAAGCCAATAGTATTAAAGAATTATCCCCTTGACTCCATAGAAGTATTCCTAGAACCCAGAGGGGGAGGTGTAGCCAAGTTCTGGGACCCAATTTGTTAATGAGACTTATAATAAAGATACCCCAGGGCTTAGAAGGACTATACCAGTATAGCTCAAATATCTAGAAGATGGCGCCTTATTTTCCAAACTTTTAATGGAAAAGTACAAAAATAAAGTAGTTTTGGTATGACTTGGGGTTGCTGGGAACCCTAAAATTTTAGGGTACAGGGCAAGTCTGCCTGGAAAGAATTCAAACACTCAAGCCTTCTTTCAGTCAGAGTAGCAAGGTTTATTGTAATGACAATAGAGCAGGCTAGATTCCTAAAGAATTTGCCACTTGATGGGGATGATATTTGAAGTGCTCACCAGAAGTTATACACTAGAGCCCCCTTAAACCTGCTAGAGGGGACCCCTACTGAGGTCCTGGGAAACCACCTAATAGGTTCCAATATAAAGAAATGTTTCACCTGTGTTGCTAAAACATGCCACAGATTCCCATGGATTCAGGTCTGTTTCACTTCAGTAGAAATAATACTAAGGCTTTGTTTCAATAAGAATAATACTGAGAATGTTTTGCCTCAACAAGAATAATACTGAGAAAGCTTTGCCTCAATGGAAACAATGCTAATCCCTTAGAAACATATTTTGTTGCCAGCAATCACATTGTCTATAAAATTATGTCTAACAGAAAGCTCAAGGCGGTCTTTCGGTCTGAGAGGCAGTCCTGGCCGGTTAATAAACACTCCTATCAAATTATAATTGGCCTAGCTGTCCTGTTATATCTCGCTGTCCATTACAATATTGATACTTATATTAAGAAAAAAAAGACAGTGAGATCTAGATGGTATTAAGGAGTGGTAAATAGCCTGGGAAGGCTCTGGTGTGACAGGGAAAGGAGCTAAGTTGTCTGGGGGTGGGTCAAGAGGATTGTGAAAGGAGTACTAAATGGTATGGGTCAGAGAGCCACTCTGAAAGAACTATTAAGTATCTAGGTGGGCTGGGTTGGGCCAGATGCCTTAGGGCCAGACACCAGTGATCTGGGCTACTGAAATGTGTGGGAAAATTCAGGGTCCAGGTCCTATCACCCCATCATTCCTCCTTCAAACAAAAGGGACCCAAAATCTACTGTCCCTGCCTTGATGGGTCCCATTCAAGGGGTCAGACTTCAGGACCTAACTGATGACAGGTCCAGTGGGTTAGAGACCTTGGACATAGTGGGAAATTGGTATACAGACTGAGGAGTCATCTGGAAGTTGTTGGCCTGAGCCTGGAGAAAACAAATCTGACAAGGAGGTTAAGCAAACAAGGGCCAAACTGATATAAAAGGAGTATGATCAGGAGGGAAATAACAATGGGGGATAGTAGAGAAAGGAGCCAGGATTTCCAAGAAAATTATTTGGGGGCACTGCAGTTATCATGAGGTTTCTTGCATCCAACTGTTGAAGTTTGGTGGTTTGGGGGTGCTAGAGACCCCAAAATACCAACACACCAGGTCCTGTTGAATAAATTCGACTCAAGCCTTCTCTTAGTCAAAGAAAAGTCAAGTTTATTAAAGATTTGCCATAATGGGTAGACTCTTAAGGAGCAAAAATATTTGTGACACTTGTATTAGACAAGCAGGTCAGAACAATCTGACACAGACTGAATCTGAGCTAGATTGAATCTCAGCTCTTTCATGGAGGCAAGATGGATCTTATATACAGAAAGACTGTGGGAGGGATCTAGGGGTGGTCTAGAGGAGGGGTTTGGGGAGGGTCTTGAGAAAGAGTCTAAGGAGGATCTTGCTGGAACTGAGGTCAGATTCCAGGAATGGGATTAAGAGTGGGAAATAGGTGAAGGCTATCTGGAGATGACAGACAATGGAGAACTAGGTTAGTTTAAGGGTAACAGATTTGGGTATAGATATTTTGAGAGGATCAAGGGTGGGAAGTAGCTGGACAATGGAGGGTTAGGCTAGGTTAAGAGTAACAGATTTGGGCCTAAGATAATGAAAGGCTTATGGCCTCAGGCAAATGAAGATTCAAGGGGGTTCCCAGAGCCCACAGGGGGTTCCCAGGTTCCCAGGTACTCTGTCACAACTAGCCCTTTCCAAAATATGATCAGTATAGATCTCTACCTGCCCAGCAGGTAGAGATCTGTACTGAATGAATTTTGGAAAGGGCTAGTTGGATGAAAGAAATCCATCCAAACCACTCCAGACTACTTAACTCCTTTCACTGTCTCACCTGGGCCACCCCCAGGTGGGTTATTTACCACTCTTTAATCCATCCAAATCTTCTCACTGTCTTTTATTGTTTTCATAGATAAGTATCAGTTTGACCCCCCTCAAGTGCCAGATTCTTTAAGAATCTAGCCTGCTCGAAGATTGTGGAGTAGAAACAGGACCTCTGCTCTGCTCAGACTCTCAATACCTCCAATTCATGTAAAAGGGGACTCTAAACAAATGTTTGAGCTACAGAACCCACAAAATGACACAAAGAAGCTAACCTCCTGTTGAGGACAGCCTGGCAGGCCAGCAGAAATCGGCCAGCACAGAGCTCTGGGAACCAACCCCAGCCTCACTCAGATGTTTTAGCCCCAGAGAGGTCCTGACCAGCCACCAGCTGGAGGGACTCCAGATCACCAGCAGCTGTGGTGGCCCAGAATTTTCAACACATAGATGCTAAGGATAAAGTGAGAGGTCAGTGCAGTGTAGACTTTGGGACCGCTAGGGCAAGAAGTTACTGAGGGTTGTGGCACAGCCACCTACCATATGTCAGCTTCAGCTCCTGGCCTGCAGAGTGTAGGGGGACCAAGCACCAGTCTGAGGGGTAATCGCTCTTGCTTTAACCTGCTTGATATGGATTGCAGTCTAGGGTGGAGGTCCTGGGGTATGTAACCAGCTTACCAGAGTGTGTGGAGGCTTCAGAGAGAACACCCAATTAATACCTCCAGCAGCTGAGAAAACCCCAGTGTTTGGTACGAAGCTGCCCTGTCTGATAGCAGAGTCCTACTGTGGCAGAAAGCCAAAAAGTCAAGTAACTGAGTAGTAACATGACCAGGTAAAGGAAGCAAAGCAAAAAGAAGAATCCAACAATAGACTCCTATTTTGGGGACAAAAAGGATCAAAGCATGGAACAGGAAGAAAACAATGAAGTCAGAACTCCTACACCAAAAGTTTCAAAGGAAAATGCGAGCTGGTTACAGGCCATAGAGGACCTTAAGAAGCAGATAAGAGAAGTGGAGGAAAAATTGGGAAGAGAAATGAGAGCCAACAGCCTGACTGAGGAAAATACTACCTTAAAAAATAGACTAACTCAAATGGCAAAAGAGGTTCAAAAAGGCAATGAGGAGAAGAATGCCTTAAAAAGCCAAATTTGCCAGATGGAAAAAGAATCTCAAAAGCTCACTGAGGAGAGTCATTCCTTCAGAATTAGATTGGAGCAAATAGAAGCTAATGACTTTATGAGAAATCAAGATGCTATTAAACAGATCCAAACAAATGAAAGAATAGAAGGCAATGTGAAATATCTCATTGGAAAAAAACACTGACCTGGAAAATAGAACCAGGAGAGATAATTTAAAAATTATTGGACTACCTGAAAGCCATGATCAAAGAAAGAACCTAGAAATCATCTTCCAAGAAATTCTCAAGGAAAACTGCCCTGATGTTTTAGAACCAGAGGGCAAAATAGAGGTTGAAAGAATCTACCAATCACCTCCTGAAAAAGATCCCAAAAAGAAAACTCCTAGGAATATTATGGCCAGGTTCCAAAATTCCCAGATCAAGCAGAGAATATTATGAGCAGCCAGGAAGAAACAATTTGAATATTGTGGAAATACAATTGGGATAACTCAGGATCTGGCAGCTTCTACACTAAGGGATTGAAGGGCTTGGAATATGATATTCCGGAGGTCAAAGGAGCTGGGATTAAAACCAAGAATCACCTACCCAGAAAAACTGAGTATCATGTTTCAGGGGAAAATATGGTCATTCCGTAGAATAGAGGACTTTCAAGCATTCTTGATGAAAAAAACCAGAGTTAAATAGAAAATTTGACATTCAGATACAAGAAGCAAGAAAAGCATAAGAAGGTAAACAGGGAAAAGAATCATAATGAACTTCTCAAAGTTGAACTATTAACATTCCTACATGGAAAAATGACAATTGTAACTGATGAAGCTTTTCTCATTTTAAAAATAGTTGAAGGGAATAGAAATATATATCTATGTCTATCTATATATACATATATATGTCTATATTGGAGGGTATACAGGTGTATGAATACATATGTGAATGTGTGTATATATGTTTACAGGAATACACAGATAGAGGGCACAGGACCAATTTAATAGGAAGGGATGATACTTAAAAGGTGAAATCAAGAGGTGAGAGAGGAATATAATGAGAGGAGATGGGGAGAGACAGAATGGGGTAAACTATCTCATATAGAAGAGGCAAGGGGAAATAGTTACAATGGAGGGGAAGAATAGGAAGGCAAAAGGGAATGGGTCAACCTTATTCTCATTGAATTTGGCTTGGGGATGGAATGAAATACACACTAAATAGGGTGTCTCACCCTACAGGAGAGTAGGGGGGAAGGGATGAGAGGGGGAATGATGGAAGGGAGGGCAGGCTGGGGGGGGAAGCTGGAAGCACCCACTTTTGAAAAGAAACAGGATCAAAGTAGAGAATAGAACAGGTGGGAGGTGGGATAGGAGGGAGGAAAATATAGTCAGTCTTTTACAATATATCTACTATGGTAATGTTTTGCATTAGCTACACATGTATGACCTATACTGAACTGCTTATCTTCCTAGTAAGGGGAGGTGACAAGGGAGGAAGGGAATGAATCTGGAATTCAAAGTTTTAAAATCAAATTTAAAATACATATATATACTATTATTAATACTATTTTACATGTAATTGGGAAATAAGATATACAGGCACTAGGGCATAAAGATCCACCATGCCCTAATGGAAAAGTCGAAGGGGGTATGGGAGAAGATATGGGAGAGAGCAGATTGGAGGAGGGGATATCCAGTGGGACTGCTATTTTGGGGCGGTGGGTAGGGGAAAAACGGGGAGAAAATTTATAACTCAAAATCTGGCGGAAATGAATGATGTAAATCAGAAGTTAATAAAGCATTTAAAAAAAAAAAGAATCTCGCCTGCTTTATTTGTGCTACAATAAATTTTACTACTCTGATTGGAGGAAGGCTTTAGTGCTTGAATTCTTTCCAGGCAGACTTGCCCTGTACCCTGGCATTTTTGGGTTCCTAGTAACCCCAAACCACATAAGTTTTCATTTAGAATAATAGAATTTAGGACTTGCTATCAAGTCCCAATTCTACTAAAAGTCTCTATCTCTGGGACTTTGGGCCTTTGTTTTCTCACCTCATCAGAAATTATAATTTCTAACCTGGAGAGACTTATATAAACTGATGCTGAGTGAGGAAGGCAGAACTAGGAGAACTTTGTACAATTACAGACACATGGTATCTGTGACAACTAACTTTGATAGACTGGGCTCTTCTCAGCAATGCAAGGTTATAAAAACAATTCCAAAAGACTCATGATGGAAAGGGATCATCACGTCCAGAGAAAAGACCTACAGAGTTTGAATGCTGATTGAAGCAAACTACTCGCTCTCATGTTTTGTTTTATTTTGTCTTGTTCCTTCTTTCTTGTTGTTCACTCCATTGCTTATAATTCTTCTTTACAGCTTGACTAATTTTAATGCAAAGGTATTTGTAGAACATATTTCTGATTGCATACCTGATGAGATATGGGTTCTGGGAGCCCCCTTGAGCTCTCCTTGAGTCCTTGAGGTACAGGCTCTGGGAACCTCCCTTGGACTCTTGATTAAATCATCCTATTTGATAAGGCATTTGCATGAGGGAATAAGCCTTACATTGTGGCTGAGCCCAAGCCTCCGTTACTAGACTTCCCAATCAAAGTGTTGATCCACCCTTGAACTGGCCTAGCTCACCATTGTTTGTGGTGGCCTCCAGCAACTTCCCACACTTAATCACTCATTGACCTCATTAACTCCTCCTGAACACCCTCCCCAAACTCCTCCCCTAGGCCACCCCTAGATTCCTCCCTTCTGTATATAAGACCCCATTCTGTCTTCATGTTTGGGAGAGCGCCATATAATAGAGAGAGCACCATAGAATGACCTAGCACAGGCTTACTCTGTGTCTAATACAAGCAAACTTTTAATAAACTTTCTTTTTCTTTGGCTGAGAGAAGACTTGAGTTGAGTCGAATTCATTTGGCAGGACCCAATGTGTCGGTATTTTGGGGTCTCCAGAGCAACCCTAACCTTCTTAGTGGGTAACCTCTTCAACCTACATGGGGAGGAAGGGGAGAGGAGAGGGGGAGGGAGAAAATTTGGAACTCAAGGGATTGAGAATTGAATGTTGTAAACTAAAAGTAAATACATACTTTTTTCTTAATTAAAAAAAAGAAATTATAATTTCTCATCAAAGGTTGGGTGTGTGGGACAAAAGAGTTCAGAGTCTGAATCTGAGATCAGAAAAGGTCTTTATTGTGAGAAAGGGCCCTCTGCCCCTGTGTCCCTCAAATTGTGTCCACCAGGGAGAGAGCAACAGGTAGAAGCAAGCCCATGGTTATACAACCTTCTAATGCAGAAACCCAACCCCCCAATTGGCCTTCACTCTCATTGGTAGGGAGGCTGGCCCACAACATAAGCTCAGGAATCTGA
Organism: Petaurus breviceps papuanus; assembly: GCF_028583685.1. NCBI lineage: Eukaryota > Metazoa > Chordata > Mammalia > Diprotodontia > Petauridae > Petaurus > Petaurus breviceps. The sequence goes on along the minus strand of NW_027187344.1, from coordinate 6,275,236 downwards.
CTTAGAGACAAAGGACACAGAAACACGTGGGTGTCCAATGCAAGGCCAGGAAGTCAGTTTTATCCTTATTTGGCATTATCTTGTGCTGAGGTGGCACTAGGGAGGGTCTCCATTGTTCTAAGTCCCAGATTCCTGTAAGGTCGGGTGACTTCTAAATTTAGGCCTAGTGGATGCTGAAGCCACTCTAGATTTGATTTTTCAGAACGGGGAAACTTCATTGCAAATTATCCCTTGCAGGGGGCTGAACAAGATCAAGCGATCAAGCGTCCTTAATCTGGCACCAAAAGATTACCTCCCCCCCCCCCCGAATTGAACCCATGGATCAATTTCTAGGACCTCTGTACTTAGATGGGAAACAGAAGACCTTTATTTCAATATAATTGACTTCATTTGTAAACCTCTGTATTTTTTTAATGCATTTTAACACATTGTCTTGAGAAGTGATCCATAGGTTTCACCAAACTGTCAAAGGTTAAGAACCTTTGGACTAAAGGATCTCTGACATTCTACAATCCTATGATTTAGAGCTGGGGGGAAAAAAGCCTCAAAATTTTTTTGAGAATTTGAGAGCTACGGGGCAGCTAGATGGCACAGTGAATAGAGCACTGGCCCTGGAGTCGGGAGGACCTGAGTTCAAATCCGGATTCAGACATTTAACACAAAAACTAGCTGTGTGACCTTGGGCAAGTCACTTAGCCCCAGTTGCCCTACCTTCCCCCTCCAAAAAGATTTTGAGACCTGGAAAGGAGTGTCTGATATTTACCTCAAGGGCCATCTAGTCCAGAAGCAGAGAGTCAGTGTTGAGAAACATTTATTTAGCACCTACCACATGCCAGGCACTGTGCTAAGGGCTAGGTATGCAAAGAAAGACATTGGACAGTCCCTGATCTCAAGGAGCTCACAGTCTAATGCAGGAGACAATACATTTTTTTTTTGGAGGGCTATTGGGATTAAGTGACTTGCCCAAAGTCACACAGATAGTATTGTGTCAAGTGTTTGAGGTCGGATTTGAACTCAGGTCCTCCTGACTCCAGGGCTGGTGCACCACCTAGCCACCACAACAATACATTTTTAAAAGCTGAAGTGGTGGGGTAGGGGATGGGCAGGGAATGCTGAAGTCATGCAGCTAGGATGGGAAATATTCTGAGGAGGTATGAGTTTCAGAGCTGATTTCATCTTTCAGAATGATGTGTTTCTGAAGATTTAAACTCCAGAAAAGTAGAGAGGTGGGAGTTGATGAAAATTCCCTGGGTGCCATTCCTAAACAGTGAAAAATCTGGGAGGAACTCTACAGAGTCCACCTTCAACCCCTCCCCTAAAAGGGAGAGAGGGGCCCTGGGGCAGGGGATACTGAGAAGATGAGATTTTCCAAGGTGATTTCATGTTGCAGAATAATGTGTTTCTGGAGATGATGAAGTCCAAGAAAAGAGTCCAAGTGGAAAATAATGAGAATTCCCTGGGTGCTATCCTTAAATGAAGCAGAATAAGGAAGGACCTTCCAGATATCTACCTCCCACTCTCTGACCAGAGGGAGGGAGGGGCCCCAAACCAACCAGAACACAAACAAAAGCAATCACCAACCAGTGCCATCCAGTCCCTGCTGGAAAATCTCCAAAGAAGGGGATCCCACCACCTCTCCAGGCAACCTTTGGGGCAGCTCTAATTGCTAGGAAATGATCCAGCCTAAATTGGCCTGTTTGCAGCTTCTAACCACTGCTCCTGATTCTGCCCTCTAGCACCTTTGAGGCCAAACAGAAGTGTAATCCCTCCTCCAAGTGATAGTCCTGAACACATCGGTCATGTCCTCTCATGTCTTCTCCAGGTCCTTCACTATCCTTGATTCCCTCCCCTGGACACTCTTATCAGTAGCCTTCTTAAATCATGGTGCCCAGAGCCGAGCACTATACTCCAGAAAATATGTCCCCTCTTAATGCATCCTGTGATGGTGTTAGCTCTTTTGGCCACCCTAACACAATCCTGATTCATTAAGCTTACAACCCACTAAAAACTCCACATCTTTTCTAGGACATTTGATCCAAATTTCATCTTATGTTTGAGGAAAGTAGCAGGGAAATGACTGATCCAAGGTCACTGAGCTTGTTAGTGGAAAGGTCAGGATTCTAACCTAGTTGACTTCTGATCCAGCATGCCTGACCAAACCAATGAGCAGCAAAGAAAAAAAAACATCTGTATTGAAAAGTCCTGGTTCCTAAGGAGTAAACGAGAACTAGCAATAAAAGGAAATAGGGCTTAGAGTATAGTATTAGTAGCAGGTAGAATATACTCAGACTGGGGGTAGGGTGGGAAGTTTAAACTAAACAATTTCTTAGGTTTCTACAACCAGCTGTAATAATTTATGTTCTAAGTCAGCCCCTTCTGGTTCTGCCACCATGTTCTAAGGAAATTTCCAGCTCTAGCATGGAATGCTCTAAGGCCCTCTCTAGCTGTTATGTACTGGGTTGGTAATCAAGCCTTTATTAAGTGCCTTCTCTGTGCTGGACACTAATGAGACAGTACCTCCCCACAAGGAACCTCCAGGAAATCAGGTCCTTATGAAGGAGAAATCTGAGCTGTATTGACTGTCTGTGTTCCCCTCCAAGTGTCTATAACACTTATTGTATACACACCTGCACCTAATTCAACATTCTCCTCTCCTCCCCAACTCTTGCTGTATAGTAGGAGACTTAGGGGACTTTAAGATCCATACTGACACAACCCCAAACTCCTAATCTCCCAATTTGTCAGTGCCCTTAAGCCCCAGGACCCACTCCTTCACCCTATTTCAGTCATACATAGGGATGGTCACATACTACTGTGTTTCCCCGATAATAAGACCTATCCCAAAAATAAGCCCTCCCCTTACTGTGTAAGATTCCTCTAAAATAAGCCCTCCCCCTAAAATAAGCCCTATTGAGATTGCTACTGTAGTGAAGGTGATCCCCTGCGCTGCGCTCCGAGCTGCATCCAATCAGAGCTGCAGCAGTGAGCGCATCATCCTGTTCTTTATTGAATTCATTATTGAATAAAGGTACATTTTTTTGTTCACATTTACCTGTTTATTAAAATTGCTGTCAATGTTCATTAAAATAAGCCCTCCCCTGAAAATAAGCCCTCTGGTTTTTTTCTGTCCAAAAAAATTAATAAGACAGTGTCTTATTATCGGGGAAACATGGTAGATCTCATCATTCTAACTCACTTTTGTGTCCCCATATGCCTCCCCCTGTCCTAAACCTTTCATTGAGATTTCTAGTCCATCTAACCCTCAGTACTTTCTTAGACTCTCACACCTACATCACTTCCCTTCCTCTCCAATCTGACCCAATAGCTTCACCTCTACACTCTCCTCTCCTCTCTTCTCAAATACCTTGTTTCCTTATCCCAGCTGGACCTCAGTTCTGATTGAAGAGGTTACCCATAAAGAGGGTTAGGGTTGCTCTGGAGACCCCAAAATACCAACATGCCAGGTCCTCCCAAATGAATATGACTCAAGTCTTCTCTCAGCCAAAGAAAAGTAAAGTTTATTAAAAGTTTGCTTGTATTAGGCACAGAGTTAAATTTGTATTAGGTCATTCTATGGCACTCTCACAGACATGGAGACAAGATGGGGTTTTATATGCAGAAGGTTGTGGGAGGAATGTAGGGGTGGTCTAGAGGAGGAGTTTGGGGAGGATCAATGAGTGATTAAGGGTGGGAAGTTTCAGGAGGCTACCTGGAGACTACAGACAATAGTGGGCTAGGCCAGTTCAAGGGTGGATTGATATTTTGATAGGCTCAAGGGTGGGAAGTAGATAGACAATGGAGGGCTAGGCTAGTAACAGAAGTCTGGGCCCAGCCACAATGTAAGGCTTATGGCCTCATGCAAATACCTCATCAAATGGGATGATTTAAATGATGAGTTCAAGGGGGATTCCCAGAGCCTATACCTCAAAGATTCAAGGAGAGCTCAAGGGATTCCCAGAGCCTGCACCTCATCAATAGGGGAATTGTGTGTGACTCTAAAGGAGGCAGAATAGATATCTGTAGCCTCTTCTCCCCACCCCACCCCTTCTCCAAGGGAAACTTTCATTTCTTCCAGAAGGGGAAGAAAGGAGTTGGGGCCAGAGGCCACCACTCTCCTCTCCTCAGAGAGAGGGTGTACAAGGTTAGAATTATACCTATCTGCTCCCTAAAATATTGTTAGTCTAGGGGAAGAGGTTTTTAGGTTTAGTCTAACTTCCGATCACTGCATAGTTATGATCAGAAAGTAATGAGGGGAAAGAGAATCTTAAGCTTTATAGACAAGGTTTGTCCCCTTTAGCACCAAGTACAAATTTCACAATGAACATACATGGCACTTAGCCAGGAAAAAGTTATTGATCCAAACCAAATAGCAAAAGAGAAATCAGAGAAACTATATGTGGGGGGCATCTAGGTGTCGCAGTGAGTAAAGTGCCGCCTTGGTCAGGAGGACCCGAGTTCGGTTCTGGCCTCAGACACTTAACACCCACACAAAAACACTAGCCTTGTAACCTTGGGCAAGTTACTTAACCCTGATTGCCCTCCAAAAGGCAAAAAATAATAATAATAATAAAAGAAAGTATATGAAGGAGAATCTATAGCAGACAATGCAGAATGCTCTTTAGCTCTCCTCTGCCCTATTCTCTCCAACTCTGCCCCCTCCTCCTGCAGGACAGGGCATTCATCTCCCCCAGTGAGGAGAGAGTTCCATGCCAGTGGACTTTGGGATTGGAATTATATACATTATTCAACTTCGACTCTGCCCTCAATCCAGCAAGACCATCCTTTTAATTCTTCTCTAAGTGCTACCCCTTATCTTATTCCCCACTAAAGCTTTTCCTAATATTCCCTTCTCTCATCAGTTCTCCCACACCTCCGGCATCACTCCCTTGATGTCATGGTCCTCTTTGGGAATGAAGGACAAACAACAACAGTAATCCACATCTATACCTATAGGTCCTAGGTCAAGTCCCACTTGGTCATTGTTTGGGCCCTGATTGCTCAGAGTGAATATAAAACGCAATTGTTTTAGTTTTGGCCAGAAACCCTGTGGGTCTCACCCTTCAAAAATCAATCTCTCTCTTTATATTTTTTACTAGGTAAAAGAGGCCATTTTCTGCCTTATTTCTTACCTAGCCTTAATCACTGAATGGGTGTTGCCCCAGTCAAACAGAGACCTGTTAAGGACCTTAGCTTCAAAATGCCAAAGTCTCTCAATGCATCCAGGGCCATCTCCAGTCATTCTGATCTATATGCCACTGGACTCAGAAGAGAAAGTGAGACTTGTGACTCTGCACCACCTTCCCTCACTTAAATCCAATTTACCTGCATGTCAAGGGATCACCTCCCTGTTGTCATGATCCTCTTCAAGAACACAAGACAAACAACAGCAACGACAACAATCTCTGTCCTCAACCAAGGACCTCACCTCCTATTTTCCTGAAAAAAAAAATTGAGGCCATTTAGCACAAACTTCCTCTTTTCCCCTTCTCTTGATCTGAAAACCTTTTTACATCAGTCTCCACTCTTTCCTTCTTTTCCCCAGTCTCTACCATTGAGGTGGCCTTTGCCTTTGCCAAGACCTCTATATGTCCTCGATTCAGTCTTCTTTTAGCAGATTAAGGTTGCAGTCACCACACTCTCTCTCACCAGTCTTCACTTTCTTCCTATCTATTGTTCCTTCTCTACTATCTTCAAACAGCCCAAGTCTCTTCATCCTTAAAAAAAAAACCTTCAATGTCCTTCCTTTCTCCCTCCTACCTTTATCATCCAAGCTCCTAGAAAGAACTGTCTACACTATGGCCTCCACTTCCTTTCACTTACCTTTCACAGATTGACTTCCAACCCCATCATTCAACTGAAACTACTCTCTCCAAGTAACCAATGAAATATAGGTAGACAGATAGAAAGATAGACAGATTACATAGATAGACAGATAGATTGATAGGGCATTTATTAAGAACTTACCCATATGCCAGAAACCACACTAAGTTCTGGGAATACAAATACAAGAAAAGAGCCTGCAGAGTAATGGGAGAAGACAACACAAAAAGAGGGGAATGGTAGAGAAATCTGGAGAGTCAGGAGAAGCACTAAGAGAGGGAGGAAGACTGCAGGGTCCGAGATGTCTTCCAAATCTTTCCAAATATAACAGATTCTTTCCATCTGTTTTTCTCAACCTATCTGCTATATTTGACACTATGGACTGCCTTCTTTCCTTGAATATTCTTTTCTTGGGAATTTCATAACAACATTCTTCCCTGGTTTTTCTCCTACCTGTTTAATGTCTCCTCAGTCTCCTTTGTTGGTTTATTATCTAAGTGTAAGGCCCCCTACTCTTCACTTTCTATATTCTGTCTCTTAGTGGCCTCATCAACTCCCATGGGTTAAATTATTTGCTAATGACTCCAAGATCCAAGACCCAGCCCCACTCTGTCCCCTGTGTTTCAATCTGGCATCAGATATTATTCAAATTTGATGTCCTAGGGTCACCTCAGACTCAATATGTCTAAAACAGATTTCATTATATTTCCCTGCTGCCCTTCCCTCCCCCACCCACCTCCACCTCTTTCAAAGTTCTCTATTTCTGTTAAAGAAGGCACTACCATTCTTGCAGTATCTCAGGTTTGTAACCTTAGTACTCTTAGGGTGCCTCAATCTCCATCACCCCATATCAGTCACCAAATCTTGCCATTTCTGCCCCTACAATATCTCTCTCATCCAACCTCCTTCTCTCTACTCCAAAACTGTAGTTCAATTCTTCATCACCTCCCACTGCAACAGCCTCTCAGTTGGTTTTCCTGCCTCAAGTCTCTCCCCACTTCAATCCATCTTCTATTCTTCAGCCAGAGTGATCGTCTACAAGTGCAGACATGACCATGTCAACACCCTGCTCATTCATCTCAAGTGGTTTCCTATTTCCTCTAGAATCAAATATAAACTCTGCTGCTTAACTTTTAAAGTCCATCACAGCTTTGTACTACCTGGTCTTTCCAGACTTAATAGACATTAATCCTCCTTCCACAAATTTGCAATCAAAGCACCAAATTGACCCTTTCTCTGTCCCTCACACAGAACATCTACAGCTCCAATCTGGGCCTTGTGAGGGTAGTTCCTACACCTGGAATATACTTCTGCCTCACCTTTGCCCCAGAGGAGAAACCCTTTCTTCCTTCAAAATGCAGCTAAAGCACCACCTTTTATCTCATAACCTTTTATATAATCCGGACCTCTTTGGCAGTCAATCTGATGCAGCCTGTGGAGCACTTCTTAGAATAATGTCTTTAAATGCAAAGAATTATGAAGGAAACCAATTATATTGAAATATAGCTATCAAGACATTTTAAACATCAAGTTCATGAGTCCCAGGGGAAGAAACCTTGTCATATGAAAACTTTACTGATCTTTTCAACTATTGGTGCCCTCCTTCTCAAACTACCTTATGTTTACCTACTTTATACTTATTTTTCCTTATGCTCTCTCTATGGATATATTATTATAATCATATGTATACTATACTGACATGATGTGTGTTTTATATACATACATGAACATGTACACACATGTCTACACACACATACACATTATTCTACATTATCTTTATATGCGTTTGTCTCTCTTGTTAGAATAGAAGTCCCTTGCAAATAGCAGCTGTTTATTTTATTTGTATCCAAGTGCCTGGCACATAATAAGTACTTAAATGGAAGGAAGAAAACATTTAAGTGCCTACTACATGCCAGGCACTTTGCAAAGTGCTTTACAAATATTATCTCACTTGATCTTCCCAACAACCTTGGAAGGTGGTTGTAATTACTATTCCCACTTTACAGTTGAGTAAACTGAGGCAGACAGCAATTAAACAATCCTACACAGCTAGTAGGTATTTTGGGCTAGATCTGAACTCAGGTCTTCCTGCTTCTAGGCCAGGCACTCTATCTTCTATACCATCTAGCTCTTGTTGATTTAGTAATTGTGATAGATGATTTGGAAAGGGAAGAGACTGGAGTCAGGGAAGCCAATTAAGAGGTTGTTGCACATGATTAATGTGAAAATGTTTAATAGGAATGTATGTGTAGAGCCCATATCAGATTGCATGCTGTTTTGGGGAGGGAGGGGGAGAAAATTTAAAACTTATGGAAGTGAATGTTGAAAACTAAAAATAAATCAATTGAAAACTGTAAAAAAAAAAAAAAGTGCTTGCTGATTGATTAAAAAAAAAAAAGAGGTTGTTGCAATGTTCTAAGGACTCTTCCCATGCTGTCAGTCTCTGTTTTGAAGGCGCTTCCAACTCAAAATCCCATGAACCCACAATCTTAAGAAAACAGCCAAGTGTGCCACTAAAGTAGATTTTTTTTTAAATTCTTTAAAGCAGTGGGATCATTTAGCTCTGAAGACATCTCTCCATCCAACCCTCTTCAGTTCTGACTATAGTCAAAGTAACTTCAAGAGACAGAAAACAGAAAGCACTGGATCCTAGAGTTGGTTTTAGTGAAAAAAGGATTTTGGAAATACAGCCAATTGAGTTAAAAGCTCCATAACAGGGGTTTGTTTTCTTATCACAGTTTCTTTTCTCCCCCTAACTCACCGGGCTGCATGTGCTAGCGTTTTTTTTTGTTTTAGTTTAGTTTTTTTTTTTTTTAACAACTCATCTTCATTAATAGCTTTTTTTAGGGCCTTGGGGAAAAAATAAACAAATGTGTGTGTAGCAACCGGAAGGAGGCTTGTCTCTTATCAGGAGGGTTTGGGAGCTTAGCAAATACAGATACTATCAGGTACACAGGATAAATACTCTGAAGGAGTTTCCCTGACAGGGTTGTGAATCAGAACTCATCACCATTTTCAGGATTCTTGCCCAGAATCAAGAAAGATTCCAACCAATAGCTCTATTAAGGTTAAGTTCTTAATGATAGGACCCAGGTTCTTAATGACAGGCCAACAAGCTGAAATTTCATAAATTGTTTTAGCTTTGGTGACCTTTTGGTAGCTGTTGGTGTGCCCCTCACCTCTCCTTCCCTAATCCCCCCCCCTGCCCTCTTTTTTCATAAGAAAAGAATTTTTACCTGAAAAAGATCGGGGGGGGGGAGTGGAGACAGGGACCAGCATTCATCAGTCTTCCTAGAGAACTGAGAATGCTTTCTTCTTCTTCCCCCTTATGTCTGCTGCTGTCCTTAAATATGACTTCTCACCTAACTAAAGGATCAGGTAATCTCAGAGGTAATAGGGGCTTTATGTCATCTAGTTCAAGCATCTCCCTTTATAGAGGAAATCTTGGGTTTTTGAGTTGGCTATTCGTTGATTATCAGACCTTAGATTTATAGTTGGAAGGAACCTTCAAGGCTATCTAGTTAAGGTTAGTTATCAAGTCCAACTTTCCCATCTCACAATCGAAGAAAAGGAGGCCCAGAAAAGTTGCCCAAGGTCACATAAATGGTAAGGCAGGATTTGAACCCAAGCTCTCTGACTCCAGATCCACTACTCTTTAGTTCAACTTATGTAATACTAGCCAAGATATAACTCACAATGATTCTCCCCCTCTTACCTGTTTCTTATACCCCTCCCACACTTCCAACCAGTGGTTTACATTATGATTTATGCAATAAAGGTAAACCCATTTCAACCATTTCAATCTTTGATGTCCATATTTGCTCTTCTGAGATCACCTTTGTTGGGAAAAACCAGAAATGGATCACTGGAAATACATGTTTTTCCCTGAAGCATCAAGCAATGAGTCCTTAGGCAGACTATTTTTCATTGGTAAGAGAAAGGAGAGCATTTTTAGATTTGTGCAGTAAACATTAGAGAAGCTGGCACGTGTCTACTTGCATCTGTGTGTGTTTGCTGGTTATGAATTACTTTAAAAGTACTCATTGAAGGCAGCATCCAATTTTAATTATTATGATTTTTATATTTTGGTAAAAGATAGCACCCTGCTGCTAAGGTTTCCCAGAATGGAGAAGCCATTAGTTTGTTGCTGTCAGCTCTGTAGCATTAGAATGAGCGATCAGAATTAAAGCTGTCAGGATTTAATTAAAATATGTTGAGAATATCATCATATTCAGAATACATGGGATTCAAGCAATCAGATGGGAAAGATAGCCTCATCAATAAAGATTTATTGAGGATGCAGAGTGACCAACATTGCAATGGAGGCTTTATGCATCTGAAGGGAATGATTTGTCTGGGACAGGCCACAGTTGGTCCACCTGTGAATAACTGGCATTAATTATGTGCTCCTACACTTAACTTAGGGTGATGTAGCATTTTTGAATATTTCTAGGAATCAAAGGGAGTGATTCATCCCAACTATTTAAAGTAATGGATGCCATTTCTCCTTGTTGTGGGCTTTTTTTTTCCTTTTTAAAAGAGAAATGCTGGTAGTTTTGCTTTTCTTTGGTGGGAGAAGAGAGGGGTACATATTTCTATTGCTCTTTTTGAGGGGGATGTTGTCAGAACATAGGCTCCTTTGAAATTCCTCACTATACCATTTCCCCAGAAGTCCCTAGAACATTGGGTTGAGAGTCTTGAGTCCCAGTTCTGACTTGATCACTTTAATAAGTGAACTTGAGTGAGTTGTAATCCCTCTTTAGACCTCAGTTTCCTTTTTGGTAAAATGTGGGGATTAGAGTATTATGTTTTTCAAGGTCCCTTTTAACTTAAAATCCCATGACCTTCTGAGAGTATAGCAGGAGAGAGGAAATTCACCTTAACAAGAGCTAGTAGAGGATCGTTCATGAGTCATGTTCTTCCTATCACAGGAACCTCAGAAGGTTTTTTTAGGTATTCAAGTAAATTATTGATTGTCCATTTGGATGTTCACTTAATCAACCACCTAGAGTGTCATAAGGAGCATCTACTCTCTGCAAAGTTAGTACGTAATTAAGTGTGAAACATCCCAAGAAATGAATCCTTTTACTAACACATTAGGCTAAATCAAGCTAGAATAAAACATGAATTGTTCGTGGACCTCTTAACCACAGCCCATTTGAGGGAAGAATTGCCTCATAATTGCATTACCCTGTTAAAGGGACTCTACATTTTAGTTACAAAGATGGGATGTTAACACTTTAAGTTGTTGATTCTGGAACTTGAACCAGTCAACTGAAAGCCAAGCCCACCTCTAGACAGTGGCCCAGCCATCTGGCCCCTTAAAGACACCAAAAACTCTATCAGCACTATGGTTTCAGTTTTTTCCTACCAACTGAACTAAAATAACTCTCATTAATGATTTAGTCAGAGTTCTACAGGTGAGAACAAGTACAATATGTCCAGTGCAGAGGAATGATCTGATCACTTTGTATATTGGGATGCTAGTTGCCCAATCCAAAGCCATAACTAAGGTGGGAACAACTTGAGATTTTCCCCAAGGCACTGAAATTTAAGGGTGCTGATAATATGTACACTTTTCTAGCAGCTTAAAAACAACTCAGCTTAGCACCTAATTAGCAAAAATATTTAACAATGATCCAAGACAATTCCAAAGGACTCATGATAGAAAATGTTATCTACCTCCAGAAAAAAAACAAAAACAGAAAAAGAAAAATGGATAGAATCTGAATGCAGACTGAAACATACTATTTTTCACTTTATTTTTTTCCTGGCTTTTTTTTGGTCTGTTTTCTTTTACAACATGACTAATATGGAAATATGTCTTGCATGATTGCATATGATGAGCTATATCAAATTGCTTACTTTCTCAAGGAGGGGGAAGGGAAGAAGGAAGAGAATTTGGAACTCAAAAATTTTTAAATGAATATTTAAAAAAATTTTATGTGCAATTGGGAAAAAATAAAATACTATTAATAAAAAAGTAAATACATATTTGAAAATAAAACTATTTAAAACACAGTAATTTTCATGAACTCTAAGTATCTGGTACTCTTATGCTTCTGTGTATTCATGCCAACTATTTCCCAGACGACATCCTTCCTCCCTAGCTGAACCTCAGGTAAACACGTCCTTGGGATGGATTCACACTTATCTTCACTGCATCCCCCCAAGTCCAAAGTGACCACTTCCACAACAGCAGCTTTGTAGTGTCCTAGTCTCTGTCTTCTTTCAGTGGGCAATACCCCATGTTGTCTCTCCTCGTGTAGCCTTGTTCACTAGGAAGAGTACCAGTTCTTCTCCAGGAGCCAAAATACTAGCCATGATTCTAGAGTTGTCCCCTACAACTGATGTAATAATAAGTTAATAACTTATCTATAAAGTTGCTTACTTGCATAGGAGAAAAGGTATAAAAGTACATGTTTATGTATAAATGTATAATGGAAGATACCCATGGAATTAGAATACCAGAGTGACACAGGTATCCCTGTATTGCTTCAGTTCCAAGTCTGTAAAATGGGGTTAATGATCAATTAGGCTGTCCAATGAAGAAGCTAGGTGTTGCAGTAGATAGAGAACTGGGTTTGGAATCAGGCAGTCTTAAATTCAAATCCAGCCTCATATACTTATTAATAACTCTGGGCAAGTCATTTAACCCCTGTCTGTCTCAGTTTCCTCAATCATAAATAGGGATACACTCATTATAATTCTTCTATGCAACATGACTAATATGAAAATGTATTTAATAGAAATGTATATGTAAAGTCCATATCAGAATGCAGGTCATCTTGGGGAGGGAGAAGAAAGGGAGGGGGAGAAAATTTAAAACTTATAGAAGTGAATGTTGAAAACTAAAAATAAATAACTTAATTTTTAAAAATTAAATGCTTGTTGAATAAATAAATGAATGAATTACCCTCCAAAAATCATAAATGAGGATAATAATAGCACCTACTTCCCAGGGTTGTCGTGAGGATCAAATGAGATAATATTTGTAAAAAGTGCTTAGAAATTGAAGGGATGCCCATCAATTGGCAAATGACTGAGCAAGTTGTGGTCTATGAATGTAATGGAATACTATTGTTCCATAAGAAATGGTGAGCAGGCAGACTTCAGAAAAACCTGGAAAGACTTGCATGTACTGATGCTGAGTGAAGTGAGCAGAACCAGGAGAATATTATATACGGTAACAGCAACATTGTGTGATGACCAGCTTTGTTAGACTTAGCTCTTCTGAGCAATGCAATGGTCTAAAACAATTCCAAAAGACTCATGATGGAAAATGCTGTCCACATCCAGAGAAAGAACTATAGAGTCTGAATGCAGATCAAAGCATAGTATTTTCTCTTTCTTTTGCTTTTTTTCTTTCTCATGGCTTTTCCCTTTTGTTCTGATTCTTCATTCACAGCATGAAGAAAGAGATTTAACACAATTGTGCATGTATAGCCTATATTAGATTGCATGTCGTTTTGGGGAAGGAGGAGGGAGGAGAGGGGAGAATATTTAGAACTCAAAATCTTATGGAAGGAATATTGAAGACTAAAAATAAATAAATATATATTTTCTAAAAGAGTGCTTAGCACAGTGCTTGGCACATAACAGACACTGTATAAATAGTTATTCCTTTTCCTTTTCTCCCCAGTGAGCTCTGAATGCCTGATAGAGCAGAAAGAACATGGGACTCAGTTTTTAGAAAACCTGGGTCTGAGTCTGGGCTCTTTTACTATTAGTTGCATAACCTTGATCAACTCACTCCATCTCTCTGGGCCTCAGTTTCCCCATCTGTAAAGTGAAGGCATTGTACTTGATCTCTAAGCTCCTTTACAGGTCTAAGTCCTATAATCTCAGAATGATGATTTTAAAAGGAGCCAAAGTATGGTGCAAAACAAGTAAGATAAAATATACTGGATACATAGTATAAGGAGAAATTATTTGACTTACCCTTGTGTTCCTCAATAGGAAATTTATACATGTATATACACAAAATTGCTTTGGATTGTGATTTAGGTAGAGGAATGGTTGCATTCAACCCTATGGGTTAGTAAGCTGTTGTGGATTGGTTTGTTCATTCAATAAACATTATATGGTGATTACTGTACTAGCTGCTGGGGAAGATAAGAAAGGGTCTCTATCTTCCTGGAACTTAGAGCAGTCTTCAAAATAACTGGCTGATTGATTGTTCAAATGGGTGATTCTTTTATTCTAGTGAATTTGTACATCAAGTATGAAAGTGTTGTCTAAGTTCTGTCAACAGGCAAGGTCTCTGGATAGGTGACTGTCAATCATCCAGCACTCTATTGCTCACCCAGAGACCTCTGGATCTCTTTATCAAAGAGTATGTGTCAATCATGAGTATGTCACTCAAATAATGGTTCCACCTATATCACACCCCTTCCTTTCTAGACCCACCAAACTTTTTAGTTATTCAATTCCAGACAAGGTCAATTAACCCTTTGTTAATCAATGGGGTCCAAGAGTCAGGACACCACTGAAACACAACTAAACAACAACAGCAACTCAAATGGTTAATTAGATTAGAATAAAAGTTTAATACATTCTCTCCCTTCTCCCTCTTTTTCCCCCACCCCCATCCCATAGCCAAAAGCAGCACAGAATACTGCATCCTACTCCATCACAGTTCCAATCCTCCGGGCAGAAAACAAAAACCCTTCTCAGGTTAGAGTCCACCACAGCATATAAGTAGGAGAGAATCTAAATATTTAAAAACCTGCTCTCAGGGGGAAAAAATGTGCACACAGAATAAATACTTTTAAGTTTAATCTGCACTGTTAATATTTTCTCTATCACTTTCTTAAGGCTAGACAATTAAGAAAACAATAAATCAAGCCCTGATTTGTGGTGTTTACTGATTTCTGAGAAGTAAATGCTCAGGCTGAAAATAAAACAACGGGCTTTCAAAAGACAGTTGAAGTTGGCTTCTGCACTCCTCTATACAGAACCCAGCCTGGAAATTCAGGCTTCCCATCTCCCAGGTAACATGACACAATGATTGTCTATCCCAAGATCCAAGACTCCCATTGAAGCTTTTGGTGATTCCAATGGTAAAGGCTTCCTTGAAGAGTTTTGTTGATTCTCGTTGTTTGTCCTTGGTTTTTCCAAGAGGACCGATAATGTCATGGGGTGATATCTTGACTTGAGTGTGAATTGGATTTAAGTGACACAGAGTTACACAAAGTCATCAACCTCTCTCTCTCTTCCAGAGCAATCAAAGTTTAGTGGAAAGACAAAAAAATCAAGATGATTGGTAATGGCCCAGGATTCGATGGATGGCCTTGGCCTCTTCAACCTGACCAACCTGACCAAGCTCTAAACTCTCCATAGCACCTGCTTCAGTCACTTTTATGGCTGTTCCTCTGAGGTATTTCTTCACATGGTAAATGGGTGAATAGGATAGTAAAAAATCTGTTTCCATGTCTTTGACTCTGTTCTTCATCAGTCTAGCTCAGGGGGAGGGGAACCTGAGGCCTTGGAGGCCACATGTCACCTTCTATATCCTTAAGTACAGAATTTTGGCTAAATCAGTCAGGCCACACTTAAGGATATCAAAAGCCACATGTGGCCTCAAGGCCTCAGGGTCCCCATCCCTGGTCTAGTTCATGCACTAAAAGCATCCCCTCCCTGGGAAAACTTGTACAGGACATTCTTGTGCTAGTCTTATAAGAGATAAGCAGGATATTGAGAATCAGCTGAGGTCAGCAAAGTCCCAACTAAATCTGAAAAGCTTGGGGACAAAGTATGGTAGAGTAGAAAGAAAGAATGCTAGATTTGGAATCAAAGTGCAAATTCTGGATTTGTCACTTACTGCCTATGTGACATATAGCAGGTCACTTAAACTCTCTGGGCCTCATTTTCCTGAGAGGGTTGGACTAGAAGACCCCTCAGGTCCTTCAGACTCCAAGTCTATAATGTTAAATTTCACTGCTCCTCCTCTGATTTTCAGTTTACTTTAGGGATTCCTCACCTTCATGTACTCTGTCTACTTCTGGCAGTTTTTTTTAGCAATACAAAAGGAAACCCAAGACAGTTTAAAATCATTAGTACCAAAGGTGTCTAACCTAAGCCCAATCTAATCCAATCCAAAAAACATTTATTAAGCACCTACTATGTACCAGGCACTGTACTAATGATGGGGTACAGACTCTGGGAACCCCCTTGAATTCTGATAGCCTTCATTATTGCTAGGCCCAAATCTCTGTTACTCTTAACCTAGCCTAGCCCTCCATTATCCAGCTACTTCCCACCCTTGATCCTCTCAAAATATCTATACCCAAATCTGTTACACTTAAACTAGCCTAGCCCTCCATTGGCTGTCAACTCCAGATAGCCTTCAACTATTTCCCATCCTTAATCCCATTCCTGGAGTCTGACCTCAGTTCCTTCAAGATCCTCCTTAGACTCCTCCTCAAGACCCTCCCCAAACCCCTCCTCTAGACCACCCTAGATGCCTCCCACAGTCTTTCTGTATTATAAGCTCCATCTTGCCTCCATGAAGGGACTGAGATTCAGTCTAGCTCAGATTCAGTCTGTGTCAGATTGTTCTGACCTGCTTGTCCAATACAAGTGTTCATTGCAAACACTTAGGCTCCTTAAGAGTCTATCCTTTATGACAAATCTTTAATAAACTTGGTTTTCTTTGGCTGAGAGAAGGCTTGAGTCAATTCATTCGGCAGGACCCAGTGTGTCGGTATTTTGGAGTCTCTAGCACCCCTAAACCCTAAACCTCAACATTAAGCCCTGGGGATACAATTAATAATAAAAAAAAGACAGTCCCTGCCCTCAAGAAGCTTACAATCTAATGGGGGAAGACAACACACAGAAGAAGTCAGGAAAGGTGGGAGGAGTAAAGAGGAAGTGTGGGTATGATGAAATACAGTCTCTGGGAACCCCCTTGAACTCTGATTCTTCCCATTTGACATTTACCTGAGGCCATAGGCCTTTCATTGTGGCTGGGCCCAAATCTCTGTTACTAGCCTAGCCCTCCATTATCCAGCTAGCCTCCACCCTTGATCCTTCCAAAATACCGTGTTTCCCCAATAATAAAACACTGTCTTATTATTTTTTTTGGACAGAAAAACACCAGAGGGCTTATTTTCAGGGGAGGGCTTATTTTAATGAACATTGACAGGAATTTTAATAAACAGGTAAATGTGAACAAAAAAATGTACCTTTATTCAATAAGCAAATCACTGGGGAAGAACAGGATGATGCGCTCACTGCTGCAGCTCTGATTGGATGCAGCTCGGAGCTCGGCGTGCGTTTCACCCAGGGTGGGGGTAGGGGGACGACAGTGCATACAGAGTGTACCGTAATGTAGCGTGTAGCGCAGGGGATCACCTTCACTACAGTAGCAATCTCAATAGAGCTTATTTTCGGGGGAGGGCTTATTTTAAAGGAATCTTACACAGCAAGGGGAGGGCTTATTTTCGGGATAGGTCTTATTATCGGGGGAAACACGGTATCTATACCCAAATCAACTGTTACACCCTTCAACTGGCCTAGCTCACCATTGTCTGTAGGCGCCAGATAGCCTCCAGCAACTTCCCACCCTTAATCACTCATTTATTGGAGTCTGACCTCATTGACTCTTCCTGAAGACCCTCCCCAAACTCCTCCTCTAGATTCCTCCCACAACTTTTCTGTATATAAGACCCCATCTTGCCTCCATGTGTGTGAGCATGCCATAAAATTTTCTAGCACAGACTTGCTCTGTGTCCAGTATAATATAGCCCACTTGTCCAATACAAGCCTTACAGATACTGAGGCTCCTTAAGAGTCTAGGCAATATGGCAAACTTTTGATAAACTTTGCTTTTCTTTGGCTGAGAGAAGACTTGAGTCAAATTCATTTGGCAGGACCTGGCATGTTGGTATTTTGGGGTCTCGAGCACCCCTAAACCTATACCTCATCATTTCATGATGACCCTCATCAGGTACAAGGGATAACTGGCTCTTTGGAGTGGAAATCAGGCAGAGTGGCTGATGCTGAGTGGAGTGAAGTTCAGTTTCTGCCTTCTATAAGGTCTCCCACTGCATCTGGGGCCATCTCCTGTCATCCTGATCCATATCTTGCCACTGTGCCCAGATGGCTCTGGAGAAGAAAGTGAGGCTGATGATCTTCCCTCAATTAAATCTAATTCCCTTGTGTGTCATGGCATCACCTCCCTGATGTCATGGTCCTCTTCCAGAAAGGACAAACAACAACAAGGCCTCTATAAAAGAAGGCTTTGGGAGGAGTTTAGTGCCCCACCCTCCAGCCCTCCAATCAGAGGGGAGAGGAAGCTGAGGGAGGTGGTATCTGTCCAGACTTGAGTTGGTTGCATGGTGATAAGATTAAATCCCTATTTTCTGTGCTTGAAAGAGCCTTGAAGAGTCATCTTAAAGGGGTCACAATTGCTGTCTTAAAATATCTGAAGGGTTGTAATGTGGAAGATGTATTTTGCTTTGATCCAGAGTAGAAAGTTAGGACCAAGAGATGCCTGTGATAGGGAGGTAGATTTTAGCTGCATATGACAATAGCTGACATTTATATAGAGATGAATTCATGGTTTGTAAAACACTTGACACACACCATCTCATATTATTTATTCCCATTTTACAGATGAAGAAACTGAGGCTCAGAGAGGCTAAATGTCTTGCCATGGTCACACAGCCAGTAAGTGTAGAAGACTGGACCCAAACGTCATGCTGTTTTTGGTTTTTAATGCAAACACCTAACAATGGAACAGACTATTTTATGAGGGAATGAGTCTGCTGTTAGTAAAGGAATTCAAGCAGAAGCTGAACAATGAGCATGGAGCAGGAGTTCCCAGTCTGGAACTTGAATACCCCTAGGAAGTAAGAGAATTTGTAAAGGGCATACAAGGAATCTTTGGTAAATAACTATTTTATTTATTATACGCATATGCATGGTACACTCTACAATTTATTTTCTTTCATATTGAAAAGGAAATACAGAGGGCGGCTAGGTGGTGCAGTGAGTAAAGTGCTGGCCGAGTCAGGAAGGACCCAAGTTCAGTTCCAGCCTCAGATACTCAACACACACACACACACACACAAAAACTCAGATACTTAACACCCACACAAAAAAAACTAGCCGAGTAACCTTGGGCAAGTTACTTAACCCCAATTGCCCTCCAAAAGGCAAAAAAAAAAAAAAAAAAAAGGAAATACAGGAAGTTTTGCTAAAAGTTAAGGGGTAAAGGGACTAAAAAAAAAAAGGTTGGGAACACCTGCCATAGAGGAAGCTCCCACACTAGAAGAGCAATTTACTTAAATTACTTATATGACCTCTAAAATCCCTTCTCTGGTTCTATGATTATTGATTCTAATTATGTTTTTTATGTATCATTTTTCTATGATTATAAGATTATTCTAGATGGCAATCCATATCACTAATGCACAGCAATAAAAAGAAATCATTCCAGAGTCATTCATTGGACCCTTTGTGCCTTATTCTTAGAATTATGATCCTCAAAGGGGCACCATGTTTGAATGAAACATCTTTCTGCTGGGCAAAACTCACTGTTATGTTTGGTGAGTGCAATATGCCGGCCCAGAATATGTCAAACTTCATTTGCAAAATATGAGACTGCTGTTTTATCCCAGAATCAATCTGTAGAGTAATACACTTAGTAACTTTTGCTCTTTTTGCTCTCAAAGATCAGTCTATTTTTTTTTTTTTTGGAAGTTGGTGGTGCAATCAGTGTGGAATCTGGTGCAAATCCGAATGGAAAGAAAATATATTGTTATTTAAAGGCCAAATAACGGCTTAAAATTAGAGTTGTGAAGGCACTGAAAAACACCAGACTTACCAGATGGTTTGTAGATAATTCACTTTGCACTCAGTCCACTTGAACGCTAAAAAAAATGCTTTTGACTCTGTCTCTCCTCAAATTGAAAGTTGGTGCCTGCTTTAAACATATGTGCTTCTCTCTTTAAATTTAGCTCTGAGTCATGTTGTATTACATTATGAATTTAGCAGGCAGTCACTTGGAAAATGTACATCAATGCGTTTATTTTTGAATTATATAAAAATAAAAATATATATGTTTAAATATATTTCTTTAGCTGTATTTTTTGCACCATTTCAAAATGATTGCTTTCCAGAACAAATTAGATAAAACAATAATAACAAAGATAACACTACAATTCTGGAATGTTTCCCAATCCCAAGGATCCCAAAGCAATTTTACAAATTCAGCAAGTTACTAGCCCCAGCACCGGAGAATCCCGCTGAAATGCTGCCACCTCTATGGGGGGAAGGTGGCAGCTGTCTCAACAGCTGCCAGGCAATATTACTTGACAGACAAAGTGAAGTATACAGTTTCCTTTTTAAAGTGAAGTATATGCTTTTTTCTTTCAATATCAGAGGCCAGGGCAGAGGGAAAGGTTGTGTACTAAAGGGTCAAACACAAAAGCAGCAGCTTAGATAGAGGCATGTGGCTAGAGAAGGGCATCTCTTCCACACCAGGATAAGGCTTCCTTCAGCACGACTTTGAAAATTTGGCATTTAGGACTTGTGGCATGTTCCAAAGAGATTACATAAATAAATGCCAAGTCAGCCCTCAATATCAGCATTGTAATTAGGGCAAGGAGGAAGCCAGAGGCAGGTAGTCCATTTAGAATGTAGGATTAAAGTAAGGTTCAGGTTGAAGGGACCTTAGAGATGATCTCATTTCTCAACCTTCTCATTTTCCAGATGAGGAAACAAAAAGGAGTCTTGGAAGAATTTCTTTTCCTCTTCTTTTTTCTATTTCCCTCTGGGGAAAGATAACAAGTCTAAAGACTATCACTGAGAGGAAAGGTGAGCCCAGAAAGGTGACTGTACTGAAAACAAGAGGGGTAACCCTGGCAGAGGTTGAGGAATAGGAGGATCCAGAAGGAAACTGTCTTCATTCCATGATGGAAGAACTCTCTTTTATGTAAAGTCATTCTGCAAAGCTAACAATTCAAGATCAGGCAAATGTGCTAATTTCTTAGGAAGCCAGAATAGGGTCTAAGGGGGGTCTTAAGGAGACAGGTGGCTGATTGGGAGATCTGGAATTGTTACAGAAGACACCTGATACAGTCCAACGTCCCTCCGGCAAATCCTGCTTTCCCCCTGCTTTCAAGCTCATTAAATCGCAAGAGGGAGAGCATCAAAGAAAGCAAAGAACTGGAAATCTGCTCAAGGTCCAGAGAGGCCAACAAGATGCCCCCATCCTCTGAGGCTAATGGCAGTAACTCACAGTGGCTGCTCTAGCAGGAGCCGGGGGTCACTTCCCTGCAAGCTGTGTCTTGCTGTCATTGCCCAGTTATTTGCTGAGCGGGACTGGCTGGCCAAGGTGAAAGGATCAGCTCAAGAGAGAGAAAGAGAAGTGGGGTGGTGCTGAGGAAGGGGGTGGTGAGAACTTCCCTGGTGGAAATGGATACCAAAGGAGAAGGAGAGGCTCCCCTGGCATATGGACCAGAGTATGTATTCCGCCCAACACGGATGTCTCCAAGTTTTCCGTGACACAGAACTGCTTGTTCCATGTGCTGGAAATGTGAGTACAGTTAAACCTGCTGCCAGAGCCAGTACTGCCATGGTTGTTAGACTTGTTTCTTGTTAGCTCACAGGGTTCTCAGCTTCTCGCTTCCTATTTCAGAACCAAGGGAGGCTCTCCAGGGAAGGGAGGTGACATGACAGGTGGCAAAAGTAAACACTGTTCCCCAGCCAGCAGCAGACACTGCAGCACCTGGGCCCACAGGGTCTTCATTCTGGCAGGTTTTGCCATGCCTTCTTACACTGCAGCAGAAGACTTTGGGTAGGGAACAGGAAGAAAATCCTGGTTGTCAAGTCTGGGAGTGTATTACCAAGGGAGGTTCTAAAGATGTTCAATAAGCTGCAGAAAGAATGATGAATTGGGAGTCCAAGGATCTCAGTTCAAATCCTAACTTTGTCCCTTCAATATCACCTCACCTTTCTGGGCCTCGGTTTTCACGTCTGTAAAATGAAGAGGGCAGATTAAATGATCTCCAAGGCCCCATCCAGTTCTAAATCTATGATCCTGTTATCCCTAAGTATCTATTAGGTGTTGGGCACATGCTAGCGTCCTGACATATAAAGGCCCTCAAGGAGCTTACATTCTGTGTAGGAGTTTTTAGTCTTTTTTGTGCCTTTGGCAGTCTGGTGATGCCTGTGGACCCCTTCTCAAAATAATGTTTTTAAAATGCATAAAATAAAATGCGTATGGGACTAACAGGGATAACAATTATATTAAAACAATTCTCAAAATATGTTTTTTATTTTTTTAAACTTTCTAAATTTATCTATTTACTTTTAGTTTACAACATTCAGTTCCACAGTCCCTTGAGTTTCAAATTTTAATTATCAAAATATGTGAAAAACAAACGAGTTTATGGTCCTCGTGTTAGGAATCCCTGGGCAGATGGGTGGAAGAACATTAATGACTATATTTAAAATAAATACAAAGTTATTTCAAGGGGAACCCTAAAAACTAGGGAAATCAGAAATTTTTCTTTTTACTTTTTGGAGGACAATGGGGGTTAAGTGACTTGCCCAAAGTCATATGGCTAATAAGTGTGTCAAATGTCTTAGGTCGCATTTGAACTCAGGTCCTCCTGACTCCAGGGCCAGTACTCTATTCACTGAGCCACCTAGCTGCCCTGTAATCAGAATTTTTAAAGAAAATAAGACCTTGCACTTCTCTCTGGCACTTAAGAGTTTGTTTTACAATTCTTTGTTTATATATCACACTTGCCCTCACCAGGCTATTTAGGTGAGTTTCTGACTCCTCTAAACTTTTATCTCCCACAGACCTATTCAAAGCTTTCCTCGTGTCTGAGGTTTTTCCTGGTTCCTCATCTACCTGCTTCTGAGATATACACATATGTAAATATAGATATAAATTTATAAAACATATATATATATATGTACACCATTAACCTGATTATTTACTTGTCTCTGAATAGAATACCAGCTTCTTGAGGAAAATGACTGTTTTTGTCTTTCTTTGTATTCCCAGAATTTAACATATTGTAAGCACTTAATAAATGTTTGTTGACTGAACGATGAACTATATAGTAAGAGCTTAATAAATGTTTGTTGGATTGAATAGATTTGAAGTAAAAATTGTAGCTATATATAATTTCTCATGCATGGGAAAGGTAGATGACACTTGTTGTTGTTTTCTCTAGATTTTCCAAAATCACTGGTGCCAAACAATGTTAAGCTCTTAAATGTGATACACCAAGAGTTGTTACTAGGGCCAAGGAAGTTGGTATTTGTCTGAGAGTGCAGCTATCCAGGGTGTATACTCCTGGTTCACTGTCCCAGCGCCTCATGGATCTCTACTTGCCAGTACCAGTTTTGCACCAAAGGGTCCTGCCCCTCTTCCAGAGCCTGTCTTTCCCTCTGCTACCTCACTGTCACACCCTTTGCCTCCTGCCTACACTCCACATCCACCTCTCCCCAGAGCCTTGTCCTGTGATAGTCAGGGTGGTCTGTTCTCTGAACATTTCCTTCTCTACTCCAAGGAATCTTCCCCAAGCATCAGAACTGATAATTATGACTGTTTCCATATAGCATCTTCCCCTCCCAGATGTGCTGTGGCTTTGTAGGATCTAGATATGGAAGGGACCTGAGAGAACACTTAATTCTAACTCTTTACATATTAGATGCTGTAAGGGATGCTCCAGAGGTATGTCGTTTCTGGACCTTTAGAAACATTTTTTTTTTAAGAGAAAGAAATATAGGGCTCTCATGTGACTTAATACCTTTGTTATGACACTAAGTACCTTTAGAAATAACACGGCATGTCAAAAGAGAACCAGACTGAGGGGAGGCTAGGCGGCGCAGTGAATAGGGCACTGGCCCTGGAGTCAGGAGGACCTGAGTTCAAATTTGGTCTCAGGATTCATCTTCATGAGTTCAAATCCAGCTTCAGACATTTCCTAGCTGTGTGACCTTGGGCAAGTCACTTAACCCCAACTACCCTCCAAAAATAAAAAAAAAAGAGAGAGAGAGAGAACCAGACTGTGGGTCAGAGGGCTGGGTCCAAGTCCCAGTTCTACCTCTGTGTGACCTTGGATATTGACTTTTCTGAGCTGCAAAGGATCATAAGGGAATTTACCCTGGTCCTCCAACTCCAAACGCAGTGCTCTATCTACCACCTCATTAGTCTGTTCTTTCGGATTCTCGTTACAGAAGTATTGTGAGGAGAGTGAACATTTCCTTCTGTCCCTCAAAAAGCACTATAAAAATGTGAGTCATGATTACAGAGGCCTTCATTTTACAATTTTTACAAAGCATTTATATTTATATTTATAATATATACATTTAAAAAAGCATATCTGTGCCTATAGATAAATAAATGCATGTATAAAATATATACATCCATACACATACACACACATATACTTGTTGTTCAGTTGTTTCAGTTGTGTTTGGCTTGTCTTGATCCATTTCCTTCTCCATTTTATTTTTTACAGATGAAAAAACTGAGGCAAATAGGGTTAAATGACTTTCCCAAGGTCACACAGCTAGGAAATGTCTGAAGATGGATTTGAACTCATGAAGATGAATCTTCTTGACTTCAGGTCTGGCACTCAATCCACTTCATCATCTACCTGCTAAACATACATACAGGCATACAAATGTTATATAGACATGCATATGTAATATATTACGCAGTCTATATTTCTATATAAAATTTATATAATACATTACACATAATCTATACAACAGATTCTATATAATTATATAATCTACATGGATTATATAAATATCTGATATAATCTATATAACTCATTATCTATACTTTATAGTATATTATATAATATACATTTATATGCATAAAATCTATATAATACATCATATAATCATATGTGTGTATGTGTGTCTGTATAAAATATCTTTCATTAGAGCCTCACAGATCTTACCAAATTGTAGGAATCCTAAAAAAAGCTTTTAGAGTCCCAGGCTAGAAAAGTGATTTTTTTTTTAGGAGGTGGTTGATAAAGTCATTCTGAAGAGTTGAGGACTTAAGAATGGAATTTCACCTGCATGTTGTTTGTTTGTTTTTAAGTCTTAATTGGGTACATTATGGGTAGAGATGAGGGCCCATGAAATGGACCCCTTGATGACATAGTAACAAATACCTAATGTTTGTAAAGGTATCACTGAGGCCTTATGTATACTTATCTATAATAATCTCTCTCAAATGTTTGATTTTCCAAAATCAAAATTATCATGAAAATTTTTTGGCCCCTCTCTACCCTGAGTCATAAACTGGGGATTCATTATCTCGGTTCCTAACATCAGCTCTTGATAGATTCATAGAATTTGCTCTCAAAAGGAATGTTTGATGAAGAACAGTGAGCTAGTTAGAAATCTGCAGCTTCAAAATAAGAATGAAGACACCCAGCCTTTCTCCTTCTTAGTTATGAAGTACAGTATCTGCTTCCTTCTCAACTTCTATAACCATTCATCCAGTGCCTATCATATTATCAGAGACTTTGTTGTTTATGTTGCTATCTCCTTAACACCCAGCACAGGACTTTTAATTTCCTACCATGTGTAAAACAGGGAATTAGCATGGCAAAAAAAATGGAAATGGAAAGAAGATGGATAGGAGGAAGATTTCAAAGGTAGAATAAGGGGGACTTGGTAACTGATTAGATAGGAAGGGTGAAGGAGAGGGAGAGTCAAAGATTACCCTGAGGACAGTGATTTGAGGATGGTGCTATCAGAAGTAGGCAGGTCAAGAGAAGGAAAGGGCTTTGGTGTTTGATCTAAATTTCAGATAATAAAAGAATTTGCTCTAGGTCCAACCACAGACTCCAAAATAGCTCAAGAAAAATTCATTTTCCTTTTTCTGTCATGTTTTTCTTCTACTAGTTTTGTTTCACATAGGACCCAAAAGGACGAGAAGTAGAATGTCATGAAAGTATTTGTATTTCTGAGAAGACTAGTGAATCTTTCCTCCCTTGAACTCTAACCTTCTGGGTTCATGACACAATCTCTGAAGGACCTTCAAATATAAATTTTCATGTTGTTGTTCAGTCAGGTCTGACTCTTTGTGACCCCATTTGGGAACTTCTTGGCAAAAATACTGGAGTGGTCTGCCATTTTCTTCTCTTGCTCATTTCACAGATGAGGAAATTGAGGCAAATGGTGTTAAGTGACTTGCCCAGGGTTAAGTATCTGAGGCTAGATTTGAACTCAGGTCTTCCTGACTCTAGGCCTGACACTCTATCCACTGAGTTGCCTAGCTCCTTATGTAAAACATAAGTGACAAACTATCCTTTTAATCCCAGCTTTTCCAAGAAGTCTTTCCTAGTCTGTTTACCTCAAAAACTATTCCCATTAGACCTCACAAAGAACTTTATTTCTACTTCTCTAAAAAATTTGTCAAATAACATCGAACATTTAGCTACCTATGTTCCTTTATCTCCCACTAAATTTTAATTCCCTAGAAGCCAGGAACCATATTTTGTCTAAATTATATATCTTCCCTAGCACCACCTACAAAGCTCTATATATGGTGACTTGGCAAGCACTTTTAAGTGCATACTATGTGCCAGGTACTGTTCTAGGTGCTAGGAATACAAATATAAAAACAATTAAATAGCCCCTGCCTTCAAAAAGCTTATATTCTATGGGGGGAGCCAACATGCATACATATCTGTCTAACACTCCTTATTTGGGTACCCTTCTAATTAATATTTGCAGGCTGAGCCTCTGGGGGAGCAATAACCCCCACATTCCTAAAACTATCTATCACAAGCCCCCACTAGTGTGCTTAACCTTAATAGCCACCTGTAGTGCCAATGCAATATTTACAATACCCACAATCATGATAAAGACCGTGACTATAAGTCTCACATGATATTATATATATCAAAATATAACAGATTCTCCAGGTAGAGGACAAAACTGAAACATTTATTTAGACACCAGAAAACTAAATCCCAAATCAGTAAGCCAATTCCATCATAGTACCAAAGATATTAAGAAGCCATAATAATGCTGAGAGCCACAACATCCTTCCCACAAACCAAGACAAGATCAGTATCTACTCATGAGCCTATCTGACTCCTTCCCTAAGTGTCCTCTCTTCCCCAAAGTCTTGTTAGCTCTATCAGCTTCCTGTGGGCTTTGCTTCCCTTCAGTAAATTCCTCCCACCACAGGCTCCATGTGATTACATTCAGCAGAGTTTACTTTCAAAGCAGGGGAGGTCTTCAAACTTCCCCCTAGGTCTATTAAGGGGCAGGGAAGATCTTCAAATTCCCATTACCCTTACACATCTCATAGACACAATTAGTTTAAAACAAAGACATTTGTGGTGGCTAGGAGTGCAGTGAATAGAGTGCCGGCCCTGGAGTCAGGAGGACCTGGGTTCAGATCTGGTCTCAGACACTTAACACACACACACACACACACACACACTCACACACACACACACACACAAACTAGCCATGTGACCTTAGGCAAGTCACTTAACCCCAGTTGCCCTCCAAAAAGAAAAAAAAAGACATTTACTGAGATAGCAACAGAGAATCATAGAAACCATTCCCTCACATAAACCTTATGTACACTCTCATAAATGTATGCAGCATCAATGAGAAGATTAGGCTCATATACAGAGTGGCATGGTAGAGCGACACACAGGTAAGGAACATGTGTGGCCAAGACAACTCATTTGCCTGGTATTACAGGGCCCTTGATATCCTTTCTCCTCTGGTGATATTCTCATGCTCCTGGGCAGGTTGTACAGGGGATCTCTGGGCCTACTTCTTTCTACAGCTTAACCATCAACTGCCAGGTCCAATTCTCTCTGGAATCTATAGCTGTCTCTCTTCTCTGCTCCTAGGGATCACACTCATCAAGGCTGTTGCCCATGTCTTTCCTTTTTAAAGGACCACTAAGGACATGCCAGGACCTTTGCTAGTACCCTCTAATTGCATCAAGCCTGACTGAGAAATTTCACATCCCATAAAGGGGTAACGAAGCTGCCATCTCATTCCATCAAGTGTTATTGGATATCTTTATAATTGATTTAAAATCTTAATACCTCATTGCCTCTGTTAGCTATCCTTTGTGATTTCTGTGATTTTACCAACAAGGGCCAAGTGGAAGAAGGATAGAAGTACATACAAAATAAGTATGTTATTTTTTTTTATTTTCTTTTTTTCTTTTTTTTTTTTAAAGCAATTGGGGTTAAGTAACTTGCTCAAGGTTACACGGCCAGTTATTTCTGGGTGTGGTGCTAAGTATCTGAGCCCAGATTTGATCCAGGTCATCCCGACACTGGAGCCGGTGCTCTTACTCACTGGCTGCCCTTAATTTTCTTTTTTTAATTCAATTTTATTTTTAGTCCTAAATTTTCTTCCTATTCCCACCCCTCATCAACCTCTTGAGAAGGCAAGAAATACAAAACTCATTACAATTATGAAGTCATAGAGTACAAATTATGTACAAATACAGTACAATATTTGTGGGCAGCTAGATAGGACAGCAAATAGAGAGCTGGGCCTGGAGCTAGGAAGACTCCTCTTTCTGAGTTCAAATCCAGTCTCAGACACTTATTAGCTAGGTGACACTGGGCAAATCATTTAACCTTGTTTGCCTCAGTGTCTTCATACGTTAAATGAGCTGGAGAAGGAAATGACAAGTCACTCTCATATCTCTGCCAAGAAAATCCCAAATAAAGTCAAAAGAGTTCGACACAATTGAAAAACAACTGAACAACAACACACTACAAATTTCTACATTTGCTATGTCTCCCTCCCTCAAAAAAAAAAAAGGATAAGAAAGGAAAAAAAAAAAAAGCTTTAAACTGCACTCTAAGTTCATCAGTTCTCTCTCCGGCCATTGGATAGTATTTTTCATCATTAATCCTTTGGAATTGTGGTGGGTCATTGTGTTGATCAGTTATGTGTTTTGCAGTTGATTTTACTGCGTAAATTAGTACAAGATAATTTCAAGAAAAATATATTAGCAACTGGAGGCTTCAGGAAAGGCCTTATATAAGAAGTGGCATCTGAAGTGAGCTTTGAAAGAGGATAGGAATTCTAAGAAATCAAGATAAAGAAGGAGTGCATTCTAAGCATGGGCGACTGGACCTGTATAGAAAGATATGGGAGTCATCAACAAAGAGATGATTGTTGAACCAATGGGAGCTGATGAGGGGTCATGGAGAGTATAGAGAGAAGAAAGGACAGAATCCTGGGTTATTTCAAAGTTAGAGGCTGGGGTATGGGTGACAACCAAGAAGAGCATACTTGAGAAGGAGTCCTAAAACCATATACTCTTTTTTCCCCTTGCTTTTTGGAGGGCAGTTGGGGTTAAGTGACTTGCTCAAGGTCACACAGCTAGTAAGTGTTAAGTGTCTGAGGCCAGATTTGAACTCAGGTCCTCCTGACTCCAGGGCCAGGGCTCTGCTCTGTGCCACCTAGCCGCCCCAACCATGTACTCTTAATAATTGTTGTTGTTGACATAGTTTCTCTCTTCAAATGATCTCAGAAACATCCTTTGTAGTTAGCTGCTAGGTTCCTCTAAAACCAAGAAGGGATGTTACCCTATAGTTCAGATCAGAGGCATCCAACCCTTTGACTCATTCTTACAGCCAAATTGAATTGTCTAAGTCTTGCCTTTCTCTTTCTTTCAATGCTTGTATAATTTAGTCGACAGTAGAGAGATCCAAGTGCTTCCCTGTATCATTTAACATTGTGGGTCCTATGGGGTTCATTTTGATTTCATTGCTTTCACAATGCTTCTGTTGAGCATGATTGTTGGTTGAAAATCTTCTCAAAACACAACTTCGGGGAATAGCAAAATCAGCATTTATCTCAGAACTTTGTTTTCATTTACTTCATCGGTTGACATGTAGTGGGTGCCTATATGCCTAACAATGTGCTGGGCTTGTGGGAAGATGATAATGTAATAAATCAATCAGTAAACAAGTTATTAGACACCTCCTATGTGCTAAGCTCTAAGAAGTCAGATATGATGTAGTCCTGCATCTCATGATGTTTATGGATATTGAACAAACTAGAATAACACAGAGAATGATAAGCGATAAATGAAGTGCTAAAGTAGGTTTGTGTGTGTGTGTGTGTGTGTGTGTGTGTGTGTGTGTGTGTGTGTGT